>NC_054603.1:31761826-32106826 GCF_004785595.1 Juglans microcarpa x Juglans regia | reverse complement strand
AAAAAAAACCCTAAACCCTAAACCCTAAAAACCCTAAACCCTAAACCCTAAACCCTAAACCCTAAACCTAAACCCTAAACCCTAAACCTAAAACCCTAAACCCTAAACCCTAAACCCTAAACCCTAAACCCTAAACCCTAAACCCTAAACCCTAAACCCTAAACCCTAAACCTAAACCCTAAACCCTAAAAAAACCCTAAACCCTAAAACCCTAAACCCTAAACCCTAAAAAAAAAAAAAAAAAAACCCTAAACCTAAACCCTAAACCCTAAACCCTAAACCCTAAACCCTAAACCCTAAACCCTAAACCCTAAACCCTAAACCCTAAACACTAAAACCCTAAACCCTAAACACTAAACCCTAAACCCTAAACCCTAAAACCCTAAACCCTAAACCCTAAACCCTAAAACCCTAAACCTAAACCCTAAACCCTAAACCCTAAACCCTAAACCTAAACCCTAAACCCTAAACCCTAAAACCCTAAACCCTAAAACCCTAAACCCTAAACCCTAAACCCTAAACCCAAAAACCCTAAACCCTAAACCCTAAACCTTAAACCCTTAAACGCTAAACCCTAAACCCTAAACCCTAAAACCCTAAACCCTAAACCCGAATATGTATACCTAAGGGATTAGGAGGAATGTGAGGCACGAGGCGAAAATATTGGAAAGCTAGAATCTTGGATTTAAAACACATTATGCCACAGTGCGTAGTATTGATCGTCATACTCTCTAGGGTCCAGTTCATGTCTAAAAATGTAAACCTCCACAACGTGATTTGAAACTTAATAATAATTCCACCCAAATTCTTAACTTAACTTTATATAAAATAATAAATAAAACTTTCCACATAATATAATAACCTCATACAAATAGCAAAATAAAAATATCCAAAGTTTAGGGTCCTTAATCTGACACTCGATTCTTGAATGTATCCAACTCGTGGTCCCTAAGAATTTATTATTCCTCATAATCCTTAAAAATAGAAAATCCATAGCCACAAGATTTAAATTCTAAATGATCTCATGTTAACTAATTTCCAAACCCTCACGAATTTTACTTTCAACCTATCATGCCAAGCTTTCATTACACACTCAAATAAATTCACCACTACTTCCTCAATCTCATATTTATATCACTACTACGTCAATTATCTTTTACCTCGGGTCCAAAAACATTCTCGCGTTCCTAACAATCCTCAAAATTGAAATCTATATTCATGAGATTTAAGTCCTAAGCGATATCAAGTCAACTAATTTCTCAATCCTCACTAACTTTACTCTTAACCAATTATGTTGGATGATATTTTGTAACGTTTTTGGTTTTTGACTTATTTGTTCAAGCATGATAATCCTTAGGACTGATTTATAAACCTGCTAAGAATATTATTTTTTTCTTTCAACTTTTGGAGTTCTTGAAGTTTATTCAAATAAGGATAAACCAAGAACATCAAGGGTTGTTCTTTGTCGTCAAAAGACTTAATATTTCGGCGTGAAGAAAATTGGAATTTTTATATTATGTATTCTGTTAATTTCCTAGCATGATACTGAAAGCATAGGATGTGATTTTTGTATCTTGCATGATTCGATTTTAGCATAAAAGTTAACAGTTTGAAATAATTGCAACAAAATTCAAGGATTTTAGCATTTGTATTTTTCGACCTATGCTTGGTTTTTATTGTTGTGTTTTAAATTTTTCTAACTGGATATTTAGATATAAGAAAAAATTTAAATGATGAATGCAAATTTTGGTGAATTTTTTTAATTAGAATACAAAATCCTTAAATTAGGGAAAAAATTGTCATTTTCCAGGTAACAATGGCCTCTAACTTGCTTTCAAGGTATTTGTATATGTATGGTGGTAAGAAATCATCATTCATGATGGTTAGATATATATATATACACACACACACACACATATTAAGTTACGTCATGCCATGTTTAACTGTTGCACACCACGTTATGTCATGTTGTTAGTCATACTTACACGCCACGTCATGTCATGTCATGTAACCTATCATTTCATTTCACGCCACGTCATGTCAAGACTATGGAGTTTGTCACGGGAAACAATATTTTTCCAGTCAGTAGAGTCTTTTATGTTTAACACGATCTCAAGTGCTACGATGAGGCAATATCCTAGTGAACTTCATTGTTCACGCTAGAGTGTTTAAAGTAGTATTAAATTTCTTGGGTTGATAAAGTACCGTCAACAAGCTTTGAAATGGGCCTAAGTAACAAGTTGCCAGAGCGAAGTCAGGCACCAATGCCGATGGTGCCAACCACAATTCATGTTCATATTATACGCACTTGAGCAGGTGCAGATACCTATTATGGAATACGTACATTACGTACTCACAATAGCTGCAAATACATGTAGTGTGATGCATATGTTAACGCACTCATAGATGGTGCAAATACATGTGATGTGATACTGTATAGGCAAGGGCACACGGCTCAAAGAGACTTGTGTAGCATCCACAATTCATGTTTAATTAATCATTTATTTATAACAAGACTCCAAGTTCATGTTTAGTTCATGTGCAAGTCCAGTTTCAAGTCTCAGTTTCACATTCAGTTTCATGTTATGTTATTTCACGTATAGTTCAAGTTCAAGTCATGTCCGTTCAATTCACGTCAGTTACAGTTTATGTCAGTTCATGTCATATGTTTTTTTTCCCACTCACGTCACATTCACTCATGTTCACATTAGCATTCATGTTTTTACTGTTATGCATGCATCCTTACACTGTCAGTGAAAGTTAATTGTTAACTTGATGAGATTTGTAATCAAATCTCACTTGATAGTCCTAACTACCTTTCCTCTCGAAATGGTAGATCATGTATGAAGATCAAAAGATGCGACAGAGGGTTGACTAGAGTCCTCTTCAAGTCTAGAGTCCTCAAGTCTTGAGTCTAGAATCTACCTCAGGGTGCACTAGCAACAATCTTTTCAACGTCCTCAACCTAAGGTTATATGTAGCCACCCATGCCCCGTCACGAACTACGTTAGCTGCGAAAAGTTTAGGAGAAAGGTGGATAATCTTGTCCCTAAAAGACCTAAGCTCAGCATCTAACTCATCAACATGTCGTTGAGACTTAGCGAGTTTCAATGTGCTCAACTACGAGGTGGAGCTAGGAGTATTCCATGTTAGCCTGACTAAGCTCCAGTCTAGCAGACCGAAGCCTAGCCTCTAATTGGGCCAACACCCTATAGACGATATCAAGGTCCAAATATAAACGCCGATGAGACTCCTCAGCCTTTGAAGCTCTCTAGCCTCCTCTAGATCAACCTCTAAAACATCACCACAATTGCACTCTACCTCCATCACATCCTCCAAGAGTGTGGACATGCGGATGGCATCCCCCTCACGCTCCAAGTTTGGGCCAGTTCAACATGCGCCCTCTCCGGAGATGGCGTCCCATCCTTGTGTCGGGGTGAACCCCTAGTCCATTTGCCCCCCTATCCACTACCCATCACGGTTGTCACAATCGGAAAAACAAAACAAAAAAGCTCAAAGAAAATAGAAAAAACCAACAAACAAGTTAAACAACAAAAAATCTAATGGGAAATCAAAAACTTAAATACTTAATATCGATTCATAAAACTCAACTTCCAGATCCAAGAAGAAAAATCCAAAACCGAAAATAGGAAAAGGAGGAAGAGAGAAAGAAGAACTCGCGGAGGGAGGGAGAGAAATTGTGAAGGAAAAGAGCAGAGCTAGAGAGGAGAGCAACGAAGGGGGAGAAAGAGAAAGAGAGAGAAATGATTTGTTTAGAGTTTTCAGCTTTTATACTTAAGGACCTAAGTATGAAACGACGTCATTTTATATTTTAAAATTTGTTTATATATTTATATATATGAAAATGGGCTGCCTAGAGCAGGGAGGGGTAAATGAGGGAGGGCTAGGCCTAGCCTACCCTAGCACCCTTTTCTCCCTATAGGCAGGGCCTCCACCCTTGCATGCGGCGAGTTGGGTTGACCGTGCCACCCATGCAAGGGCAGGGTGGTGGACAAGAGGTGATGGGGTGGTGCCCCGCCATCCAGCCTTATCAATGACCACCAGGCATCAAGACAATTAACAATCGAGAGCATGCGGTCCCCCGCTTTAGTCTAACAGGGTCGCATCGAGTGCATGGTCCACCCCAAGTCCCACTATCTCCAACACAGGGCCTCTTTCCCTTAGGGTCCAACAAGCCAGGGGCAGCTTTCTTCCGCCCCCGAAAGCCCTAGGCCCACCAAGCCCACCACTTGATGATCAATAGTTCACAACTAATCTAGCGACAACAAGAAACTGTCAATATTCTCTAGGATGAAAATGGTGTCAGGCTAACGAGTTTGGGCTATCTCTAACCCATGCATAAATAAGATTTGCATGCTCTTGCACTCCCTTGGTGAAAATAACCTCAAAATCACAACTGTCAAGAACATGGTACCATTAGGCCTTCGCTGGGAACTCAAGATGGTCGATCTTGCCAACAGGAAACTCCTATCCAACCCCGAAGACAAAAAATAACTTTCGGTCCCAGTTTTTCACTTAAGAATAACGAGGCTCCAAATGAATAACCCTATAGCCCGTTTGCAAGCAAAAGCTACATTGGTTCCCATTGTGGCACTTGAAATAATGGGTCTGGAAGAACTCACCAAAAGTGAGGTCGAGGTTTTCCTCGCCAGCAGCCTCCAAGGCCTGCCTCCAAGCTTTGGGCAATGGCCACCCCAAGAAGTCTAAGACATTGCGAATTGGGCGATAGAAGGGAAGCCACAACCTAACCTAAAACATGCTGACATATAGCCCAATATGCTCAGCGACCCCCTTAGAATTAACGATGTCGTCATGAGGCCTGGGAAGAGTCAACCTTACTAACTCAGGGATTTCATAGTGGTCCCTCACAAAGTCTAACTCTGCCTAAGAGCACTGGCATTGGCCTAGTCAAATGCTAATAGCTAGTCAAAATTCAGCAAGGTAGCTCAAAAGTGGGCTGCATTGGACTAGGCAAACATCTAAAGCTCCATTTTTAAGCTACAATAATTCTATATCTTTCTCCAAATTTGACTAATCACTGTTCATTCCAAACTATTATTTTACTCTACAATTATTCCCAACAAACATCTTCCTTCCCTCGTTTTTCATCTCTTCACTTCCCTTTCTTTTTTTCTTTGTGTTTTCTCTTAGTTCCTTAATCTAAAAGATTGCAACTTTCTTTTTTTTAGTTCCTCACGCCGAAATGCACAAATAACTTTGTGTTTTCTCTCTTCCTCAATTTCTTTTTTTTTTTTTTTTTCCAGTTACGCCAATCACCCTCTCCTTTCTCCCTTCTTCCTCTCCTTTCAGGAAACCATTTTCGTCTTCTTCCAAGCACAGAGTTTTCGTAAATCGCATCTTTTTCGTAAGCATTACATTTTCGAATCTTCTTCCAAGCATTTTTTTTCCTTTCCATTTTTTCGAACTTTTCTCGATCAACGAAGTAGGAATACTCGGTGTGTGTATTTGCAGAGAAAATTGCAACACAGAGTATCTGGATTTTGAGATTTTAGCCCTAGACTGTCGAAATCACGTATGTCCCAATTTTTCCTATTTTGATTTGTCTAATAAGAGAATTTGTGTTTGTATTTGTCTATATTTTGATTTAATGCTTGTTTTGATTGATTTTGGCATTTTGTTTGAAGCATCAAATATGGATGATTTAATGCTTGTTTCTAGTGATTTAATGCTTTGAGTTTTTTTTTTTTTTTTTTTTTTTAGGATCTGGTTCGCAGTGATTCTCCTACTTTTAATCATATAATGTTTTAGTAGTTCTCAAATCTGTTTGAGTGTGCAATTACCAAACCAAAGGTTTTGGCCTAAGTGGTAAACCTTATTACACGAAAGGCATTTGATGCATTTTTGGAGTGTATTGGGGCCTAAGATCAAGAATTGACAATCCCTTTAATTGTGGTGATCTCTGCCCTTAGATATAACTTTTGTGATGATCAACCAAGACAAGCATTATATTGTGGTTCTTTTATCTCTGCCCTTGACATCTGTATCTTGACATTTGTAGAAACTGTTTTGTTTTGTGTTGGTAGATCTGTTGTTGATGTAGTCTCTGCACACAAGAGGGCATTTCTCTTGTTTTAGTATAAATATGAATATCAACAATGCTTTTTCTTCTTTTTTTTTCTTTTTCTTTATTATCATGAATATGAAAGCCAGAGTCCTACAAATTGTAATGAAGTAGAAAAGTTTAGCTAAAGAAGACTTGTATGCTTGCAAATGCTCGTGGGTATGCTCATGAAAATTTTTAAATAAAGTTATGAGATATAATATAAATAATTTATTTTGTTAAAATTTATTTTGCAAAATATGAAAAAAAAATTATTAAAATATATATAATATTATATTATTATTTTGACTTTGAGATGACTAGTCCAATGTAAATTAAGCTCTCCAAAATTTTTGACTTTAGCCAAAATCTCAATTTTTAGTCAAAATTTAGACTTGACAATGGCTAAGTCATTGCCAATGCTTTAAGTAGTGGTGGTAGTCTAACGACAACTCTCGAAGGCTTCCAGTTGCGAGGAAAGATCACCATGGGACTCATTGGAGGACAAGCATGGTCGAGAAGATCAAGACGCAAAGTGAGAAGAATTTTTGAGAGCCATTCAATTGAGAGAATGAGTCGATTCGAGGAAAGGGGAGAGTAGTCTAGGACGGTGCGAAGGATGTGAAAGGGTGTGAAGAGAGAAGGGTACTCACATAACATGAGAGCAGAACATGAAAGATTAAAGAAAGGGGTGATGTGGAGAGAAAAGATAAAATTCTCACCAACACATGCGGCAGGAATCTACTAGATTACTGTTAGGGATAAACGTACCTAGGAAGCGAGCAAAGGACCACGAGTGACTAAAGGCCACTGTCACAAGATAATCATATGACGACAAGGGGGAGACGATCAAAGAGTTGAGATATGTGGAATGCTCCGTTTGAACTCATCAATTGGCCCAACTGACCATAGCCCCCCAATGTCAAGCCCAACCCATTAGATAAACCCTAATGATACATTAACCCAACTAACCCTTTCTCGACAGAGTACAGTTCTATAATGATCAATCCAAGTGGAATATGCCTACCAAATCGATCTTATTGATAGTCAAATCAAGCCCAAAGGGATTACTGCATATCCAGAGGGTTACTACATTAAATGCTCCAAAGTAGACACTCAAAGAGGGAACATTATTGTTACCCAACATCTATAAATCAAAGTTTTGAATTTCATATCGTACAGACCGGTACGATCAAAATATATCGTTTCTGTGGCGTAACAGATATAGAGAAGGGTATAGTTTCATACCGATCAGAATTTCGACCGTTTCGGCCCTTATCGGCCGATATTTCGACCTTTACTTTTTTCTTTTTTTTTTTCATTTCTTCAAACTGCAAGCTCATTTTTTTACCCCCCAAATTAGACCAGATTATTTATAATTTATATATATTTATATATAATTTATCCATATATAGACTATTCCAAAATGGTATCCGAAACGATACCGGTACCGAAATATCTTGTTTCAATGCCTCGACCGAAACGGTCACCAATACGGTATTCAAAACATTACTATTAATAGATGGAGAGATACGTCTTGCACACTCTCTAACTCCAGTTTCTACACTCTCTAACTCCAGTTTCTACACTCATCCACATTGGATTAGCCAAATCTAAAATAAAATGGACTTTTACTACAATGGTTGGCCAAAGATGAAGAACTACAATTGATTTACCAAACATTAAAATACTAATTTCTCACTCCAAGTAAATATTAAAATATTAGTTTCGCACTCCAAGCAAAAATACTATTTGGTTTATAATTAAGAAATTTAGATAGAATTTTAGATAATTTTAATCAAATATTTTTTGTTATTAGCATTAAATGATTTTTGAAAATATGATTTTTTTAATATTAATTTAATTAGAATATAATTATTATTAATATTAAATTGGTAGAATTATAAAATGTGATACAAATAAATTAAATAAAAAATTATTAATTTAATAATATTTTATTATTATATAAAGAGTGAATGACTAATCTAATGTAGGGATTGAATTTAAATAAAATAGGTAAATATAAAAAAATATAATATTGACTAAATTTTAAAGATATATTTAGCCAAACAAATGAAGATGCTTTTAAGGGAAACAACATGCATATCAAAAATTGCATCAATAATTTATTTTTAGTTTTAAAATATTTATTTTAACATTTTTTTTTTCATGCGGCATGTCACGTTAGTAAGTCCAACTATTCGAGATTAGGGATGAATTTGATCAGTTATGAACCATTAAAAAAAAATTAGAATTTAATCTAAAAAGATTCTCGTTTATTTTCATATAAATTGAGATAAAAGTTAAATAAAATATTATTAAAATATTATTTTTAATATTATTTTTATTTTAAAATTTAAAAAATTTGAATTATTTATTTAATTTTATATAAAAATTTAAAAAAAATTATAATAATTAGATAGATTTGGTAATTTGAGTTGAGCTGAGCAGGTGAAAAAGAAACGATACCTTAATAAAAACATTAGACTAAACACTTTTACAATGTCAACATTTAATGGTAATTTTTTTCAGATCGAATGGCATTATCGATTAGTTCGAAGGTCAGTATCATCAACCAAAAGCGTACAATACCTTACCGCATAATTGTGGACTGCCCACCGTCACCAGGTCATCCGCACCCACCGATCCTACAATTTTTTACTCTTGAATTTCTGAATACCTGTCTTACTCCTCACTCTTCCTTCTCCAATAAAGCTTAAAGGGTGGGGACTCTGTGCGTGTCTCTCCTTCAATTTGTTCTTTTCCTTTCAAATTGTACTGCAACGCTACTGCTACGACACCCCTATATATATGTTCAGATATTATCGTGATATTTGTCTTGGATCTGAGCACCTCAATCCGCTCCTTCCTGATCAGCTGATCTTTTGTGTATTCGGTGTGAAGCCGCTCTGGCATTAGTAATAATTGGGTGGGAAGCTAGCAACTTTGAAGGAAGATAAATTAAAAGCTAAGCATGTACGGCAGGGATCCGTGGGGTGGGCCCCTTGAGATAAACGCCGCGGACTCGGCCACAGACGACGACCGGAGCCGTAATCTGCAGGACTTGGACAGGGCGGCGCTGTCTCGACCTCTCGACGAAACCCAGCAGAGCTGGCTGCTGGGCCCCGGCGAGCAGAAGAAGAAGAAGTACGTGGATCTGGGCTGCATCATCGTCAGCCGCAAGATCTTCGTCTGGACTGTCGGCACGCTTCTTGTCTCTGCCTTCTTGGCTGGCTTCATCACCCTAATCGTCAAGACCGTACCACGCCACCGCCATTCACATCCTCCCCCTGACAACTACACCCTCGCCCTCCACAAGGCTCTCATGTTCTTCAACGCCCAACGATGTAATCTTACTTTGCCCTATTCGTGTTAAGTAGATCTGCTTTTGTCTGATAAAAGAGTACATAGACGCACTTGTTTTTTTTTTTATCATTTTTATAATTATGTTTTAAAATATTTAAATGATATTATTTTTATAAGTTATTTTTTTTTTAAATGTCCATATAAATATTAATCGTAAACTCAATCGTCACACAAGCTTTTATAAAATTAATGATGGGCTGATTATTACAGAATACGGAAACTTGTAGAAAACAATTTTTGCTAAGTTTTTTCCGAAGTAAAAAGGTTTGTACAAAAAACAGCATTAGATCAATTTACTTTTGTACAGGAAAAGCTTATATTAATTGTAGACACCATTGCAATGCATTTTTTTTATAGGATATAGGACTAGAGCTGAAGCAATTTCAGAATATGAAATCTTGTATGAGACTAATATTAGTCTTTTTTTGACGTAAAAATATTTTTTTTAGTAGGTAAAAAAAAATTTATACAAAAACATATAGATTTATTTTTGAACTCGTTTATATTAATTAGATTTTGCACCACGGAAGTAAAATCTTGGCTTAACCACTGGACCCGCTCTTATAGTTTATCAAGTTAGAAAACTACTTCGTTCTCTTTGTTTATTTATTTATTTTTGCTTCATAATCGCAGCTGGGAAACTGCCAAAGCATAATAACGTCTCGTGGAGAGGGAGCTCCTGTCTGGATGATGGCAAGTCCAACACCGCCACCTTTTACAAAGATCTGGTGGGTGGCTATTATGATGCTGGAGATGCTATCAAGTTCAACTTCCCGGCCTCGTTTGCCATGACCATGTTGAGCTGGAGTGTAATTGAATACAGTGCCAAATATGAAGCTGCTGGGGAGCTCAACCATGTTAAAGAGATAATAAAATGGGGGACTGATTACCTTCTCAAGACTTTCAACCATTCCGCTGATACCATAGACAGGATCGCTGCGCAGGTACATCTACATACTTGGTCATTCATTTAACCATATAGCTGATAGGAATATCTTCTTTATTTTTTATTTTTTAATAAGTAAAAGTATTATATATATCAAAGGAGTAACCAAGTACATTGAATGTATACAAGAAAACATTTTGTCCATAATAGAAAGCCTCTAATGACCCAAAAAACCCGTGAAAAACAATCCAAAATACATGGAGCCTGACTCCAACCCCTTGTTTCCTATAGAATTAAAACTCTATCCCAAAACCCCATCCCAACCCCTTGTTTCCCGTCTTCACGATGCCCTCCCTTTAGACTTCCCTCTAGGAATTAGATTGTGTGCTTGCAGCCTAGTTTCCTGCCATTGAACTATGTTTCATGTTGTGTGTGAGTGTACCAGCCTTAGTCTGTTAGGAAGGACAAGACAGCTCCCCTTAGGGGCTGTCCTAGAGATGTACTTGCAGTATGATGGTTACTATTACTAATTTACAGTTGTAATCAAGCTGAGCGGATCTTTTGTCGAGTCAAGCTTGACTTAAATAGCTAGAGCTTGAGCTCGATTTGGGAGATTGCCGAGCTCGAGCTGATCAATACACGAGCTCAGGTCAAGTCAAGTTATTTTCACATCACTTAAGTACTTAGTAACTAACGTATAACCGGGATACGTGTTATATATATAATTCGAAAAGGTTGCTATGTTTATATTATTAAATTTAATCTATACACATACATATCTATATACATATAAAAAATTTTAATATACAGGAATAAATTATATATATATATATTCAATGATGTATGACCAAACTTTAATTGAGTTGAGCATAGCTAACGAGTCGAGTTGGGCATGAAACGAACGAGTCTTAACCAAGTTGAGCTGAGCTTAATCGAGTATGCGTCATTTACTGATCAATCAGGTTTTTGCTTTGATGTTAGAGTTTTTTTCTCCCATGAGTCAAGCTCGGTTTGAGTTAAATAGACTGAGTATCGGCTGAACAATCATACAAACTGATTCATTTATAGCCCCTATTGCTTTTCTATGATGTCCATTCTTTATGGGATCATTGATAAATTCCAGAATAAGTGATATTTATTGGTACAAGAGCACCCCCTTGAGTAAAAGCTTCCCCAGCCAGTTGACCAAAATGAGGATCCCAAATTGCGAGCAATAGGTCTTACATGTAGAGGGTCATTCAATTCAATGGAGGACTTCTCAATTCTTGTATGTTATCTAAGGGATGGAGCCAGAGGCAAGTTCTTTTGGAGGTATTATCACAAAAATAGTGCCCTTCTAATCTGGCGGCATGTATAGGAGTCCCTTACACCAAGAATTTAACCCTAAATCGCTAATCATCTAACATTTATCATAGTGTACCATAAGCGTCATTGAAAGTCCTCACCAAGGTCCCTTTCAAGAGTTTTTTGAGAGAGGATTGACTCTAGGCTGAAACTAGATAAAACTCACTCAAACTGGACTCTATAGGTTGTACACGAGTCCTCAGCCCCTTAGAACTCTTCAAGGTTCAACAATTGGCTGTTGGAATGCATAAGAAAATAGAACATCGATTGAAAGCTATTTCAAGCGGCTGAGTTAAAGGTGAAATGGCTGGAATCAAAAGCTTGATGAAAAATCATCCCATTCCTCAAATCGTAGGGAGGGTGGAGTGTGATTGGTGGCCTTCCCTCGAGGTTCCAATTCAAGATTTGCAGCAGGCAGTCTAGAGAGTTGATAACACTTTTCCTTGCATGTTTGATGAAGAAAAGAAAAGAATGAAGCTATAACACCCCAAGGGAGGCCTAATCCACACTTAGGCCCTACTTCAAAAAGACTAGTCAACTCCCCCATTGGAATCATTATAAACCGCAAGAACTTCTCCCTTCCATGCAATGTGGGATTCCATATACCACTTACCCTCATCAATCCCTTAAATTGCCAATGTCCTCATCAGACCATTCCATCATAGGTGGCATGGCTTAAGTCTCACATTCTTGCTGGGTAGGCTTTGACATAAAGAGCAAGAACTCCCCCCCCACCCACCAAAAAAAAAAAAGCAATGTGAGATGCCATACATCACCTACATTATCACTTAGTATAGGGTATCGCACTCACCCCTCCTTAGGCCTCTATGATACCCCCCATACTAACTAATGAGTGTAGGTGTTGTATGGGATCCCACATTATTTAGGGGAGAAAAGTTCTTGCTTTTTATAAGGATTCCAATAGACTCCAATTGTACCATTCACTACTCCATTTGGAGTAAGGCCTAGGTGTGGCTTGGGCCTGTCTTAGAGTGTTACAAATGGTATCAAAGTCTATCTCAACCAGAAGTGTGAGACTTAAGCAATGCCACCAACCATGGAATAGCTTGACGAGGATGTCGAAAATTTATGGGAAGGGGAGAGATTATGATACCCCATACTGAGTGAGAAGTGTTGGTGGTGTATGGGACCACGCATTGCTTGGGAGGGAGAAGTGCTTGCTCTTATAATGATTCCAATTGGCTTTAATTACACCATTGATTATTACGTAGGGACCAGATGTGGCTTGGGCCTCTCTTGGAGCGTTACAACAACACAGTGCAGTGATACAGCTTCTCTTTGAACTTTTGAATAAAGTTTAAGCTTAAAGGATGAGGGAGAGAGGGGCGGCACATTCTATGCTTTCTTGAAATCCTATAACATCCCCTCCCTCATAGGTTGCACTTATTAACAATTTTCTAAATTACTTGAAAAACATAAACTAAAATATTTATAAATGGTCAAGGCCTTTGCCTCTTCACCCTGAGCCATGTCTTTTCTTGCAGCTGCATCCTCACATTGATCATTACCTGGGATTGTTAACAGATAAAAACAAAACTAAGTCAAATACTCAATAAGCAACTGCTTCATACAGTTAGCAATATAACCAAAAAACATTTCATTTGTAATGAATGCTTTCCTCTCATTTTCAACAGGTTGGGGTTGGAGATACTTCTGGAGGGAGTACAACTCCTAATGATCATTATTGCTGGATGCGTCCTGAGGACATTGATTATAAACGACCTGTATATGAATGTGGCAGCTGCTCAGATCTTGCTGCAGAAATGGCTGCTGCTCTAGCTGCTGCATCTATCGTTTTCAAGGACAACAAGGCCTATTCACAGAAACTCGTCCATGGTGCCCGAACACTCTTCAAATTTTCAAGGGAACAAAGGGGCAGATACAGTGCAGGTGGATCAGAAGCTGCGCTGTTTTATAATTCCACTAGTTACTGGGATGAGTTTGTATGGGGTGGTGCCTGGTTGTACTATGCAACTGGTAACTCCTCCTATCTTCAGCTTGCCACCACACCTGGTCTGGCCAAACATGCGGGTGCTTTCTGGGGAGGGCCTGATTATGGTGTGCTGAGCTGGGACAACAAACTTGCTGGTGCTCAGGTAACTTAATATGGTTTCTTGTTACCATGTTATAACTTTTGGTTTCAACCTGTGTTTTGCTTTTTCATAACAAGGAAGTTAAGGTCTGAACTTATTTTTGGCTTTTTTAATGTGGGTTGAATGCAATGATGCATTTACTGCTTATTTGATGTTCATTCTGATGTAGAGAGATTCACCCTTAATCCAAAATTTTTTGCATGCTCAAATGCTATAGATGTGTTATGCTATTAGATTGGATTGCAGTTATTTCTGCTTACATGGAATAAATATCAGTTATTTCTTCCTGCATGCCCCATGTTAATACTTTCCATGAATTTCTTACTTTATGTTTATGTATATTTACTTATCAAGAAAATGTTTATGTATATGCATATTTGGTGGTTGATTTCTTGTTTGTTTCTACTGCTTGTAGCTGTGTAAAGTTAGAGTGATGAATTCTTATGGGTCAGCGTCATAAATGAATATATGCCCCATTTTATAGCATGTAAAAATTTAATGAATGGGAAAGTATCGTATTGAAAAGGATTTGTATGGGATTCATGGTGTCTATTTGTGTCTAGGGTGAGGGCTATCTACAGGGGTGGAACCAAAAAGTTTAATTTAGGAGGGGGGCAAAACTATCTAGATTTTTTTGGGTGTGGTAATTTTTACAGTCTGTAGTCAAACATAGAGAGAGAATACTACTTGTTATTCATTGATGTTCGACAGTATATACATACTACATACAAATGACAATTATACCCTCATAAGTTACACTAATTACAACTATGTTCTCTTAACACTCCCCCTCAAGGTAGGGCATATATATCATATAAACCTAGCTTGGAACAAATAAGTTTTAACTGACTATAACACCGTGGTTTGGTAAACATATCTGCAAGTTGATTAGCAGACTTCACAAAGGGTGTAAAAATGTCACCACTTAATACCGTATTCCAAATGAAGTAACAATCAATCTCAGTATGTTTAGTCCTCTCATGGAACACAGGATTAGACGTAATATGCACTGCAACTTGATTATCACAAAATAATTGAAGAGGGACGAGAGCTAGAAACCCAATCTCTTGAAGAAAGTGTTGCAACCATGTCAGCCTACTAGTAGTGTGAGCCATTGCTCTGTATTCAGCTTCTACACTAGATCGAGCTACTACTGTATGCTTCTTACTCTTCTATGTAACCAAGTTACCTCCCACAAAGGTACACTATCCAGTACTCGATCTTCTATCTGAAGGAGATCTTACCCAATCAGCATCTGAAAAAGCTTCATTTTAAGATGTCCATTTAGTCTATACAACAATCCAAGACCAGGAGCTCATTTAAGATAATGAAGAATATGGATTACAGCATCCTAATGTGAGACCCTAGGCATTTGTAGAAATTGGCTCACTAAACTCACTGCATAAGAGATATCAGGTCTAGTGATAGTATGATAATTTAATTTCTCAACAAGTCTTTGATACCGACCTGGATCTCCAAACAACTCTCTTCTCTTTCAAGAGTTTACGATTTGGGTCCATAGGAGTGTCAATAGGCCATGCACCCAACATGTCAGTTTCTTCCAGAAGGTATAGTACATATTTTCTCTAAGATGGGTTAATACATTTTTTAGATCTACCGACTTTAATTCCAAGAAAGTATCTAAGTTTGCCCAAGTCTTTGTCTGAACTGATCATGTAAAAATTGTTTTAGCTTAGCAATTCCAACTGAGTCACTCTCAGTAATTACAATGTCATCCACATATACAACCAATAAGATATGACCTGCATCACTATGTAGGTGAAATACCGAGTGGTCTGTTTGACATCAATGAAGACCAAATGCCAATACAGCATTAGAGAACCTCACAATCCATGTCCGTGAAGATTGTTTCAAATCATATAATGCCTTTTTTAACTTGCACACATTACCTCGACACTCCCCCTGAGCAACAAACCCAGGTGGCTCCATATACACTTCCTCATTTAAGTCGCCATGTAGGAATGCATTTTTAACATCCAACTGAAATAAGGGTCAATCCAAATTAGCAGCAAGAGAGATCAATACTCGAACAGAAGAAATTTTGGCAATTGGAGAGAAAGTCTCTTCGTAATCAATGCCATAATTTTGAGTGTAACCCTTAGCAACCAAGTCGGCTTTCAGACGTTCCACAAAACCATTAGGATGGAATTTGATTATATATACCCATCAACATCCAATAGGTTGTTTACCAGGTGGTAGAAGAACAAGATCCCATGTCCCATTATGATGAAGAGCATCCATTTCATTTTTCATAGTTGTCCTACATCCCGGATCAGATAAAACATCATGAACTGCCTTAGGAATAAAAAGTTTTGAAAGTTGAGAAGTAAAACTTGAGATAAGGCATGACAAGAGACATATTGGATAATCGGATGTTGAGTAACACAAGAATGAGTACCTTCTCGAAGAGCAATAGGTGGAGAGTCTGAAGCACTAGGTAACTCAGGATCTAAAGATGGAGACAAAGTTGGTGGAGGAATGGGAGCCGAGGGCTGCAAGCAACGTGAGTACACCTGGAAAGGAACAAGGGGAGGCACTGAAGGGGGTTGGGTAAAAGTGGGTGAGTGTACAAGAGAAAGGATAAGAGTAGGTAATGGTAGAGGATCACACTCAACAACCGAAGATGTGTTCGATAAATAGGGTATGGACTCAAAGAAGGTGACATCAGCACTCGTGAAGTAACGTCTAAGAGCAGGACTATAGCAGCGATATCCTTTTTGAGTCCGGGAATAACCAACAAAAAAACACTTGGTAGAACGTGAATCAAGCTTATCAGAGCATGGGCCAAGGTTATGAACATAGCAAACACACCCAAAGATTTTTGGAGGGAGAGAAAAAGATGGAGAGGAAGGGAACAAAATGGAAAAGGGAGAGGAACCATCAAGGACTGATGAAGGCATACGGTTAATAAGGTGACACGCAATAAGAACACCATCACTCCAAAAACGTTTAGGAACATGCATGTGCAATAAAAGTGCTTGGGTTACATCTAACAAATTGCAGTTTTTGCGTTCAATCACCCCATTTTGTTGGGGTGTATAAGAGCATGAAGTTTGATAAACAATTCCTTTATTACTTAAGTAGCAAAGGCACTAGATTGATATTCTTTAGCATTGTTAGAATGCAAAACTTGAGCTTTTTGTCTAAATTAAGTTTTAATTTCTTCTCGCAAGACTTTGAATATGGAAAGAAGTTCAGATTGTACCTTCATCATAAGCAACCATGTCATACGAGAATAGTCATCAACAAATATAACAACTATATGTTGAATCGATGCCCCCAATGAGGCTTGGGTCTGCCTCTGCCTATTTATGAATTGCATTATTCTGGAATCTTTGAAGAGTTTAGTTCTACAGCGTGTTACATTGGTATTTTTTTTTTTTTTTTTTTTATCATTATGCTAATTTCATTTGTATGTCTAGAGGACCAAGTTCACGAGTTTCTGGGTTTGACCTCCCAACTTTAGAGCCAATGGAGAAGTCAAAAATTTATCTTTTGGGGCTGAACTTATATTATAATAAAAAGCTTTTGTAAATAAACCAAGCCCCCTTAAACTGCGATCACATTTGGAATTACCCCCTAACTATCAATTTTGGCAATCACTCCCTTAAGCTACTAAAATATTGCAATTCTCCCTCCTTAATTAATTTGACATAAATGCCATTGATAGAAAAATAAAAGTCATATAATCGTAAAAGTAAAAAAAATAAAAACTTTAAAAAATAGTTATGAAAAAGAAAAAATTGGGAAATTTTTTGGATGAATAAAAAAATTTAAAATAGCATTAAAAACATGAAAAAAGATTGAAAAATCAAAAACTTGAAAAATGTGAAAAATATTTTTTAAAATAATAGTTGGTATATTTTGTGGTTGTGTTAGAATTTATAGTGGTAATTTTGTCTTTGTAGGGGAGATGGTACGTTACAATCTTTTAGTTGAGTTAGGAAGGGGTAGCTGAAGATTGGGTGGAAGTTTGAGGGGCTTTATATTTTTCCCGAACAATCTTTTTGTATGTAATTTATATTTTTTATATATAATGATGGGAAACTATAAAACATAGGTGAAGACGCAAAAATATACACACACACAGACACACACACACACACACACATATCTAACATGTTCACCAATCTGAAGATCTCTATCGCACAATATGGTTGTGACAGATCATAAATTGCAAACTATGACACGTCCTGTTTTCTTGTGTTTAGGTTCTTCTAGCCCCTCTCCTTGCCTCTGCCCCTATTAGGTTAGGTGTGGATAGTGAGTTGAGATTAAAGTTGAAAGTTGGATAAAATATTGTTATTATATAATCTTTTAATATTATTATTGTTTTGGGATTTGAAAAAGTTGAATTGTTTATTATATTTTGTGTGAAAATTTATGAACTTTGTAATGATGAGATGAGATAGGTTGAGAGCCCCTCTCAATCCAAACCAAGCCTTAGAGCTCTCTGGTCATATGTGGGTTTATTTCTGACAGGATCTTATTTTCTTGTGGTTAGGTTCTTCTAAGCCGTTTGCGGTTGTTCTTGAGCCCTGGGTATCCATATGAGGAAATTTTAAGGACATTCCACAATCAGACCAGCATCATTATGTGCTCATACCTTCCCATTTTCACTAGCTTTAATAGAACCAAAGGTACACTACCTCTTACTTCATTGACCTTATATCTGAAGCGAGGACTCCATTGACATTATATTGTTCCATATCTAGTTTAAGTATCCTTCTAGGAAGCATACCATTTCACAACCAGATTTGACTGAATCAATCAAAGTTATTTTTTTTCATTTTGTTCTTTAAATTCTCAATTTTTTTAAGAAAAAGGGCAGCTGAAAAGTCATATTTCATTTATGAAAATACCAATATTTGAATAACAATTCAAAAATATTATTTTTATTCAATTCAGTCAAAACTGGTTGTCAAATGGTATGTTAAGTATCCTTCCCCTAATCTAACGTGTGGATGGAATTCGTTCTGATTCTTTGGAGAGTCTTTGCAGGGGGTTTGATTCAGTTAAACCATGGAAGGCCTCAACCTCTTCAATATGTGGTCAATGCAGCCTTTTTAGCTACGCTCTATAGTGATTATCTCGAAGCTGCAGATACACCTGGTTGGTATTGTGGGCCCAATTTCTATTCAACCGAAGTGTTGCGTGAATTTGCCAAAACACAGGTACATGATGTTTTAATCTCCTTCAATAAATTTATTTTACCAATAAGAAAAGGTCTTGTAGGGAACTTGACTCTGGTCACGTGATAATAAGTGGGTGCTGATAAATGGACAATTACTGTGGTGTTACATGCAGATTGATTACATCCTTGGAAAAAACCCTCGTAAGATGAGCTATATTGTGGGTTTTGGTAATCATTACCCAAGACACGCCCACCATAGAGGTGCATCTATCCCTAAGAATAAGATCAAGTATAACTGTAAAGGAGGCTGGAAATGGCGGGACAGTACGAAGCCAAACCCAAATACATTGGTTGGAGCTATGGTTGCTGGCCCTGACAAGCATGATGGTTTCCATGATGTTCGTACAAACTACAATTACACAGAGCCGACTCTTGCTGGCAACGCAGGTTTAGTTGCCGCACTTGTGGCTTTGTCTGGTGATGGGACTACTGGGATTGACAAGAACACCATTTTCTCTGCAGTTCCCCCCATGTTTCCAACCCCACCACCACCTCCGGCACCTTGGAAACCATGAGTTATTGCGTCACCTCATCTTCTATTGCCAAGTGTGCTGTATGGCTAATGAGTTTTTGGTGCAGTAATAGTTTATGGTGTTCGTATCTCCTTAATGTTAAGGGAAATTGTACGACGAAGAAGGAGATGCACATAAGAAAGCAATGACTAACTTCCTAAAGGCAATGGGTTGGGGCCTGGTTGGGGATTCAAGGGTCATGGCCGGTGTTAAGAATCGATCACTGATACTTGGGAATGTCTCTTTCTTTTGAGTTTTTTCGTATATGTAATATATATGTAACCATTATCATTCTTTAGACAAGAATTTAACAGTTTGAAATGAGTTCACAAATCAATTTCTATCTTACTGCATCAATTTTGTTTTCTTCGTCGTATTGCTTTTTTATTCTTCCTAGCTTTGAAATTTTACATAAAATTTCCATCCAATGGTATCTTGACCTTCCCGCGGCAGATCTCGGTATATTCATGTCAGTATATTCTCGGTTTGTGCCAAATGATTTCAGCCATTACATGAGTTTTCAATTCTTGAACGTTGTTGGCAACGAACTCTCTCTTGGTAACGCTCTGGTTAATTGGAGAGAGGACTCGAACAGCAGACGACACCCGATCTAATTTTAGCCAGCGTGCTAGATTGTCAATTTATTATTTGTCTTCCGCTGAATGTTTCGCAGGGAGACAATTACATATGCACTGCCATATTGTCTCTTACGTTGTCATTGGCGACAGAATAGGTCACCATGCATGTATTTATTCCCCACGACTTTGATTGGATAGGTTAATTATCTTAGTTGGAACGGTAGAGTTCATTTTCAATCGGTTACTTGCCACACGTTGGCTAACAATGGTAGTACGATCTATCCCTTGGTGCTGTTGGTTGCTAGGCCAAGTCATTCCTTTAGGGAAAGTTATCTTTGATGTTAATCAGACTTGTAATCTTGGGGAATGACTAAAGTTAAGAATAAAGCAACAGCTTCGTTGTTACCTTTCCACTTTAACTTTCCTACATTCTGTGCATTACATAAGAATGGTCACCATGAATCAATGGGAGTTGTTTGTTTCCTCTCATTGCATTAACAACTTGCGTCCACATTATAATGTTCTCCTTTTAGCTTTTACATATTCTTTGCCTCCCCAGCACAACCATCTCTGTCATATATACAAAGATAACCTCGTTGTGAACTGCATTACCAGGGTATGGAAGCGGAACACAGTAGCTCCTTGGAGTATACGCCAACATGGATAGTTGCCCTTGTCTGCTCCATCATTGTTTTTATATCTTTATGTGCTGAGCGAGCTCTTCATCACCTTGGAAAGGTATTCAAATTGTCGTGTGAGCTCTAACATTATTATCATAATGCCCGTAGCCTTAATTAGTATGTTGTTTGTTGGAATTGGCTTCCCCATTCAGTTCTTGACGCATAAGGGACAAGATCAACTACATGGAGCCTTGCAAAAATTAAAGGAAGGTTTGCTGCTCTCTCTCTCTCTCTCTCTCTCTCTCTCTCTCTCATAAGCCACATTTATAAGCCATTTTTGCAACCCTATAATCCTCCATCTCTCATTTTAACTTGCAAATTCAGCATGGACAAATATTTACATTATTTGCTAATTAAGCCTGATCAATGTGCTCCCCTGATGCTTTTTTACAGAACTGATGCTTCTAGGGTTCATTTCCCTTTTGTTAACGGTCTTTCAAGGTTCGATAAGTCGTATATGCATACCATCTCATCTTGCATCTTCCATGCTTCCATGCAAGAGGGACACGGGTTCCTCAAATGGTTCCGAACATTACTCTCATCGAGCTATAAGAAATCAACGACAGCTTCTGTCTGAAGATACTAATACAGGGCACTGTCTAAATGAGGTGTGTTAAAATCTTTGATTATAACTTATGTTTTATACCTACCTTATTTTATTCTCAAGATGCTTGTAAATATTGATGTGCTATATATACGTGTGAAAATGAATAATATGCATTCCATCCATTTCAAGTGCAAATGATATAAAGGTGTCGCCATAAAAGACAAAAATGATGTTTATCATTGAAATGGAAGTATAAGCTATCTAATGAAGCGGATATTCAATTGATCCATACTTACATCTCTTGTTTTTTTTTTCTTTTCATACTCAGGGAAAGGTTCCATTGTTATCATTGGAAGCATTACACCAACTGCACATTTTCATTTTTGTATTGGCAGTTGTTCATGTGATCTTCTGTGTCACGACAATGTTTCTTGGGGGAGCCAGGGTAATCTATTCATGCCTCTTACTTTAGTTTCCATTGCAAAAAGTGTTTTTATAATTCTATTTTCTTTTAGGAAGCTGTTATGCCTTCTGTATCTTTGTGCCCTTTGTTCGTGATAATGTTGCTATTTGAAATCTGCATCGCTTTAGTTCATGACAAGAATTTGTGGTTTTTACTCTTAATCTATTGTCCATTTGTTGCATTATTTAGAAGCTCTTTGACAAGAATCCCATAGTTTATGTAATTTTTCTTCTGCATATGTAGATACGCCAGTGGAAGCTCTGGGAGGACACAATTGCGCATGAAACTTCACAGTCAAGGAGAGGTAATCTGAACCCAGATTTGTAATATATATTGAATGATACTTTATTAGCTAATTGAATCTTTTTTTTTTAACTGGAATGAACACATAAATAATCTTTTATGCAGATCCAACAAGGGGCAGTAGCACTCATGCTCACAAGTTTCTCAAAGATCATGCAATTGGATATTGGAAAAGGACAGCTGTTGTTAGTTGGATGGTGAGTTTGAATTTATCTTTCCCAATTGTATTGAAATTCACAAAGTATGAATCTTGAGGTTTCTGCATTTGTTCTTTTCTTTCATTAATTAGATGAGCTTAGAGCTTATCTCTTCATACTTTAATATCCCCAAATTAGTCAGAAAAGACCTCCATTGATGCAAAAAATTATAGTTATTTCTTTATAAATTACAAAAACATCGTACACTGCTTATTTCTTAAGCATGACTGTTATCATAGAGTTGTCTTAAACTTTCATAATATTGTTCAGTATCTGTCTGTGTGTCTCTTAATTTAATACCAGCTATTTCCTTATTTAAACTAATTCCCAACTAAGCAAGATGAAACAATAACATCAGTGCATTGTTTGTCATTTATAAATTTTCTAATTTTTAAAACAGTAACATCAATACACTCTTTGGGACTTGGATGCTCCAAGCCAAACAAGTCAAGGTAATCGGTATTTTTCCAATGCACACAACAGGCAATGAGTTAACTCATAGGATGTAGTACGTAATGCTATAAAGAGTATTGCAAACTAAAGTCTCTCCATGTATGGCGTAGAAGAAAAAAGATGAGGTCAATATTCTGCTATGCGATGCTTTCCAGCTCACCAGATGTGCCATCAGCAGTATCGTGTACTCTGCAAACTTGGCTCTCATATTAAGGGGCTGGCCCACCAATGTTAAGAGCACAATGCACAGTCTGGACTGCATTATACATATAAAATGTGGCAGCTCAAATTATTAACTCGTTTATAACAAACACACCATCTTGCATAGTGATATTTGGTATAATAGATTGAGTTCAAGGAATTGCTCTATGCTTGTGATAATGTTTGAAGACTTTTTATGTTTATTGGTAGATATCATTCTTCAAACAGTTTTATGGCTCTCTTACCAAGTCAGACTACATTGTACTGCGACAAGGATTCATCAAGGTCAAATTTGCATCCTTTCTACATACAGACGCATATCCATTTTGTTTCATATGTTACTTACATCTGTTTTTTTGCTTCCGAGCAGGAGTACTGCCCTCAACTCCCTAATTTTGATTTTCACAAGTACATGATGCGGACACTTGAAGTTGATTTCAAAAAAGTTGTAGGCATAAGGTAAAACCTAAAGACAGTTTAATTATTGAACTATTTTCCAAGAGTCGGATTGTATTTTACACACTAACATTGCCACATCGTAGCTGGTACCTGTGGCTCTTTGTTGTGGTCTTTTTGCTGCTGAATGTGGCAGGTAATTATGTGCTTAGATCTTGATTGTGTGCCTATACATCTCAGTTCATGATTGGAATTCTGAATCGTACTCTTGTTTAAATTGAACAAGCAGGATGGCACACATATTTTTGGTTGTCCTTTTTGCCATTGATTGTAAGTGGCATAGGTAGATTCCTAGTGGAAATCAGTTACTGTGAGTTATTTATGAATGGACATAATTGGACTAATGTTTGAGATGATGGATTGACAGCTGCTACTCTTTGTGGGTGCCAAGCTAGAACACGTTATTACACGTTTGGCTATGGGAGTAGAAGAGATGAAGAGAGATGATCATGAAGCACAGCAGGTCACAGATATGGCGAGGAAGGAGGAAGAACATGTAGCAGTAAGAGTGAAGCCTTCAGACGATCACTTTTGGTTTCGTCGCCCTGCCATTGTTCTCGACATAATACACTTCATTTTGTTTCAGAACTCATTTGAGATTGCATTCTTCTTCTGGATCTTGGTGAGGAAACATATATCAGTTAGTTAGCTAAGTAGTTCACATTTCGTTCCAAAACCGTACATCATACATACAACTGCATTATTAAGTTCTTCACATTTACTTCACATTTACTCCTTTGCAGAGCACATACGGATTCAACTCTTGCATCATGGAAAAAGTAGGTTACATTGTAACAAGACTTATTATGGGGTAATACTTGAGGGACAAGAGGAAATTATGGAACATATGTTAATTTTTTGTTCTTGCCCCATCATATCATTCAGTTGCTCATGTGATAGTTTCTTTATGCAGGGTGATTGTTCAAGTGCTATGTAGCTACAGCACCTTGCCTTTGTATGCTATTGTGACCCAGGTTAGATATACATGCTTCGTCGTTTGATCAATCGATAAGCTTCACCTGAGATATGAAAATCCTCATTCTTTCTTACCCAATTTATTTTCACCACATGAAGATGGGTGGCAAGATCAAAAAAGGCTTCTTAGATGATGAAGTGGAATCATCTCTAAGAAAATGGTTGGAAACACAAAGTCGCCCCTCTGAAGCAAGTCGGATACAAATGCAAACAATGAATAAAGAACTGACCCAAATTGCTCAGATTTCAGACCTAGCGACAATTGCAATTGAAGAAACTACAACATCAGTAACTGAGCTCCCTTCGGAATCCCAATAGCCTTTTCCATTATCTCAAGTCTTGCTTCAGAAACACCACATGCTATGTGGCAATTTGATTTCAGATGGTAAAAGTTCACTTTAAAGATGGGTCATAAGTAAGATTTTTTTCCTTTCATTTTCATTGAAAAACAAACAAAAGAAATATTCTTTCTATAATAATAAAGGTCTTAATCTTTCATTTTCTGATGTGTGTTGTAGACCTTATCAAGTATGTTGTGGATCTTATAATATTGGGCAGTAAATTGAATGATTGTAATGGAAGTTGTAGAGACACTAGTGTAATTTGTGAGAAGGTAATGTAAAATATTCATTCACTGCTCATAATTCCACAGGATTGATTCAAGGCAAATCCCAACCTCTTGGATAGAATATTCCAAATATAAGACAATCGATAAAATCCCCTCTTGCCCCCCTCCCTCATTCCTTCTTATATTGCTTATAGAGAAAATAACAAAATGCTAACTGACTCTCCCATGCAGACAACATAGGGGCAACAGAATAACAAAACGCAACGTTCTAATTAAACTAGTCTAGTGAACGACACCGTATAGGCCCTGATTATAAACAGCATCGCCTTATGCCCAATTATTCTACCGACCACTTAACATGGCTTCCTCTCTTTCGACAGCCCCAATGCTTCAGACTTCATCTTCCCTCGATCCTTCTTCTATATTCAGAACCGAGCACCTAACAATTCTCCCTCTTAAAGAACCTTGCCCACAAGGTGCAGGTAAAGTTCTTGAAATTTCCACAAAACTTCCTAGCTATTGTCGTTCGAGGATGTTCCCGTCCACTTCACCAACACCTCTATTACAACTTGGTTGCCTTGGCATCTAACCCACAGATCTATCACAGCTTGAGGCTCAGGTTGAATATCCCCATTTTTATCCACCAGTGGCAGTGTTGGCAAGGGCTGGATCTAACTCCCCAACTTCTTTTTCAAGCAAGACACGTGGCACATCGGATGGATTTTGGAAGAGGGTGGCAAGCTCAGCCTATATGCGGCTATCCCAATATTCTGCAACACCTGGAACGGCCCAAAAAACTTGGGCAAAAATTTCATATTACGACGCATATCCACAAATATTTGACAATAGGGTTGTAAACGTAAGTACATCCAATCCCCAATCTTGAAACTCCTCTATGTTCTCCTTCAGTCAGCATATATTTTCATTCTACTCTGAGCCCACTCCATGTTTTCTTTCAAAAGTTCTCTAAGTTTTTCTCTAGATTTCAGAAATTGGTCGACTACTTCAGTTGAGGAAGTCCTTAGCACATAGGACAGTAATTGTAGTGGTGGATAGCCATCAAGGGCTTGGAAAGGTGAGATCTTTGTGGTTGTATGATAGGAGTTATTATAGCTCCATTCTATCATGGATAACCATTTACTCCATTCTCTTTGTTTAGTACCGGCAACATAGTTAGATCTCCAAGCATTTATTTAGAACCTCTATTTGCCTATCCGATTGGGGATGGTAAGTAGAACTAAAATCCAGTGAGGAGCCCTGTAGTGTAAATAAATTCCTCCAAAAGAGCTCAAAAATATAGGATCCTGATCCGACACAATGGACCTAGGAAGTTCATGTAACTTGAAGACCCCGTCCATGAAGGCCTGAGCCACACCCCTTGGACAGCATAGGGGTGTGCCAAAGCCATAAAATGGCCATACTTTGTGTAGCTGTCAACAACCACTAAGATAACACTCATCCCATAAGAGAGAGGGAGTCCCACTATGAAATCCAAGGAAATGTCAGTCCAAGCTTGCTTGGAATAGGAAGAGGCCGCATTAACTCTAGAGTTGGAACTATCTCATTTTTGTTCACTTGACAGATGTTGCATTATTTGACTTTCTTTTTTATACCCCATTTCATCGCCCTCCAAAAAAAATCCCTCTTGGCTCGTTGATAGGTCTTTAAGTATCCAGTGTGCCTCACATGTGGGTTGTCATGCAGGTAGTCTAGCACCTTATTTTTTAAGATAGAATCTGCTACCACCACAATTTCCCTTTTTTCAAAACCAATCCTTGTTGGGGAGGAGTAGCCTAGAGAAGCCTCTTGTTTATTCTGCAACTTATCCATTAAATCCACCATTTCAACTGAGGCAGAGTAACTTTGTTGAAGTTCATGAATCCAATCCGGGGTAGGAAATGTCCCATGGCCAAATACACTTCTTCCACTTCAAGCTTCTCACCCCGCCTTCCCTTCTTGAATTCTATGGAGAAGTCATAGCCCATAAGTTTGGTAATCCATTTTTGTTGTGCCACTGTGCCCACCTCTGTTCAAGCAGAAATTTCAGTGCTTGCGAGTCTATTTTAACAGTAAATGACTGACCCAACAAATAGGGTCTCCACCTTTCCACAGTCGTGACAAGGGCCAATAGCTCTTTTTCATAGGTTGACAACAACAATGCCTAACTCTTTAGTGCCTTGCTCATATAACCGATAGGCTACCCTTCCTGCATTAAAATAGCACATACCCCCATCCCACTTGCATCACACTCAATAGTGAAGATCTTAGAGAAATCCGACAACCTTAAAACTGGAGGATTAGAAACTATCTTTTTAAGTTTCTAAAATGCTTGAGTGGCCTCCTCATTCTAGCTGAAGGCATTCTTTCTTAAAAGGGATGTTAGAGGGGCTGCAATTACCTTGTAGTTTTTTATGAACTTCTGGTAGTAGCCTGTCAATCCAAGGAACCCCCTTAATGACTTTGGATTGATAGGTACAGGCCATTGCAGTATTGATTTCCCCTTAGAAACATTAGCTTTGACCCCCTTGGCTGAAATAATATGCCCCAAATAATCAACTTCTTTGACCCCAAAACTGCATTTAGAAAGTTTGGCATACAACCTGTTGTCTCTAAGCACCTCCAGAACTTGTTTTAAATGCACCAAATGATCTGCCCATGAGCTATTGTAAATCAGTATGTCATCAAAGAACACTAGGAAAAACCTCCTAAACAAGGGTCAAAATACTTCGTTCATTAAACCTTGAAAGGTGGCCAGTGCATTGGTTAGTCCGAAGGGAATTACTAAAATTTTGTATTGTCCTTCATGAGTATGAAAGGTAATTTTTTTCAACATCCTTAGGAATAACTCTGATCTGGTGATAACCAGACCGTAAGTCCAATTTCGAGAACACCACGGCCCTAAATAATTCATCTAATAGTTCATCGATCACCTGTATAGGGAATTTGTCTTTTATCGTCTCTTGTTTTAATGCCCTATAGTCCACATAAAGGCGCCAACTTCCATCCGTCTTGCGGACTAACAACACCGGGGAGGAAAAAGGGCTAGTACTTGGCCTAATCACCTGTGAGTCTAATAGGTCTTTCACTATCTTTTCAATTTTTGAATTTTGGTAGTGGGGGTAGCAATAGGGCCTAGTAGAAATTAGTGGTGTGTCTTCCTTAAGTACAATTCTGTGATCATGTGTTCTAGGGGGTGAAAGCCCCCTTGGTTCATCAAAAACCCCTATAAACATTTGAATTTATTCATGTATGCCCCCATGGCTCCTTTTTGGCTACATACTGGTTTCAGGTACTAGCTGCAAAAGTAACCCACTTCCCCTATTTACTGCATCCTTCAACAGCTCGGGGCTACCTTCAAATGTCAAATTCTTAAGGGCAGTCCCCATAAACACAACTTCTTTCCATTAAATGAAAACTTCATTAATAGTTTTGAGAAAGGTCTTAAAGTTTTAAGCCATAGGACTCTCATCACAACCTCCCAGATTTAGTACAAAAAATGTAGAGAACTTATTACCATGTGCTAGCAGCCCCACCTTCCTACATAGCCCTACACTCCTTATAATTTCATCATTAGCCACTCGAATAGAAAGCTATTCAAATTTCTCCACTTGTAACTGAGTTCTCTTGGCTATAGAAGGGTTCAAGAAGTTGTGAATACTTCCTGAGTCTACTAGAATGAACACTAGTATGCCCCTGATCCATCCTTCCAATCTCATTGTGTTAGCATTGTGTGTGCTAGCAATGGCATGTATTGAAATTTCAGGTTCAACCCCTAACTCAGGTTGCAAGGTGTCTTCTGCCTCTTTCGAGTCATAATACACTTCATCCCCTTCTCGACTCCATTCTCCTCACAGCTTTGGAGCAAATAAATTTTGAGTTGTTTGCACAAATGGGACGGATTCCACTTCTCATTCTAATGGTAGCATAGGCCTTTCCTTTGCTTCTCATCCATTTTTGTTGAGGATACTTTCCTTTATGGGTTGAAATTCTTCTATACTCTTGAGTTTTCTCCTTGCTGACCTAGTGAACTAGAGCCAGACTTAGCTAAATTTTGAAGTGTATCAGTCCCTGACTTCCAAGTTTTCTTAGTGCTCATTAAATATTCATCCTGTATTTTTGCTAACCCAAAAGCTGCATTCAAGTAGATAGAGTTTAGCATGCGAATTGGAAGACAGATTTCATCTTTCAATCCACTTAAAAAATAGCTTAGTTTGTGGTGATCCAAGAGGCCTCTGAACCTATTGGATAAAGACTCGAATTGAGCCTTGTATGCAGCCACCGTAGAGGTTTGCAGGGCACGAGTAAAAGCTTCCCAACTGTTGAACAAAACACTCTCAAGGGCATCCTGGTACCAGACCAGCACCTCCCCATTCATGTGAAAAGAGGCCATCAAGAGGCATTGAGCAGGTGGGGTTGATGATAGTCAAAATATTGGTTGGCTTTAAAGATCTAAGCAGCAAGGTTCTCACCTTCAAAGTGTAGAAAGTCCATTTTGACTCCTCTGTTGAAGCTCCTTCATGCATCATAAAGCTCAAGCTCCTGCTCATTGTGTGGTTCCCAAGAAGCTCCATTGGTTTGGTTACCGATAAGGGTCATCATCATATCAACTAGTTGATCTATTCGCTCTTTAATGTCGTTGATGTTTTCTTCATGATTCTCTACTTGGGGCTGCAGGAGTTGTTGTTGTTGTTTGAATCTCGTTCCATCAGCCATGAGGATCATTGGGATCTGGTACCAACTTATTATGTATCTTATAATATTGGGCAGTAAATACTATGATTGTAATGGAAATTGTAGAGACACTGGTGTAATTTGTGAGAAAGGAATGGAGAATATTCATTCACTATTCATAATTCTATAGGATTGATTCAAGGCAAATCCCAAACTCCAGGATAGAATATTCCAGATATAAGACAATCGATAAAATCCCCTCTGAACCCCCCCCCCCCAACAATTCTTTCTTATATTGGTTATAGAGAAAATAACAAAATGCTAACTGACTCCCATGCGGACAACACAAGGGCAACAAAATAACAAAACACAACGTTCTAATTAAACTGGTGATCGGTGGGTTTATCTGTGGCTTTTTAATTGTTGATTTTTGGTAAAATGTTGGATGTTTACTATTTGGTAAAAGTAAGCCTAAAGCACTTTTAAGTTTGTTATTGTAAATTTTAACATTTCCTGCAAGAGTTTTTTAATAAAAGCTTCAATTTTGTGCTTTTAAAAAAATGAATTTTCAACTTTTTTTAAAGTGCTAAAAGCCTTGAAGTTTTTTTTATAAATTTATTAAACATACTATTTTTTTAATAAAAGAGTTTTTTATTATTAAAAGTACTTTCTAAGTTTCCAAACGCAAAACAAAACATGCACCCAGAGTTCTAAGCAGATGAAGGGAAGTACTCTCTTAAAAAACCATATTCTCTATGATTAAGACAATTTCATGATCTTGTTGCTAATGAATCAACAGACGTTGATCATTATTGCAAATAACGTAATTCATATTTAATCTATAATAAAATAGCGAGTTTGGATCTTACTTCATGGGAATTCATGTGATGACATGGATGAAAGTGCCCCTCTATAGATGTTATTTTAGATTGAAATGCCCTTCCTACAGATCTGACCCGACCTAGGTGTCCTGCAAGAGACCAAAATTAGGCTAAAATGCCCTTGCCACATATCCGAACTGACTAAAATATCTCTACAACAAATCAAATTAGACAGAAACATCCCTGATCCAAATCAAACTAGTTGATGACAACTAGAAATCTCCAAAACAAGCTTCATCTTCATCTTCGCTCACACTTCCCACTCTTCATCTACCATCTTCTTCTATTCTCTCTCTTCTCATTCTACTTCAGTCTTCTTCTCCTCCAAAGAAATTGTAGAGTCACGTTTATTCATCAACCAATGTGTGAGGCACGACTGGTTCTAATCACGGCACGACCTATGGTGGAAATAACTAGAAATATCTTCACTTTCGTACCAAAGACCCATGGCGCTGCCATTGTCATGGGTTGGAGATGGATTTTTTGTGGGTATTTGCGTCATCAACTTGATGGTTCTGAGATGGAGATTTCTTGTGGGAATTTCTATCATGCTCCTCTCGAATGAGCACTTTTCACTTTTGTGATTCATGGGATGAGCACTTTTGCAAACAACATAAAATCTTCTTGAATGCTCGCTCCTTGGACGAGCACTTTTTGGGGCAAGATCTTTTGGTCGCCATTCGAGAGGAGCACAGTTTGCTTGCCCCAATGGTTTTTTGTCTGGGTTCAAGAACCACTCAAGAAACAGCTAAGTTTATTCTTTTTAGAAAAGTCCTCTAATTCTATTAGAAAGTACTTTAAATTTAGCTTTATAAGCAGTTACCGTACTAACATACTTTAAACTTGTAAGGGCCTCCATTGAATCATCTTAAGGAAATGAACCAAATCTAATATGGACAAGCTGCACAAACTCTTATGGAAAGTCCCTGCCTCACCAACATCCTGAAACTATATCAATGCATTTTCATCCACATAAATGAGAAAATTCTTTGTACAAACTCCTTGGAGGAACTTAATGATACAAGAAATATTGGTTTGCTCTGTACACCTAAGTCAAAGGGTTCTTGTCCCCAAACATTGGGAATTTCAACTTAATTCCCTTGGTAAATCCTCTATCAAAAGTCTCACGATGGTTTACCTCACCGACCCCTTCATTGACATCATCATTCTTACCAAAAGTGTGATTACCATGAAAATTCCATCATGTTGCTTCATTACCCATTGAATCATTGACTGAAACTCTTGAAATTTAATGCAACATTTCATTAAATCTCTTGTCTTGATTTTCTCTATCTACATGGGCAGTCTTCTGTTGCGGCAACAAGATCGTAATTGTATCTTCAACTTGCTTATGTAGCGTTTCTTGTTGTTGTCGAAAGTGATTCAACGTTTTAGCTAACTGAGCATAGGATTGAGTTTCTTCTGCCATGACAACTAATACCAACTATAATGGGCCCTCTTCAGAAGGCTTAATTCGACATAGTCAATCTCCAAGAACCAAGAATTAAGAGAGAGAAGAGAGAGAGAGAGAGAGAGAGACAACAAGTTGAATGCAAAACTGAGATGCATTTCCCTCCTTTTTTTCCTCCCTTCTATAACAAACTTCCTTATCATGCTAAAAGAAGTCGTTCCTTATTTTTACAGAGATTAGTATAACAAAACAGCATCACTCTACTTATTAAATAAATCAACATAGTAAACGACACCGTTCTTACAAATCAAAACGATACCATACTCAGTACAAAGACTTAATGAAACTACCTGCCACTTCCCTTTTCTTTTTCCTTATTCTCGTTATTGTGCTCTCCATCTTCAGCTCAATTCCCGATCCATGACACCATCTTTATTGCTTGCACCACAACACATCTCCAAAAATTATCATTCCCACCTCAATCGACCCACATCTACATTAATCTCTTTCTTTCTCTCAAATTTTCTTCTAATTTATTTCATTCCCTTTCTTGGTTCCATCATGTATAGTATTCTCCACCGTGACCTTCTGTTATATGCCTAAACCTATAGGTAATTTTTTAACATGCTTTCACTGATTTTTCTTTCATGTCTATACTGAACTCAACAATTTACTAACTAATAGATTCTTTTTGGAATTTATGTTAAATCACATATTTTTTTCGTTATTTGATTGCTTGGTGAAAGGAGAGAATAAAATTTTTAGCGTTTTTCTTGTAATTCTCTATGTTTTATTGGATGAAAAAAGTATGGCATCCTTTCAGCCGTCCTTTGGTTTTTGATGCAATGTGGAGGTCCCTTACTCTTTCCTTCTCTTTTTCTATCTCCTAATGTGAGTTATTACTTATTCTTCTTCTTCTTCTTCTTTCTCTCTCTCTCTCTCTCTCTCTCTCTCTCTCTCTCTCTCTCTCTTTTTGTCTTTCCTCATTTGATTTATATGCGAATTTTTTTGTTATTTTACACCATTAAATCATAGGCACACTTTAAGTTCTTCCTTCATCTTCTTTCCTTTCGTGGCATTTTCCAGTGGCTCTTTTTCTCAACTTATTTGGTTGGTCCCGCAATAATTTTGTTCTTCTTTTGAAATAAAATGGTTCATTTGGTTGTCTTTTTTATATCATGAGCACATATAATGTGTCATTTAAGTGTTGTTTTTTAAGTGGCTTTTGGTGGGCTTATCGAACTTTTGTGAGGCTTTAGTATTAATCTTTTCTTGAATATAGGTTTGGAGGGCTTATTGAGGTTGGGAAGTATAGTAAGAAAGAAAGAAAAGCTAAGATGAGACATCGGATGCATAGCATGATAGCAATTTCTTGGGGCTAACCATGAAAGTCTCATCGTTGTTTTGTTATGAATATCCGACTAGCAAGGATATGACTTGGTAATTGCAAATTTACCTTAACATCGGTTCATTGGGTTGGCTTCTAAAGAGAAGTAAGAATGCCTAACCTAGTTGATTGGTTTGCTTCTTTATTGATGTTAGAATTGTAATGCAATTCTTTGTATTTCTCAATTCTATGATTAAAGGTTATACGATGTAGCATGTATATAAGAGGCCAAAGGCTATACAAAATGGTTCTCAAGCAACGTGGGATTCTCTACTTAACTTTACATATACACTAACAACCCCCCTCAAACTCAAGGTGGATGAGAAACCAACTTGAGGCTGTCAAAATCAAATAATGAAACCGAGCCGTAGGATGAGACTTTGTAAAGATGTCGTCAAACTGATCTTGAGAGGAGACAGGGAGCAACTGAAGAGAACCTTAAAGCAAATGATGACGAACGAAATGAAAATCAATCTAGATGTGCTTGGATGTGTTTGGTCCGCTCATGGAAAACATCATTATGAGTAACCTGGATGGCAATGCGATTGTCGCATTAAAGAAGAGTGGAGGAAATGAGAGGTATACCTAAATCCTGTAGTAACCATCGGAGCCAAAGGAGTTTAGCGGTGGTGTTTTCCAAGGCACAATACTCAGCCTTAGTGTTGGATCGAGAGGTAATAGTCTGTTTCTTGCTACACCGAGAGATTAATGAGGAACCGAGAAGGAAGCAGTACCCTGTGGTGGAACGTCGATCAGTGGGATCACCTGCCTTGTTAGCATCAGAGGATGCTCGAAGAACTAGTAGAGATTGAGCAGAGAAGTGTAGACATTATAAGAGAGTGCCCTTAAGATACCGAAGAATGTGTAGGATGGTAGTATAGTGGGTTGAACGAGGGGCAGACATGAACTGGGTCACTTGATGCACAACATAATAAATGTCTGGGCAAGTGACTGTCAGGTAAACTAGGCTGTCAACCAACTGTCGATAAAGTATGAAGTCAGACAATAGTTCCCCACACGAAGGGGTCAAATGTGCATGAACCTCGATGGGTGTATCAGCAACCTTGCTACCAATAAGGCTAGCTCAAGATAGAAGATCAGAGACATACTTGGCTTGGGTGAGGTAGAATCCATATGCTAAGAAAGTGACATCCAAGTCGAGAAAATAACTGAGGCGGCAAGATCTTTCATCTCAAATTGCTAATTAAGGAAGTCCTTAAGTTCCTAAATGTCATTAAGATCATCATCGATAATAATCATGCCATCCACATATAGTAATAGCAAAATGAGACCTTTGTCAAAGTGACAAATGAAGAGGGCTGAGTCATAGGAACTGCGGGAGTAGCCCAAACGAGAAACCGTTGAGGTGAATTTTGCAAACCAAGCACTAGGGGCTTGTTTAAGGCCATAGAGAGCACGACGAAGGCTGCATATATACTTATTCACACAAATCGCAATTTAGGAAGGCATTTTTTACATCCATCTGAAAGAGCTTCCACTAACGAAAGGCTCCAACAAGCAAGAGAGTGTGAATAGGAGAGACGGGAAACTAGGGCAAAAGTCTCCTCATAGTCAATGTCATATTTCTGTGTGAAACCTTTGGCATCAAGTCTAACTTTATACCTCTTAAAAGAACCACCTGAGTGAGTCTTGATCTTGTAGATCTACTTACAACAAATCACAAACTTTCCAAGGGCAAACCAACCAGATCCTATGTATGGTTCTTAGATAATACATTAAGTTCCTCAGTCATTGCATCTATCCATAAAGGATTAGTGGAGGCCTCATGATAAGACTGAGGCTCGTTCAAAGTAACAAGGGCAGTGTAACAATGGAAATCAGGCAAATGGGTAGGAAGAGATCTTTCTTAAGAAGAACGACGAAGGGAAAGGTCGGCTGTGTGATTCGCATGCGAGGCAGGAACAGGGACTGCAGCTGAAGAGGAAGGCAGCTCAAGAGATGGGGATTCTAACTTAAGAGGGTCCAAAGAGTGAGTAGGTGGAATGCATGGACACAGGTGAAGAATGATTGGATGGCTCATTTGGAAAAAGTTCTAAGGCATAGGATAGACAAATAGAGGGATTAAAGGTGGATAACTCAGTAAACAGGTGATGGTCCCAGAACACAACATGACGAAAAATGCAGAGGCAATGAGCAATAGGATCATAATACCGATAGCCCTTATGTCTCACCGTAGCCAAGAAAGCAACAAATGTGAGAATGGGGCTCCAGCTTTTTGTGTACATGATACTGAAGAAGGAAAAAGTAAGCAGAACCAAAGGAACGAAAGTGTTGATAGTTAGGGGGAGATCCAAATAGGTGCTCATATGGAGATTTGACCAGACTTGGAAGGCAATTAATGGTATGAAGTATGAACCGCAGTAAGGGCAGCTTCACCCCCAAAATGGTGTAGAATCTTTAGCAGAGAGGAGAAGTGTAAAACCCTGCTCCTCCACAGTTAAGAACGACGTCATTTTTATGAAATCGAGAGAGCCAGAGTATTACTACTAACCTTGATTAAAAATTTATTTTCTTATTCTTAGCACCAAGTACAAAGATTCTCTATAATAAATAAAATTGTTCGGTATTCACTAAAATCATATAAGAGAGTACACAGATGTATTTATTAAAATTCCTTTGAATTATGTGGTATAAAAATCATAACTTAAACTCTCTATGAATGATCTAGGTCTCTGCTTTATCTCCCTGGGCCAAGTCCCATCCTATTACCTCAACTTCATAAATATTTTGACCTAGGTGGTTTAAAAACATAAAATAAATTATAACAAGTCGAAAACTCAATAAGAAATCCATCATAACGTAAACATATTAAATATAAGGTTTTTCATAAAATATTTCATCCTGAGAATTTAAAATCATGATTGTTCATATGTATGTTTATGTTATGCATGACTTGCTTTGAATCATCTTATTTATCTTATTGATCTGAGTTATCTAACTATCTGACTGGCCAACACACTTAATCTTGTGTGCGAAATTGTGCACCAGTCCCACATACTATGGCCACAAGGGGAACCATTGATCTGATATGATAATACTGTGGTGTATCATACTTGTATCTGTGGCTTGCACATCCACCATGATTGCATTGGTACCATGCATCTAAATGACCATCTAATTAATCCAAATCTATATCTTACACTTGATCTTATGAAAGTTTATGTGTTTTATGTAATGTGAAATGCATAATATATATAACTATAATATGCGAAATGAAACATGATCCTGAATTATGATGAATGATGTGCTTGCAGATATCATAACATACGTGGTACATAAACATTGGCTTCCAAAGAATTGGCTTATATAAAAAGGTAAAGTATATTAATCATAATTTATGATCAAACTACTTACCTCATATCACTAATTATAAAATACGATTGTTACCTATACGAAGTATCATATGTCACTAATGTTTTAAAAAAACATGTCATAATGTTTTATTTAATTAAATACCTACTAAGAAAAATAAGTTTAATAATTAACTCATTTTATCCAAACTTAATAAATACTAAGCCCATAAAAGTAAGCCCATCATAATCACAAGTTAAACGTGAAAAGAGGCCCAAAAAATGGCTATTGCTATGACTTATGGACTAATGGGTAGTAAAGTAATTTAATCACAAAGCATGTATGTAATTTAGGTCTACACATTAGAGGGTGTTGTGGTGATTCAAACCTTTATGGCATAATTGTAATAATTGGACAAAGTCAGATCATGTGTTGTGGAAAGGCTAAGGCCTCGTTTGGTTACACATATGAGATGAAATAAGATGAAAGTTGAATAAAATATTGTTAGAATATAATTTTTTATTATTATTTTTGTTTTAAAATTTAAAAAAGTTGAATTGTTTATTGTGTTTTGTGTGAGAGTTTGAAAAAGTTGCAATGATTAGATGAAATAAGATGAAACGGTTTGTGTTGTGTAACCAAACGAGGCCTAAAGATATTTTAGGCATGTGTTAGGCAACGGGAGAAAATCAAAGACAAAGCTCACCAAGCGACAGAGAAAGAGGAAGGGACACACTACGGAGTGAAGTCTTTGTAATGGTGACAGAGACAAAATAGTGCCATTAAATAGAGGAAGTCAATAACGCCCAGAGAGAGAGAGAGAGGACGTGGCCTACTGGCGTGGTGCGACAGTGAAGGTGATGATCGGCCGGTTGTTTCTTCCTGCAGTTTCTGAGAGATAACTTGGCTGAAGAAGTATGTGACGCCTTGATTTATAATGGTTTATTTGGGTGTGAGTGGTTTGCTGTGTTTTTTGGGATTGCATAAGAGGAGGTGTATATATAGAGGAAAATGTTCGATGACATGTTTCGCTCGAAGTCGATCAGATGAAGACTTGGTAAGATTCTAATAAGTGGAAGAGTTTCAAATAAACTCATTATTTCGAGGAGAACTTGCGGTATGTTTTGGATTATGAAAGTAATAGTTTATCAATGTGCCACTCTCATGGTTATTGAGAAGATGTGAAGGGTGATGGAGAATTCGATTTGGACTCAGGTGATGAGCAACAGAGAGGAGAGTTTGAAATTTGAAAACATAATCTAGCATTTCATTTAACAAAGAACTAGGAGTAAATAAGAGTGTGTAGGAGACCTCTATCAGTGATAATTTTAAAATGAGGAAAATTCTAATGGCCGATCTTAATTTTAAAATGAGTCTATCTCGTCCAATAAATTCTTTTGGGACTTATGAATTAATTCTTGGATTTAATACCAATTAAATAGGGTCTACTTAGTCCACAAATATTAAATGGACTTTAAATCCAATTATTGAGTCAATAAAATTCCATAAACCACCGAAATAAACTTTTGAGCATATAAGTCTTTTTTTTTTTTTATAGGAGTCTGAATCATGTCAAGGATATGACAAAGTTTTCGTTTGGCTCGTCCATTCTACTAGTAGGTGCTTGAACAAGAGATCTGATGGATAATGTCATATGTTTGCAAGATACTTTGAAAGACAGATTGTTTGTATTCAATTACATTGTCATATCGAAAAATCTTAATGGTTTAGAATATTGAGTTTCAACCATTTTTGCAAAATTATAGTAAATATGCAATAGTTCATAACAAAAGTGCATAAGATAGCTCAAACTGTTACGAGTGAAATCATCAATGAATATAACAAAGTAACGAGATCCACCGATACTAGTTATAGGGGCAGGTCCCCAAACATCAGAGTGTATCAAATCAAAAATACTAGCAGAAACATATATGATAGCAGAAACACCAACAAGTGGACCCAGAGGACTTGAAGTAAGATACAAAGTGCTCATTAGAAACATACACTCCACTCTAGGGCCTGTCCATGGATCCTGCACAATACAATCATAGTAGTAAAAAATAGCACGGTAGCCAAGTTGAGCCAACTGCCCCATGGATAACAAGTTATAAGAAAGTTTAGAAACATAAAGCACCTCAAAAATTGAAATGTTAGACGTAGAAATAGAGCCTATACTAGGAGCAAGCATAGTTGATCCATTGGTAGTGTGTATAGCAAGTGGTGAATGTGCAAAATGCATTTTAGTGAACAAGGACTATGAGGGTGTCATATGATTGTGGCAAGCGGAATCCATAAGACAAGAGAGAGACTTCCTAGGTAGAACAGAAATAGCAAAGGAGGATGATGAATTAAAAGACCAGATCAAGACCTGATTGAGGAGGTTCTCCAGGTCAACTATGGAGAGAGTGACGGTTGGTCCAAAGTCTCTTACTCATAAAAGAAAAATGTATTCTTATTATTAGTCGTTCAAAAATTGTGTGTGAATTATAAGGAGTATGTGACCACAGAAATTAGTTAAATAATTCTTATTATATTGGCTGAAATTCTTAATGAGTCGAGGTACCTTTTGTGGAACATGTAGGGCAATAACTGTGATAGATGCACATGAGTTTGGGATGAAATCCTCTTATGAGTGGATTAATTTTTGCTACCTTCTATTTCAAAGCATCTCAAATATATGCTAACTTCTTTGAGGTTTGTGTTTATACTTAGATTTTCAAGGTCCTTTTAATACAAGAGGAATCAAGTACGTGCCTTGCACAGGCCCTTTACATTATCAAAGGACTTTATGGCTTCTCTATCTAGACTCTAGCATAAAAATTTATATTGGCTAGACCACATTTTGTATCCACATGAAAATCAAGTTAACTCAGCTGCAGTGCTGTAGTGCGCTATTTTAGTTGATCTTTTTATGTAAGCAAACCAAATAAAAACAAATGCTCTATTTTGTGATCATGATATGTATTCAAGTAAGCTAACTTTTGCTTAGACTATGCTTTTATGTATCAGGTTGCATGAGATTTCGACTCGTTTGTCCGGCTGGTTGGTGTTGATAAAGTTTACTTTATTATGCAAAGCTTGGGTCAACATAAGGAAGGTGAGGATATTTTGGTGTGGACTGAAAATGTTGATGGGAAGTTTACCACAAAAAGTGCTTGGTCTTGTTTACATATTCATGTTCATGAGGTTGCATGGTCAAAGTGGGTATGGCATTCTTCTTTACCCAAACAAATTTCGGAGATGGTATGGAAAGCATTTTTTAATACGTTAAGTGTGAATGATAATGTTCGCAAGATTGGAATTCCTATTATCTCCAAATGCAATTGTTGTGTCATTGGGGAGTTTGAGGATTTAAATAATGTTTTGGCAAAATGAGAGTTTGCCGAACTGATTTGGGAAAACGCTTTTAATTGCGTGGGTTTACAACCCATGCGAAGGAGGGGATGGCGTGATAGAGTGGATTGTTAGTTCCATAAAACAAACAATTCTACAAAAGATGGCTCGCTATTTGGTATCATACCATGTATTGCTTTATGGTGTTTGTGGAATAGAAGGTGTAAAGCTAGAATGGAAGATTTTTGTGAATCATCGTAGGTGGTCTGGGCGCGAGTTAAAAATCATATTGGCTAGTCGACGTTGAAATTGAAAGATAAGGAGGAGTTCACGTGCCGAGATCAAGAGATCCTGAATATGTTAGCAGTACCTTTCAAGTTGGTGCCTTCTAAGTTGCTTATATTAGTTTGATGGCATCCTCCAGCTACTGGCCGAATAAAGTTAAATACAAATAGAAGTTGTATTGGCAACCTAGGTGCTATTGGAGCTGGTCGCATCTTTCGTGATCATCATAAAAAATTTTTGGCTGCTTACTCTAATTATTTTGGTGATGGGACGAATAATAAAGCGGAATTATTAGGATTTTTGTATGGCTTGAGGTTTGCAAAATCCTTTGGTTTCCTTAATCTTGATATTGAGATGGATTTTATGTTGGCTATAAAATGGCTGATTGATAAGAGATGCTCAGTATGGTATTTGGAAGATTTTTAGGATGATATTCAGGATTTGTTGAGGGGGATGAAGGTGAAGTTTCAACATATTTATCGGGAAGGAAATTCTTCGGCGAATTATCTTGCAAAAATAGGTGTGGAAGGATTGACGGCTCATTGGGAGGTTTATGTTGATATTCCAAAGTTGTTAAGAGGATATTTAAAAACTGAAAATCTTGGACTTCCTCAACTTCGTACATAGTTTGGTTTGTGTATTGGATTTTTTATTTGAGTCTTGATGGGTGTTTATTGTATTGATTGGATTATAATAAGTTGGTTTTACGCTGTTGCCACGGTTTCCCTCACCAAAAGTGAGGTTTTCAATAAAGCTTCAAAGGTGTCGTCCTCCTTCTAAAAAAAAATGTATCAAGTTGCATGTGAATTTGGATAATGGTCGTATTTTTGTGGCTATTTTATAGTATTAGCGGCTGATTTAAATATTGAGAGCAAGATAAAATTTTAATAACTGACAAAATGTAGAGATTACACAAAACAAACATGTAATTTGATTCGTATGGATAACGAATGTAGGCTATTTTTCCATTATGTGGTCATTTATTGTTTAGTTTTTTTATGTGAATTCTATACACCACATTATTATTTTACTTTTATCCTACTATATAAGATGTGACGCATTTATCACAATTGAATGATCCTTTATTGGATGATTTTTTATCATCTAATGGTGATAAATACCTCACATCTTACATAATGGGATAAAAGTGAGATGAAAGTGTAGTTTATAACATTACACCTTTTTTTATAACTTCAGTAAGATACTTCTGGTATGTTGTGGTTTATTATATCAAGTAATTTTGTAAGTGTTCTGCTATTTTTCTTCTTTATTTGTCATCTTTTTCTTAATCAATATATAAGTAGAGTTAGTCTACATACAGTTCTCAAATGGGGACTGCTCATGCAAGCCCATACAATTATGTTTAAAAAAATCTTAAAATTACAATAATATCCTTTTTAAAATGATATTTTTCCCTTTTTATCCCTATTTATCAATGGGATTGCACACACAGTCCCCCACTCAAGACTGTAAAGAAAATTTTTCATATAAGTAACATAACTAACTCTTGGAAGGTTTTCCTGGTATTAAAATAGACACTCCTACACTCTATAGTTAAAAACATGGCCCATATCAAAGTGATGGAATTGTACTTTCAGCTAGTATAATGGATTTGCTTGGGTCTTAAAGCAGACGTCTCGTTTGGATAGTGAAAGTATTTCATCTCATCTCATCTTTTTATTACAACTTTTCTAAACTTTCATACAAAATATAATAAACAATTCAATTTTTTCAAATCCTAAAACAATAATAATGTATGGGGATTTTCTCCACTTCTCAAAGCCCAATGGGCCTCAGCCTAATGCCTGCCCCGAGGGCCCCCAAGTTTGTGTAGGGGGCCGAATATCTACTAGAGAGGGGCGCCGAATGGTTGACAAGATAGATCAGCCTGACAATCTACGGCCGCTTTTAGAACCCAAAGACTTGCACCAAGCGCAGCGGAAAATGCGAAGGGCCCTTGATCCATCGGCATTAAATCATCTACGGCTTGTATTGACCAGACGCAAAGTCAGGAAACTACGCCGCATTAATGACATCGCTGCTGAGCTACAAGCCACATTTATGGAGCCGTCGTAGAGCCACGCCGCATTAAAGAAGGTCTGACAACAGAAACAAAAAGGAAGGCACGGACTTTGTGGACACTAAGACGATTTGCACCCTCCCAACCCACGATATAAATAGCTAGCTCCAGGTACGAAAAAAGCTCTCTGATCCCTAGACTGCTTCACTTATTTACAAACTTTCAAAGAATATTCACTAACTTTGGCATCGGAAGTCCCAAGGCCGCACTCTCCTAATTGCATTACTCTCCATCTTTTGTAGGCCCATTTCTGAAGACCTGAATTGTCGAAGTTTGGTCCAAAGATGTGTAAAACACGACGTTAACAGTGATGCCATTTGTGGGATCCTTATAGGTCTTACATGTACTTTGCACGCCTGAGATAACCCGTTCCAGGCAACTTGGGAGTGTACCAGCGCCACCAGTGATATGGAAATAAACCAAATAGAGGGCCGAGTACAGGGGAGTGAAAAGGGAGCAATGGAAGGAAGCAACGCACCCTCCTGTAACGGGATGCCAATGAATGGCAGGGTAAGCAAGGCATATCTTACAGAGGGTGCCTGCACCTTACCACCAGCTTCAGACTATGCAGTGGTCATAAGTGAAGTCCGAGATGAGCAAGTGCTACAGAAAGCAGAACCAATCAGGCCATTGGAGCTTGTTACTCTTGACCTAGATCGGCCAGAAGTTAGGGTAACAATTAGTAGCGAAATAACACCTAAAGCCTGAAGCAACATGCGGCAACTTCTCGCTGAGCACCAGGATGTGTTCGCTTGGAGCCACAAGGATATGCATGGAATCGCGTCCAAAGTCATACAACACTGCCTTAGTGCAGACCTAAAAGCTAAAGGAGTAAGGCAAAAAAGTCGAAGCGTCAGTGCAGAGAAGAACGTCGCCATAGCCAAGGAAGTAGACCAGTTGCTAAGTGCAGGATTCATTCGAGAAGCCCACTACCCAAAGTGGCTATCTAATGTAGTGCTCGTAAAGAAGCCGAGCGGTAAATGGAGAATGTGCGTCGACCTCACCGACCTCAACAAAGCTCGCCCGAATGACAACTTCCCGCTTCCTAGCATCGACCTCATTGTCGACTCCACGGCGGGTCATTGCATGCTCAGCTTCATGGATGTCTACTTTGGATATAATCAAATCCATACGAACCTCGAGAATGAAGAGAAAACTTTGTTCATCACCGATTGAGGTTTGTATTATTACACGGCAATGCCCTTTGGGCTTAAGATTGCGTGAGCCACCTACTAGTAGCTGGTCAACCGCATGTTCAAAGGACATATAGGAAGAAACATAGAGGTCTACGTGGACGACCCGTTGGTTAAAAGTAGAACCTTAGAGCAGCACTTAAAATACTTAACGGAGGCTTTTGCAATACTACAACAGTACTAAATGAAGTTGAATCTGGAAAAATGCGCCTTCAGTGTCGGATCGAGAAAGTTCTTAGGATTCATGGTGTCCAAGCGCGGAATCGAGGCCAACCCCTAGAAGGTGGAAGCCATCCTCAGCATGGCCCCACCTCGGAGCAAAAATGAGGTACAAAGGCTAGCTGGGTGAATAGCCGCCCTCAACAGGTTCGTATCAAGATCAACTGACAAATGCCTACATTTCTTCAAAGTCTTGCGAAAAGCAAAGGCATGGGATGGCAAGTGTGGCCAGACGTTTGAAGCCCTCAAGAAATACCTCACGAGTCCACCATTCCTCAGCCAACCCCAATGCGGAGAAACGTTGACTCTGTACTTAGCGGTCTCTCCTCAGACAGCTTCTCAGTGTTGGTACGCAAGGAGGAGGAGCTCCAAAGGCCAATTTACTACACCAGTCAGGCGTATTGGGGAGACGAGGCCAGGTACCCCCTCATAGAGCAGTTGGCATTTGTGCTAGTAGTAACTATGCGCAAGCTGCGTCCGTACTTTCATACTCTCCCAATGCGAGTCCTTACGGAAATCCCTCCAAAGAAGGTGTTGCAGCAATCGGGCGCCTCAAGTCGGCTTATAAATTGGGCGGTGGAGTTGATCGAGTTCAACATTGACTATGCGCCATAAAAAACCATAAAGGGGCAAGTATTAGCGGATTTTGTCTCTAAATTCATCGGCTTCCTCGTGGAGAATGATGATGCATATCCTGTAAAGCCCTGGCAAATATTCGTTGATGACTCTTTTTGCCGGGCTGGAAGGGGAGTGGAGGTGCATATCGTTGTATGTGAAGAAGAAGAATACAATTATACCATCAAAATGGCATTCAAAATGATGAATAACGAGACGGAGAATGAAGCGCTGCTCTCAGGATTACTGGTGGTGCCAGGTCTCTAGGCGCCACCGAGATCGAGGTGACGGAGAGTTTGCTCTAAAAAGTAAAAAGTTGAAGAAATATCTAGTACTAATAGAGGTCGAGCACACCTATTTCAAGTACTTCCAAATTCAGCAAGTGCCGAGGACTGAAAATCAGAAAGCGAACAAGTTGGCCCGTGTCGCTTCCGGACAGGAGGACTCCCCCTACCAAAAAATACGATGATTTGAACTGTGGAAGTGTCTACTATGGGAATCGAAGTAATGAAAATACGACCAGGAGCCCCAAATTGGGCGGGGGACATAATCAGATATCTGAAAAACCAACGAAGTACCCGAGGACCAACAAGAGGCAAGGAAGATTAGAAATGGAGCAACACGCTACACCATGGTCGAGGGAGTCCTATATCAGAGGGGCCACTTGGCACCTCTTTTAACATGCATCTCCCCGAAGGGAATAAATCAGGAGGACAACCGGTAGCCAGAAAGGTAATGAGAGCAGGCTATTACTACCCTAGGCCCTACGGGATGCCAAGGACTATGCGCAGAAGTATTGGAAGTGCCAAGAGTACTCCAAGATGCCCCATTGTCCACTAGAGGAGCTGACGTCAATCACGTCACCTTGCCCTTTCAGCCAATGGGGAATCGACTTGGTCGGCCCACTCCTCCGGGGCAAAGGGGGAGTCAAATTTGTGGTGGTGGTGGTTGTGGACTATTTCACCAAGTCGGTCAAAGCTGAGACCCTAGCAACCATCACGACAAACAACATCACGCGGTTAGTAGTTTACAGGTTTGGCGTCCCACGCACCATCATATCGGATAACGGGACATCCTCGGGACATCCCAAGTCTAACGGACAAGTCAAGGCCACCAACAAAACACTGATGGGAATGCTAAAGAAATGACTCGATGATACAAAATGGGCATGGGCAGAAGAACTCCCCACCATCTTGTGGGCCTACCGGATCATGGTGAAAACACCGACCGAGGAAACCCCCTTCACCCTCACATACGGCCCGAGGCAATGCCACCTGCAGAGATCGAAGTCCCCACCTATAGAGTTCAACACTTCGAGCAAGAATACAATGATAGACGGCTAGAAGAATAACTAGACCTACTAGAAAAAGTTCATCTAGAAGTTGAGATAAGGACCACAACCAAAAAAAGAAGAGCTGAGAGATGCTTTAACAAGTGCGTGCGGCCAAGAACATTCAAGGTCGGATATCTAATGCTTAAAGAGACAGAAACAACAACACGGGATGAAGGAAATCTAGGCCCCCGGTGCAAGGGCCCTTAAGTGGTTGTCGCCACAAATCGCACTAGCTCTTTCCGCCTAAGAGACTCCCAATGAAATGAGTTGCCACACTCGTGGAACGCCGAGTATCTACGAAAATATTATTGCTAATCCAATTTTATTGTTATAAATTTGTATGTACTCATGCACCAATTGTGGGCCCTGATAAAAAAAGTTTTTGTGTTTCAATGGCTATTTTCAGGAACATAACATAACCTGCCAAGTTAACTCCGCTCCAAACGAATCAACAATCTCCGCCAACAAAGTAAACTCGCTAAACGGGAACTCCATCAGCAATTTACCTCCCCGCAGGGTGAAAAGGAAAATGTAGGCCTAAAAGGTTGCCTTATCCCTCTCGTGGAGGAGTGTGGGGTTAGGCTGGTGTTGATCCCACATGAAGATCGTGAGCGTCAATGGGCAGGAGCGGGTTCAGCAACAAAACTGCCGGAACAACTTACCTCTCTATGGGGGTACTATAGGGATAGGAAGGTCTAGAGGTTGCCTTATCCCTCCCACATTGGAGAGCAGGATTAGCTTTGCGGCTACTCGAATAACTTATCCCAACCCCCGCTACGACTAAGTGTGGGATCAGAACCAACTTGACCCAAATTTACCCTTTCTTGTGATGTCAACAGGCGGGAGCGAGTCCAAAACAAACTGCCCGAACAATTTACCTTCCCACGAAGGATGATAGGTGAGCAGGTGGCTCAACCCCCTCATCGGGTAGAGCGGGACTTGCCCCGAGGCAGCTCGAATAACTTATCCTGACCCCCATCACGGAGAAGGAGCAGATCAACCACATTGTTATCCAAGTTACCTCCCCTGCGGGGCAACAAAAGGAAATGTGGGCTTAAAGGTTGCCTTATCCTTTCTATGGCGGAGTGTGAGTTAGTCATTAGCTACCTGAAGGAAAAAGCTTTTAACTTCCTTGTGAGCTTTAATGGGCGGGAGCAGGTTCAGTAACAGACTACTCGAATGACTTACCTCCCTGCGGGATACCATAGGGAAAGGTAGGCCTAAAGGTTGCCTTATCCCTCCCACAGTGGAGAGCGAGATCAGCCTTGTGGCTACCCGAATAACTTACCCCGACCCCGCCACGACGAAGTGTGGGATCAGCGCCAGTCTGAGTAAAAATTAGCCTTTCCTATGGTGTCAACGGCCAGGAGCGGGTCTAGTAACAAACTACCCAAACGAATTACCTCCCTGCTGGATACCATAGGGAAAGATAGACCTAAAGGTTGCCTTATCCCTCCCGTAGTCGAGAGTGGGTTCAGCCCCGAGGCTGCCCGAATACTTACCCCGACCCTCACCATAGCGAAGGAGCGGACCAGGTACGTCGTTGTCTAAATTACCTCCCCAGGAGAGAAATAGTCAGTTTGGCGTGAGGCATTCCAACCTCTCCCCGGCAAAGAGCGGGCAAAGTCCATGGACTGCTTGAGTAATGAAGCAAAAGACATGGACATCATCAACACGAACGGTGACAACACAGAGCATCAAGACAGGCATCATCAACAAGCATCATGCGGAATAGATCGGAGAATACAAGTTTACGACATCAATTTCTGTAACAAAAAAGCAAATTAATGATAATGTTCTCGTTTCTCGAATAGGACAAACGCTGTTACGCTAAGGGAGGAAGATGTGCAAAGTTTCAAATTACCCAAACTATTTTACCTCCCCAGGGGCAAAGAAGGCAAGTTGGTCCTAAGGCCATCTTGACTCCCCACGATGGAGAGCGGGATCAGCCTCATGGTTACCAGAAGAGCAAATCTACACTAACGGAGTAAGACATGCAAAGTTCCAAATTACCCATACTATTTTACCTCCCTGTGGGTCGAGGAGGCAAGTCGGGCCTAAGGCTGTCTTTACTCCCGCAATGGAGAGCAGGATTAGCCTCACAGTTGCCTGAAGAGCGAATCTATTCTAATGGAGGAGGACAGGTAAAGTTCCAAACTACTAGACTATTTTACCTCCTCATGGGCCGAGGAGGCAAGTCGGGCCTAAGGCCTTTTTGGCTGCCCACGGTGGAGAGTGGGATCAACCTCACAGTTACTAGAAGAGTGAAGCTGTGGTAAAAGGAAATGTGAAAAACACCCGCCCCTTAAGCAAAGTCATTAAGGCCTGGAATAATGGATACATGGTGAGGGCCAATAAAAGGAGCGTAAGCCAGAAGACTACCGGCAAGCAGGGTCGTTAAATGTTGGCCGAGCACTGGCAGGGTGGACCGTAAGAGGCGTTGTGTGACAAACCCACATGACCGAACTCCCCTTGGGCTGACCCACAAAACAAAAAGAGTAGAGAAAAAAAAAAGGAAAAAAAAAGAAAAATGGAAAATAATGCTAAAAGGCATAGCCAGATATAATCAATAGAAGATAATTTTATTAATCATTGAAAGCTACAACATAAAGCTGCAGAGTTACAAGGAATAGGTTACATCATAAAGCCACAAAGCTATAAAGAACAAGTTACATCATAAAACTGCAGAGCTATGAGAAACAAGTTACATCATAAGACCGCAGAGCTACAAGGAACAAGTTACATCATAAAGCCGCAGAGCTAAGAGAAACAAGTTACATCATAAGGCCGCAAAGCTATAAGGAGCAAGTTACAACATAAAGCCACAAAGTTATAAGAAACAAGTTCCAGGGTCCGACCATAGACCTAGACCATAAAAAGGCCGGATATAATCCAAGGGAACCAAAAGTCACCATTGTTCTCAAACCCTTCTGAAACCAGATGAACTTAAAATCTCTGACAACAACGAAGATACCGCCAAGAATCGTAACATCTCGAAGTTGATTTCTACGTTGAGAATCGCTTACCGGGCGAAGGCCAGTGATCACAACAACCGAGCTCGATCAAATCATATTTCCATGTTGGCAGCAAGCAGGGATCTCCACCACTACGATGTGTCGATAATGACTGAGGTTACCTCAAAATATCAACAGGGATGTAATGAGGCAACTAATTTAGTCTTACGGTGATAGCCATCAGCTAGGAGCCACCCGAAACCACCCACCAGCTGTGGCGAGGGAGAAGAAACTCTTGGAGGAAGTGAAGACACCGGGTTGGAATGGCTTCGAAGTCGAGCCCCATAAGCAAAAGGGAAAGATCGAGTGAGGCACTGTAAGCAAAAGGAAGAGAAAGAGCATAAAGGGTCTGGGACCCCAACATCGGAGGATTGGCAAGAAGACCTGCCTGAAAAATTCGCCCTCAACAAGAGGGATCGTTCCCCACAGGCCATCACCAAGGCCGCTCCGGATTAGACTCTTCTCGAGGATGTCATGCCGCTGCAGAGACTCCTAATGCGGGAAAAAAATCCCTCACATTCATAACCCTTAGGTCGCACTGGGGGTTCTGAGAATGTGAGTCTTCATCTACTCTAAGCCTTCTTTATAGCCGAAGTCCCACGCATCGTCGCGGACACCACGGACATAAGACAACTCCTCTTGCAGACCTCAGATGGTAGCTTCACAAGCTTTAAGAACTAGCCTGGTTACTTCCTGGGCAGCCTCCACATATTTCCTTCATTGTTTTTCCTCCTCTAGGGTTTTTCTACTCGCCGTTGCTGACTCGTTAGTATTTTCAACTTGAGTTCTGAGCCACTTGGTCTACCGCTGTCTATGTCCCAATACTGATGCAACTCCCGTATATCGGCCTACAGCCACTCAAGCTCCGACTGGCACTTGTCAAGGGACTACTTTAGCACATCCCTCGCCTTAGAAGCAAGCAAGGTCTCAATGTAGAGCTCGTCGACTTCCACCTGGGGTTTTATCAAGTCGGCAAGGGCTTCCTCAGCTCCTTTTTTTTGCTTCCACTCCATGGCCGCACAGTCTAAGGTCAACTAAGCCAACGAATGAAGATTCCGGCTCTCATTTCTCAACTCCGCTTGGCTGTCTACGATGAATGCCGCTAGACACTCCAATCCTTATCGCAGAAAGTAAAGTCAAAATCGAAGAAAAGGAACAATAAGAGTCTGAGGAATTTGAGAATAAAGTTTTACCCTTATGAATAGCTTCTGGAGTCTACCTTCCATCTCGCTAAGTCGGTCGGCATGACCGGGCAAAGCGGTCCCCGAAGATTCCCTGGAACTTCTTCAATGACTTCCTCACCCTCCCCTTCGTCGGGCACACCGGGCGCCATGGCTTCCTTGGCCAGGACATCAGTCTTCGCCGCCTCGACACCACCAGAAAGGGTGACATCGATCACGAGGTCTACCTCGACAGTGACACCTTGGAACGGCAATGCGGCATGAGGAGGACTCTCTATCGTTACCACCTTTTTGGGAGCCCTTGGGGCTAATGGGATAAAAAGCACCATGACAGATAGTTCCCCTGGAGGGATGGGGACATTATCGGAGTCGGACGGGCATGTGAGATCCTTTGGGGCTTCTTCCCCCTTCCTTTTACCTGCGAGCTAGGGGAATGGCTACGATGACGCGACGTGACCAAGTTTATGGGGATACTTGCGTCAGAATGAAAGTTGGCCTGAGGAGCTAGGTATCGGCGAAGGCTATCCTTTGTCAACAAAGCCTCCGAAGAAATGTCGTCCGGATGCGCCTTCACCCAGGCTCGAACTATCCTGAGCCTCAAGTCCTCCTTCGGGGTCTGTTTAGGGCGGTGGTTTGTGTCCCCGTTTACGGTACCCCATATAGCATGCACATGAAACTGTTGCTTGAAGGTCTACCCAACCAGGAACTCGCATCCATCGCCCGAGAAGAAAAAGAATTTGCGATGGTATCCCTTCACGGCAGTATGCCGCGCCTCCACCCGGACCACTTCCTGAACTAGTTGGAAACTGTAGAGGTGCCGACCCTTCTGCACAACATTGTGAGTAATGAAGAACTGACGGGCTGTAATATCGAGGAAGTTTGACCCGACCTCCTCCAAAGCATGGTGCCAGATGACACAGCACGAAATGAGAATCCTTCTTGCGAAGGGAGGAAGCTAAGCAGGTGCCAACTCAAAAAAGCCCAAAACCTCTCACACTAGTTGGCAAGCCTAAGGTCATAAGAGAACATGGCCGGGTACACCGCTATTTTGGTGTCGTAGCCCTTGGAATCCACTGCTCCTTCTGCGGGAGGGTGCACTGCAAACACCACCTTCAAGGGGACCCTGTAAGTCATCCTCAACTCCTCCAGTTCGGCAAGGTCACCATCGACAGCCATGAAAACCCTGCGAAGTCTCCCATAACAGAACCACTGTGGCCAGCAGCGGCCTGCGCCACCAGAGGACCCAACCCGTCCAGTAGGGCGTGAAGTTTTCTTTGAAGCCATGAATGATAGAAGGAAAAACAAATAAATTTCAGGAGAAAAACATACAGAAACGAAGGAATGAAGAACTTAAACAACGGAGCAAGGAGCTTAGAATGTAGAGTAAAAGGCAGAATGAGTATAATGGATTTCCCAACGTAGATGAGGATCCTTATATAGGCAGAGTTGACGTTTGAGCTTCTGAGGCGCCATAACTCCACGTAGCACCACATGTCCCCCCAAAGTACCAGAATCCCTCGATTACCGCAACTGCTGCAGAGTATATATGTTGATACGATGTGTGGAATTAATCGTTGCCTAACATGAAGTCATGATGCAGAAATCGAAGGGACACCATTCAATATGAAAATGTAACTGACGCCATATTGCCACGTGGGTGTAATGCAGACGGTTGCTCGGCACACATCAAAGAGGGCCAGGAGACCTAACAAAGTGAAGGGTTAGGGAATGAAAAAAGAATTCCTCTCGGATCCATCAGAGAGGAATTGACGGGATAACTGTAAGGAAATTTTTTCCACTTATCAAAGCCCACTAGACCTCGACCCAATGCCTGGCTCGAGGGCCCCCAAGTCCACGTAGGTGGCGGAATATCGAACAGGGAGGGGCGCCGAATAGTTGGCAAGACAGATTAGCCTGACAGTATGCGGCCTCTTTCAGAACCCAAAGACTTGCACCAAGCGCAGTGGGAAATGCTGAGGGCCCTCGATCCATTGATATCAAATCATCTACGGCTCATATAGACCAGATGCGAAGTCAGGAAACTACGCCACATTAATGACATTGCTGCTCAACTACACGCCAGATTTATGAAGCTGTTGCAAAGCTATGCCACATTAAAGAAGGTCTGACAATAGAAATAGAAAGAAATGTACAAACTTTGTGGAGACAAAGACAATTTGCACCCCCAAGTCACGGTATAAATAGCTAGCTCCAGGTATGAAAAAAACTCTCTGATTCTTAGTCTCCTTTACTTATTTACAAATTTCCAAGAATATTCACTAAGTTTGGCATCGGAGGTTCGCCGGCCCAAATGCCGCCCTGTCCTAGTTGTACTATTCTCCATCTTTTGCAGGCCCATTTCTAAAAACTTGAGTTGTCAGAATTTGGCCCAAAGGTATACGAAATATGACGTTAACAAATAATATTAAAAAATAATAGTGAGTTGAGATGAGATGAAAGTTGAATAAAATATTATTTGAATATTATTTTTTAATATTATTTTTCTTTTGGGATTTGAAAAAATTAAATTCTTTATTGTATCTTGTATGGAAATTTGAAAAAGTAACAATATTTAAATAAAATGAGATAAGATAAATTAAGATGTTTTCCCAATCCAAGTAAGGCCTAAATGTCATTTTCTATAGAAAAGTTTTATTTATCATCTCCACACATCACACTACACTTTTTTTTTTCTTACCAAATGTGTGGTATATAAATGATGAGTAAAAAAATTTAATTAGTTTAAGAAAAATAAAATCAATTTTTTTAAAAAATAAATAAATAATAAAAAAATATAGTGATGAATAGCAAAGCTATTTTCTATATTACTTAGTGTTTGTTTAAGATAATCCTAGCTATTAGTTGAGAAAAGCGGCCGGTGGGGATATCTTTTGAGTGTCGGCAAAAGTAAAAAATATTGGTTGGAGGAGAATCATCCGGGTCGGTGGTCGTATTAAAAATGAATAGATCAGAGAGAGGAAGATTTTTGGACTAGGATTGAAACATCCGAATCTTTGGGTAAGGTTTTAGTCCTTTTTGCAGTCATTTATTTTTAGAGATTTTTAGTTAGTTGACTTTTAAAAAATAAGAGAAAAATATTAAAAAAAAATTTTGAAAATAATTTTTATGTTAGAGTTTGTGTAATTGGATACGTAACCTTCAAAATTTGTTTATAACATACTTTTTTAAAGTTTTTTTTTTATTTAGATTTGTAAAAATTATATTGATTTTTACAGTTGGATGATAATTAGATGAAAAGTTAAAATATAATGTTTTTAGATTTAAAGATGTTTGGGTTGATATTTAAAAATATTTGAAAATTGAGAAATTTTGTGTAACCAAGATCAAAAGGTTTTGTTTTTCTTTTTTTTTTTAGTTTTTCTTTATAAGTATAGTTTTTTATTTTTATCTTTTAAATTATTTACTCTAATTATTTTTTGATACGTGGCAAATCAGTTACCGAGCCCAACGATTTGATGATGGAGGGATGAGTTTAATCAAATTAACGAGACTTAAGAAAGGGAGAGAAAGAGGATGGTTAGATCAAATGGCACTGTCGATTAGTGGAAGGTCACTGTCACCAGACACCAACTAAAAACCCATGTGACAGTGGAGACATTATTAATCAATTCCTTACCACAAAATTGTTGACTCCCACCGACAGCAGGTCATCCCCACACGCCGGATCCTACAGTTATATACTCTCAATTCCCATAACAGTTACTCCGCACTCTTCCAATAAAGCGTATAAAGTGGGACTCTTGCGTCTCTTCCTTTCAAATTTGTGCTGTAACGCTACTGCTACGACTACACCTATTTCTGTTCAGATTTTATCTTGATATTTGTGTTGGATCCGGGCACCTTAATCCGCTCCTCCCTGGTCTTTTGTGTTTTTGGTGCGAAGCCGCTCCCGCAACACTAATAATTTGGTGGGAAGCAAGCAACTCGGGAGGAAGATAAATCAAAAGATGAGCATGTACGGGAGGGATCCTTGGGGTGGGCCCCTTGAGATAAACGCGGCGGACTCCGCCACAGACGATGACCGGAGCCGTAATCTGCAGGACTTGGACAGGGCGGCGCTATCTCGCCCTCTCGACGAGACCCAGCAGAGCTGGCTGCTAGGCCCGGGCGAGCAGAAGAAGAAGAAGTACGTGGATCTGGGCTGCATCATCGTCAGCCGCAAGATCTTCGTCTGGACCGTCGGCACGCTGCTTATCTCTGCCTTCTTGGCCGGCTTCATCACCCTAATCGTCAAGACCGTACCACGCCACCACCACTCCCATCCGCCCCCTGACAACTACACCCTCGCCCTCCACAAGGCCCTCATGTTCTTCAACGCCCAACGATGTAATTTTACTTACTTTACCTCTTTGTTGTAAAATAGATCTGGTTTTGTTTGATAAATATACTCCCCTTGATTGCTATGTGGCTCCACCACTGACCAGGGCCCTGCTCGATTTGATGAGAAAAACTTGGGTCTAAAATAGACGGCTTTCATTAATTCAGTAGATTAAAGCAAAAGCAATTACAGATTTGATTATGACAACCATTTTAAAAGTTTAATCATTAAAAGATTATATTCTCACACGATACAGAAGTAAAATATATTTACTTAAATGTAGTTTCAATATGTCAAAAACTAAAGCAAAGCTGGACGTGGAAAACCTTGGACCGATTCTTTACAATACTTTGGTTTTACATTGTTCAATCAATTTTTTTACTAGAAAGTTAGAAACATGATAATTCTTTTACCGATAAAATAAATAATAAAAAAACTTCTGTACAAAAAAGGGCATCTTTCAATTTACTTTTTTACTAGAAAAACTTGTATTAATTGTATGAGACTGATTTTACTTTCGTACACGAACAACTTATATGAATTGCAAAACTCCATTGCATTGCATGTTTGAATACGATATAGGACTAGTTTCCTATTTGAGCTGTGCGTTGGTTTTAAAATCCATTTGTTTTCTCTCCGTACACATCTACGATGGGAAGTCTGTTCCAGTGACTCCTCGCTGGAATTAACTTTCTTTAGTCTTTACGATCATTTTACAGTTTTGTGATAAACAGGGGCCTCAGTAAACATCTTTTAATAGAAACAAAGGTGTTCGTTTTATCAATGGAGGGTGGAAACTATTCTCACATCACTGAGAGGGGTAGGAAGGAAACCAAGGAGATGGTGCTCAACCATGTCAGTGCTTGCTGGCTGGCGAACACAGTAGAAGAATGTTTATTATCTAGGGGAAGGAAAGATTCTTACAAGACATATCGGGACGGAACCAAAGCTTTGTTTGCTCATAGGCATTCTAATGCTTATGGGTGTTTCTTGGAAGTAACAGACTACGGTGGTGGCAGCGGGGGTCGAGGTCTTTTAGCGATCCCGGAAGGGACGAAAGGAAAGGGCTGGAAAAGTTTGTCTATGGAGTTAAAGTATGTTCTGCCAATGCATACTTCGGCTAAGAAGGCTCTAGTTTTGGCTCCATGACTGGACAGAGAGGTGGACAATGGGAAGGAGACGGGGAGGCAGACCAAGTCGTATGCAGAGGCGGCTTTGGGTGTTGCAAGGAAAAGGGCGGCAATGCATGGAGGTACGAGCCACCCCTTGGTGTTATAGCAAGGTGAAAAAAAAAAGGGGAGCATGGCAGGGGAACATACAAACGATAATACAGAGAAATACGACATATGTGATGTACTTGAAATGGGGAGTGGGACTCTGTCCTATGTCTGTCCAAAGGAAAGTGAGGTGCAGAGGGCTCTGTCTAGTTTGAAAGAGGAAGTTTTCGGTGTGAAGGAGGAAATGGAATTACTAAGGAAGGAGATAGAAGCATTGATATCTAAAGTAGACAAGGGCTTGGGCTTGGGCCAAGGCCATCGGACTCTAGAAATAGGAAAAACTAAAATGCTTAGTGGGCGGAAGCTACTCAGGCCTAACAAAGGAAAGGCCAAGATTGGGTTGGGCCGGATGGGCCCAAATGGATTTACTAGTATGAAATGGAGGCTAAAACATTCTGGGCCCTCTTTGGAAAAGGGCTCAACGTCTGGGTTTGTAACACAGATTTGTGGGAGGCTTGTTGCGCCTGGGCCTGTGGACCCATTTCTGATACACTGGCTAGAGGAGCCACCTACCTCTATGCTAGTAACTCCTATCTCCAAGTCTGGCAACACCTACGCTGGCCAATCTTTGTCAGTACTAACAGAGCCTATGCAGATCTGCACGCTGGTGCCTATGGATAACATGGATGGGCCATCAGATCTCGGGGTGGCACAAACTTTGGCGCCGACGCTATTTGGGCTGCCTCCCGTCGCCATGGCTATGAAGGCTACAGTCCTGGCATCAAAGAAGGCTATGGTACCGAGCTTTGTAGACGAGGAGATGGTAGAGTTGCCGGAAGTCTTGGAGCACTGCAGGAAGCCACAGCAACCATTGACGGAACCTTCTGAGCTGGTTGCCAACTGCCGTTCCGTGCCGTCTATTGTTCCGACGCTGAAAAAAAAATCAGCCAAGAAACATCTCTCTATTTTTACTGGAAGTGCGGAATCAATGGGTGAAACGGGGGAGGCCGAATTGGTTGGTACACTAGTTTTGTTTGTGGCTAATAAGGACAGGGAGGAAGAACCTATTCCTCTAAACTCATTTAATCCCAACGTGTCAGGTTGGGTTATCCAGACAACTATGGAAATTAATCATTGTGTAGGGATTACGTGTGAGGGTTTTGAAGCTAAATTTATGGCCTTACTCACAGCCATAGAGGTCGGGAATGCACAATCCAAGTACGATCTATCCCTTAATTTGGCTAAAAAAAGGGACAGAGAACTCAAGAGGCTTATGTGGGCAATGAAAGATGATGGTGGAGAGAAGAGCTCTAATCGGGAGCGTTGCAAGGGGAGGGGTAAGATGGTTGCTCTATGAAATGGGTAGAATTTTGCATCTTTATAGTTCGATTCTCTATCTTGTTAGAATGGTTCACCAGTGGATTTTTTGAACTCCTCTCGTGGTTTGAGACACCAGGCCCTCAATCATTGCCTACTCTGGTTTTTCGGTGGGGAATGACGATCTATCTTAACATTTCTCACCTGCTATTTGTTGATGACACTCTCATCTTCTGTGGTGCACATCTCGGACACATTCAGTTGGGCCTTACTCCTTTGTTTTGAAGCTGCATTGGGCTTGAGAATTAATCTTTCAAAGTTTGAATTAGTGCCATTGGGGGCTGTCCATGAAGTGGAGAATTTAGCTTCTCTCTTGGGTTGCAAGGTATCATCTGTGCCTCTGAAGTATCTTGGCTTACCATTGGGTGTTTCCTTTAAACCTGAAAGGATTTGGAATGGCGTGGTTGAAAAGGTGGAGTGCAAATTGGCTTCTTGGAAGAGGTTATATTTGTCGAAAGGTGGTAGGTTGACTTTGATTAAAAGTACTCTTTCAAACTTACCCACCTGACACTTTTTTGGATCACGTGTAATTCTCTCCGTATGAAGCCGTAACCCGTATGTGAATAGTGAGTTGAGAGAAACTCTAACCCTACTTCCTGCCGCCACCCCCACCCACCATCGATCGGAGAGGGAAGCCGCTATCACAGACGAGGCCGACGTGCCCAGGCGTCCTCACTGAGGGCCGTCGGTATCGGTTCCTCGCCGGTGAACTCTTTCTGTGTTTTCTTTGACGGCGTCGACCACCGAGCACTTTGATTCCGTCACAAATTTGATCGACTGACCTAGACGACTCCGTTGTGGGTCTCCGACGTCGGTTCTTCTCCAGCGAATGGGATTTTGCTGCTACTCTTCTGTTACCTCCTTCGACAAACTGTGATTTGAGCCTTTCCACTAGCCACCGATACAGACTGCTTCGACGGACTTTGGTGACCATCTTGTGGGCCTTCGACGTAGGTCATCCTCCGGCGACTGGTAGTTTTCTCCGATAACTCAAGGATTTTTGGCAAAAAATTCGTTAACTAAGGGCCTCCTTTAGATCTTTTTTTTTTTTTTTTTTTTTTTTTTTTTTTTTTTTTTTTTTTTAAACCTTTAGAGGATGAAGCAGGAACAATAGGAAGTAGTGGGTTTGACAATAACGACGAAGCACGATGCGGTTTCGTCCCCATTGGAAGGAGAGGGGTGGTTGAAAGTTGAATAAAAAACTTTCGTTTTTACGAAAGAGGGAGGTAATATTTTTCGTATTTCTAAACGTAGCAAAAAGATAGCTAAGTTCATGTATCTAGGGGGGACGACAGCTTCATGGGTGGCTAAGGGGATTGAGGATTGTTTAGAACTTAACTGCCATGAAGGTTTCTTTAGAGAGTTAAGGATGGGTAATGGAGTTTTTAGCATTCAACATCATGTTAATGCAAGGGGCAGTTTTCTGCAGCTCTCTGAATTCCGAAATGGAAGGAGGAAAGGTTTGTTGGTGATTCCGGAAGGCGCAAATGGCGTTGGATGGAAAGGCTTTCTGCAATCCATTCTAAGTGTCACTGAATCTAAAGCCATTACTAGAAGTGGCGAGTTTGTTGATGGAAAAACAGTGGGAAGGCCTTCCTCAATCAAAGGTGCTTCATACGTAGCGATGTTGAGGTCACTGGCGGGTAGTCAGGCCGAGATCAGCTCAGCGGTAGAAAGAAAGGGCAATGCACTTGTAGGAGACAAAAGATCTCAGGTGAAATTGGGTGAGTTGGAGGGAGTCTTGTGGGATGTCAAATCCCAATTGAAGGGAGTTATGGATTATGTAAGAGATCTAATGATTAAAGTGGATAAGGGGCTGGACCTAGTTGTGGGTACAAGTGTGCTACCAAGTGTGCCGGAAAGTGTGCAAGCAAAGGGTGTGTCGACGATATGGTCGTTGGACGCTGGCATCTTTGTTCATGCCAATGTCGCTATGCCTTCTGAGGGAGCTGTAGGGTCTCAGGCACCAGCTGCAGATGAAGTTGGTCCTTTTGTCTAGGGTTCATTTGTAGTTGAAGATGGGGGTCCCTCCAAGGTCTTGAGTATTTTGGAAGATACAGTCGAGCCTCTTTTTTAAGATGCAAACGGGGCAACAGAAGGTAGTGCTTCCCCTCTTGAGGAAGCAATACGGCAAGGATCGTCGAGGGGTGGAGCTAATACACACAATGTTGATGGAGGGAAGAAATTTGCAATGGTAACAGATGGAGGGGACAACAACCATATAGATGTTGAGCAACCATTGGGCAGGAAGGATTTGTCATTGGTGCCTCGTGTGGGGGAAGGTTCAGAATTGGCGTTGGTGCCCTGTGTGGGGGACGGTTTAGAGTCGGGAGCACAGTCGAGTACTGTGGCTGGGGATAATGTCGTTCCCCTGGTTTCTCTTCCTCCAATCAACGATATAGCGGGTTCAACATCCGATTGGATTCTGAATAAAGATAACGGGTTTCTACAAACCCTGGGACTTTCATATGGAGAACAGGGAGAATATGAAGACCAATTTAAAACACTACTCACTGCAATCGAGGCGAGCCACGCGCTTGAAACAAGCGAGCCACGCGCTTGAAACAAAATCTAAGTTTAAGAAAAGCAGGGAATTGAAGAATCTTTCATGGGCAATCAACTACGATACTAAGGGAGGTAGCTCAAGTCGAGGGAAGGGTAAAGGGCTTTGTGATGTTCGGGTTGATGATCAGTTTTAAGGAATCTAGGGGATGGGGTCGGGGAGGTGTAATGATAGTTTTCCAATTCGGGTTTGGTGTATTTTGGGTAGGTTTTCATGGGCTTTTGGGTCATTATGGGCTTTCTTGTATGGGCTAGGTGTTTTTCTTATATACGTCTAGTGTACTCGGTTACTCCTATTGATTTATATACATAATATTATAACTTATAAAAAAAAAACTTACACACCTACTTTTTGTCCTTGTTCCCGCTCTCCACAAAGGTAGCTAACTGCATTGAAAAGTTACAAAGGGATTTCTTGTGGAGTGGATTGGGGGGAAGAGTTCAAATTTCATATGGTTAATTGGTCAACTATTTGTACTCCAATTTCTGGGGGAGGATTGGGGATTCGCTACTTGATCAAATTCAATCAAGCCTTATTGGGTAAATGGTTGTGGAGGTACCAACACGAAAGGGGGGGGGGGTTCCTAGGGAAGTCTGTTATAGATTCACAATTTGGAGAGACTTGGGGAGGATGGTGCTCGAATGAGGTACGAGGCACACATGGGGGGTGGGGTTGTGGAAATATATTAGGAGACATTGGGAGACCTTTCAAGGACATGAACATATTGTGGTGGGCGATGGTTCTCATGTCAGATTTTGGTATGACAAATGGTGTGGTAACCATAGCCTCCAAGACACATTTCCTACCATTTTTGAGCTCGCACGAGAAAAGGATATAGCGATTGCCAATCTTTTTTTTTTATTGGCATCGGGTGGAACAACGTCCCGACTAATCCCAGGGGTACATAGGCCCTCAACAAGAAGTTTCCCGCAAGTGTAGCTTGGGTAATTCAAGGGGAAAATCCCCTAGTCCGATGTCCCCTAGAGATTGTTTGCACCCATGGAGATTTGAACCTTAGACGTGGGGGGAGCATACCCCCAAGCCCAAGGCCTATACCACTTGAGCGCCAACCCCTAGGGGTTGCGATTGCTGATCTTTTGGTCTTTTCCAATGGCTCCTCTCAATGGAATATTGATTTCATTAGGACAGCCTAAGATTGGGAGTTGGAGACTATTACAAAGTTCTTTGCGGCATTGTATTCAGTAAGTATGATAGGGGGCACTGACGATAAGATGCACTAGAGCCATTCCAAGAAAGGTGAGTTCACTGTTAGATCATTTTAACAAGTTCTAACAAGTCCTAGAATGACCATGTTCCCTTGGAAGGGTATATGGCAGACGAAAGTTCATTCAAAAGCGGCTTTTTTCGATTGGACAGCATCATTGGACAAGATCCTTACCACAAATAACTTCAGGAAACACCAAGTAATAATGTTGGATTGGTGTTGTATGTGTAAGACGCATGGGAAATCAGTACATCATTTGCTTTTACACTGCGAGGTGGCCCTGACCATGTGGGATGATTTTTTCACAAGAATCGGATTGTCATGGGTCATGCCTCTTAGATTGGTGGATTTTCTCGCAAGTTAAAGAGGCCTTCACGGTAACTCACTAGTGGCGGTCATCTGGCGAATGGTTCCTATATGTATGTGTTGGTGTATTTGGAGGAAGAGAAATGCTAGAAGCTTCGAAGATTGCGAGAGAACAACGGATGAGCTAAAAGTTTTCTTTTTTAAGTCATTGTTCTTATGTTCAGGGGCCATAATTTGTAACAGACTAAGTGTCCATAACTTTGTATTTTCGATTGTAACCTCTAACTAGGTGCTTATCATGTATACTACCTGTGTACCTGGGCTTTGCCTATTTCTATGAATAAAATTTCTTGATTACCTATTAAAAAAAAAAAAAGGATATAGGACTAGTGAAGAAGCCATTTCAGAATATGAAATTTTTTTTTTTTTATAAGTAGAATATGAAAACTTTTATGAGACTAATTATACTTTTTTTTATGTAAAAATGTTTATACAAAAACATATCAATTTTTTTTCGACTTATTTATATTAAATAGATTTTGCACTGCTGCATTAAAATTTTGGCCCCGACACTGGCCCTAGTGTTACGGGTTATCAAGTTAGTAAATTACTTCATTCTCTTCATCTTTTTTGCTTTGTAATCACAGCCGGGAAACTCCCAAAGCATAATAATGTCTCATGGAGAGGGAGCTCATGTCTGGATGATGGCAAATCCGATTCTGCCACTTTTTACAAAGATCTGGTGGGTGGCTATTATGATGCTGGAGATGCCATCAAGTTCAACTTCCCGGCCTCGTTCGCCATGACCATGTTGAGCTGGAGTGTAATAGAATACAGTGCCAAATATGAAGCTGCTGGGGAGCTCAACCATGTTAAAGAGATAATAAAATGGGGGACTGATTACCTTCTCAAGACTTTCAACAATTCCGCTGATACCATAGGCAGGATCGCCGCGCAGGTACATCTACATACTTGGTCATTCATTTAACCATATAGCTACTATGTTTTGCTTGTACCCACGTTTTGATACATGTTTGTCCATGCTCATGCTGTAATCATGTTGAAATTTCGAGTTTTAGGAAATCTGGCTACTGAGTCATGAAACTGTGCTTAATACATGCTACATGCTGTATGTGGGTGATGTACATGTAGTGTTGTTAAAAGCACCCTTAAGCGAAAAGTGCCAAGGTCAAAGCGCTTCGCTTATCAAAAGTGAAGTGCAAAAAAACTTGTTTTTATATATTTTTCAGAAAAATTATAAAATATCATTTTAAGACCGAGAAAATGATGTAAACAAATTTTCTAAGAATTTAGATGATATTGAAGATCATTTACAGACCATAGCCCCACATAATGTCATATGTGATGTATATGCTTTGAACTCGATATAATAGTCCAAGTTGGCTCTCTAGATGGAAGGATATCCGATTGCTTATTTTTGCATAGAAGTACCTACAATTCTTGAGCTTTTTTGGTCATGAAACTTTTCGTATAGTTTGACTGAAGCATGTACTTTAATTTGATTATGACTATTGAATAATTTTTTTAATAAGTGGCTATCAATATCATATATGTGTATGTATTACTTATCAAAAAAAAAAAAAAATCATATATGTGTATCTCAAGTAAAGCGCAAGAGAATTATATAAAATTTATGTTTAAGTAAAGCTTGCCCACCACGTGGGTGGGGCCACCTCATGCTGGTTGTTCTAGTTTTTTGTCTTTTGCTTCTCTAAGTCTGATATATCTAAATAAAACATATGTTTTTTTTTATAAAATATTTATTTACTTTTATTTTAAAAAATAATAGTAATTATTTTAAAAGAGTAAAGTTGGCACATGGTAATCTGTGGAGCTGCCGCGTGTTTTTGATTGACGTTGATGGACAAAAAAATTAACAAAGGGCCATCTTTCTAATTAACTCATAAGCCACACCACATGTGGTTAATTCTCAAAAACTTATATAGGATCTTAAACTTAATTACCCCATGAAACTAGGGTTTTTGACCAAAATTTCCTAAATCTATGTAATTTGTTGATTACTTGATTTTCATATTGCATTACTCTGATAAATTGAGTTATTATTACCATCTTGTTTTTTTAAACCTTTTTTATTGTATTTTGTGGGTGTTTTGTTATTATACATTAGGCTCTAGACTGCGTTTGCGCTCAAGTGTGCCTAGCGCTTTTGACAACACTTGACACTATGTACATGTGATTCATGCGTGTTCCTCCAGATTTAAGGTTCAAAACCTTGGGTACAAAAAATTTCTAGAGGCCATCGGATTGAGGGAATTTCTCTTTGAATTACTCGAGGTGCACTTGTAGGAAGCTTCTTGCTGAGGGCCTGTGCACCCAAGGATTAGTTGGGACTTTGTTCCCTTACACCTGGTGCCAATAAATGAATAAATAAAACTTTCCTAATTTAGACCTATGACTCCTATTGGCTGGCAGCTGCTATAATGTGATATCCTTGGGTTTTGGTCAATACAAGCTGGCTGTGACAGATTAGAAAGTTTTCTTATCTTCCTTGAGCCTATTTAGCAAGTTTGTCTCTTGAAAACTTGCCCCTTTATGGCAGGTTTAAGTCAAAGGTAAACCTGCTAGCCTTAAAATCTTACCTAAATGGTACCTAAACACAATCAGCAGTAAATTTATTAAATTATAATTCTTAAAACAATCAAACAGAAGTTAAATTAGGGCATGTTTCGAAATGATGAAAAATAAAACTCTAATTTCGTAAATGGGGTATGAAAATTCATCAAAATAAAGTTGGGAGTTTTTCTTTTGGATCCCTCGTGGATTACGTGGCTAATGTAGGCTTCCTTCTCATTTTTGACAGGTTGGGGTTGGAGATACTTCTGGAGGGAGTACAACTCCTAATGATCATTATTGTTGGATGCGTCCTGAGGACATTGATTATAAACGACCTGTGTCTGAATGTAGCAGCTGCTCAGATCTTGCTGCAGAAATGGCTGCTGCTCTAGCTGCTGCATCTATCGTTTTCAAGGACAACAAGGCCTATTCACAGAAGCTCGTCCATGGTGCCCGAACACTCTTCAAGTTTTCAAGGGATCAGAGGGGCAGATACAGTGCAAGTGGATCTGAAGCTGCGATGTTTTACAATTCCACTAGCTACTGGGATGAGTTTGTATGGGGTGGTGCCTGGTTGTACTATGCAACTGGTAACTCCTCCTATCTTCAGCTTGCCACCACACCTGGTCTGGCCAAACATGCGGGTGCTTTCTGGGGAGGCCCTGATTATGGTGTGCTGAGCTGGGACAACAAACTTGCTGGTGCTCAGGTAACTTTATATGGTTTCTTGTCACCATGTTATGACTTGTGGTTTGAACCGGTGTTATGCTTTTATAAAACTAGGAAGTTAAGGGCTAAACTTGTTTTTGGCTTTTTTAATGTGCGTTGAACGTGATGGTACATTACCGCATGTTTGATGTTCATTATTGTACCATCTCATTTGCAAAAGGCCCATTCACAGAAACCTCCTCAAACTACTATCCCATTTGCAATCGATCCCAAATTTATTTTAGTTCACTCTTAGGCCTCGTTTGTTTTTACAGATGAGATGTGATGAGTTGAGATAAAAGTTAAAAATTGAATAAAATTTTTGAGAATATATTTTTTTAATATTAATATTGTTTTGGGATTTGAAAAGTTGAATTGTTTATTTTATTTTATGTAGGAATTTGAGAAAATTGTAATGATTAGATGAGATTAGATAAATGCAATTCAACTTTGATATAAATAATTTGATATAAATGCCCTAGATAAAAATTAAGAAATTCAACAAATCTTAAAATGAAGAAATAAAAAATAGCAAAAACATAAAATTATAAAATATTTTAAAAAATGAGTAATAATTTTTTCAAAGCAAAATTAAAAAATTTAAAACAACATTAAAAACATGAAAAAGATTTAAAAAATAAAAATCTTGATAAATGTGAATTTTTTTTAATTTATTTTGTTATTTTCATTTTAAAAAATCTAGTAGGAATATGTTGTCATTTCTTAGAATTTATAGTGGACGTTTTGTCTTTTTAGGGGAAAAAGGGGGTGCTTTAAAATGTTTTGGTAGTTTGGAAGGGTTGATTGGAAGGGTTGATTGAAAATTGGATGGTAGTTAGGGGCTGTGTATATTTACTGAATAATTTTTTTTTTATTATTTAATGTATATTTTTCATATATGTAGAATTAGGAACACTATAAAACATAACTGAAGGTAAAAAAAATATTAGTATGATCATCAACATGAAGATCTTTAACGCACATCATGGTTGTGACAACATAAATTGCAAATGATGATTCTCTTGTCAACAAAAAACTCTACATATCCATTTGACGTTATGGTTGTAAAGAAGAACATGAAAGGGGTGAATAAGAGATAATAGAGAAATATTCCTAGTTGATTGGTGATCTTAGAAAAATACATCTTTTGACATTTTGAAAATTTTTAGGGTCTTACTTTTGAGTGCCTCCGCACCTATTAGAACTCTCTGGCCATATGTGGTTCATTTCTAACAGATTCTTATTTTCTTGTGTTAGGTTCTTCTAAGCCGTTTGCGGTTGTTCTTGAGCCCTGGGTATCCATATGAGGAAATTTTAAGGACATTCCACAATCAGACCAGCATCATCATGTGCTCATACCTTCCCATTTTTACTAGCTTTAATAGAACCAAAGGTACGCTACTTCGTACTTCATTGATCTTATATCTGGACAGGTGACTCCATTGACATTATATCATTCCATATCTAGTTTAAATATCCTTCTAGGGAGCATATCATTCGCCAACTATATTTGACTGAATCAATAAAAAGTAATTTTCTTCATTTCTTTTTCAAAATTTCACTTCTTTTTTTTTGTGAAGAAAAATAATTTTTCATTTATGAAGGTACCAATATTTGAAAAAAAAAAAATTGTAGTCTATTGGTTGTCAAATGGAATGCAAGTTTCATTTTCCCTAATTTAATGTGTGTTTGCGATTTGTTCTGATTCCTTGGAGACTCTTTGCAGGGGGTTTGATTCAGTTAAACCATGGAAGGCCTCAACCTCTTCAATATGTGGTCAATGCAGCCTTTTTAGCTACGCTCTATAGTGATTATCTTGAAGCTGCAGATACACCTGGTTGGTATTGTGGGCCCAATTTTTATTCAACCAAAGTCTTGCGTGATTTTGCCAAAACACAGGTACATGATGTTTTAATCTCCTTCGTTAGGTTGTGTAGGGAACTCGACTCTTCTCACGTGATAATAAGTTGGTGCTGATAAATGATAGACAATTCTGTGGTGTTATTGGCAGATTGATTACATCCTTGGAAAAAATCCTCGGAAGATGAGCTATGTTGTGGGTTTTGGTAATCATTACCCAAGACACGTCCACCATAGAGGTGCATCTATCCCCAAGAACAAGATCAAGTATAACTGTAAAGGAGGCTGGAAATGGAGGGACAGTACGAAGCCAAACCCAAATACACTGGTTGGAGCTATGGTTGCTGGCCCTGACAAGCATGACGGTTTCCATGATGTTCGTACAAACTACAATTACACGGAGCCGACTCTTGCTGGCAACGCAGGTTTAGTTGCTGCACTTGTGGCTTTGTCAGGTGAGACTTCTGGGATTGACAAGAACACCATTTTCTCCGCGGTTCCCCCTATGTTTCCAACCCCACCACCACCTCCGGCACCTTGGAAACCATGAGTTGTTGTCATCTCGGCGTTTTGCTGCCAAGTAATAGTTTATGGAGTTCGTATCTCCTTCCATGTCAACGGAAATGCACATAAGAAAGCAATGAACAAACTTCCTAAAGACAATAGGTTGGGTTGGGGATTCAAGGGTCAGGGCATTAAGAATCGATCACTGATATTTGGGAATGTCGTTGTTTGAGTTTGGTATGTGTAATATATTTGTACGAAACCACTATCATTCTTTAGACCAAAGAATTTAACAGTTTGAAATCGGCTGACAAATAAATTTCCATCTTATTGCATTAATTTTGTTTTCTTTGTATTTTTTGTCTATTTCTCATGACTTTGTAGTTTTCCATAAAATTTCCATCCGATGGGTATCTTCTTGACCTTAGCGCAGCAGATTTTGCGATTTTGGTATATTCATGTCTATATTTTCAGATTGTGCCAGCTTATTTGAGCCATTACATGAGTTTTCAATTCTTGCACGTTGTCGGCTACAAACTTGCTAGATTGTCGATTCATAATCTGTCCGTTGAATGTTTTGCGGGGAGAATATGACATTTACAGCTCCCAGATTGTCTCTTGCGTTGTCACTGGCTAGGGTCAAGTAATTCTTTTCGAGAAAGTTTAGCTTCGTTGTAAATTAGACTTGTAATGTTGTGGGTGGGCTAAAGGTTAAGAACTACACCAGGAGTTAGAGCTACACCAGGAGTCAGCTCTGTCAAATTCGAGTTCAACTTGATTTCTTTATTAAGTGAGCTTAGGGTGTAACTGATTCGGTTTGGTTCAGTTTGGTTTTGGAGAAATTTTAGAACCAAATTGGTATATATTAGTTTTGAAAATTTAAGAACTGATATGGACCGATTCATTACAAAAACTGAAATTTTTGGTTTTTCCGGTTTAGGTCTAGTCCGGTCCGATTTTTCGGTTTGCCATTTATACGTGTGACAATATATATGTTTAATATAATAATTTCTTTAATACTAAACTTAATTTTGAGAATTTAATATTTATTATTAAGAATCACTAATTCTTTGTTCGATTATAGTAATATAATATAAATAGTGTCTAACTTATTAGTGAGATTAATAAACTTGAATGATAAGACTAAATTAATATAATTAGTGTCTAATTATGTTAGTATATTAATTTTATGTTATAAGATTAATAGACTTGAATAATAAGATTAGAATTTCATATTATATTAATTAGAAATGTAGCATATAATATATATAATAATAATATAAAAAATTAAAAATATATATGTAATGGTTCAGTTCGGTTTAAACTGGTTTTCAAAATATGAAAACCGGTACCGCACCGATTTAGGACCCGTTTTCGTTTTTAAAAATTGGTACCACACCGAATTGGTTACAAACCGGATCGAACCCACCGATCCTGTCCGGTCCGGTTCAACCGATTTTTTGGTTTTTTCATAAACCCCTAAGTGAGCTGTTCATTAACATAATTCTAATTAATTATTAAACAATACAACTCATATAAACTCAAGCTCAACTTATCTCGAATTACTGATCAAAAAAATTTTGTAATTATTATTTTTATAATATTATTCCTATATTTATAACAAGAATATTTTTAATATTTAAAAAATCAGAGGAAATCATTTTCCTAATACTAAAAACATTACTCAAATCATTTTAAATATAATCATCAATATATGTATATATATTTTTTTATATTACCAAGAAGTCAAAATTCTTTTGTTAAGATCTATACATAAGGTTATAAAATATAATATAAATAATCTATTAAATGAAGCAGCTTGTAGACAAATGCAAAGTCGCTTGAATATTAAATGAGCTGTTTATGAACATAAAATCCAACTCGATGTTAAGTTCAAACTTAATTGAAATAAAAGTTAAAAGAATTGACAACACATTACTTGCTTGAACTCGGATCCTAGTAAGAGCATTTTTCTTACATTTTATGCATTATTTTAGAATAGTCACCACGAATCAATGAGAGTTGCTTGTTTCCTCCCATTGCGGCCACATTATATACTTCTCCTTTCCCGTTTTACATATTCTTTTCCTCTTCTTTAGATTGTGTTTTTGCCCTATTAGAAATATAAATCAGAATATGTAGCGGAAGCGATATTACCTCATTAGAAAATCTTAGATCTAATGCAGTTGTTCCACGAATTTTTGTCATTGTCGTTGTTTATTTGAAATCCTCTTTGTCGATGATGGAGTGTGCTACATAGTAGAAAGCAAGAGCAACACCCACACGTTCCACAACCTACATGCCAAAACTAGAGAGAATTCTTTGAGAGAGATTTGTACTTTCATATCATATTCAACATGGAGAGGAGGTGTTTATTTTAAAGCAACCTCTTTGTAATCGACGACCGGACATTTAAGCCCAACCAGGTGGCCATTGTTCCACTTTATTGGCCAAGGCATAACTCCTAACATTATGTCAGGCGTTACATGCCTTGGCATGTGAAGAGGGGAAAGGGTTGCCCACTTTGGGCGCCCCCTATTTATTACTTACCCCATCTCTTCTTTCTTATCCTCTATCTTTTTTTGCTTCTTCCTTTTGTTTCTAGCCGACTGGTCTAAGGCTCTCATGTTTTAACCCTTAAAACAAAAATAAAATATTTAGTCGTCTCCCTCTAGGTCAGATCGTGGTCTGGGCAGCTACTGATGCATTTATTTTTTGGGTTTGTCATGCTAGCCTAGTGTGAGTGGGTAGACCGGAACTTTTGATGAGAACGTTCAGAGTACGTAAGAAGAAATTATATCGTCTCCTTCCAAAAAATAATTGGAAGGATCCTTAATGTTGTCTTGTGGGTAGTTCATATTGTTGCAACTTGTTAGGTGATTGCAACGGATATTTTTTCTACTTATTGATTGCCACAATATGTTTTCCTTTTTTCTTGTTAATCTTTCAACGATCTCAATCTTTCGATCCTCCCTAATCAATGTTGGTAGCACTCAATTTTGTTGGAACTATAAGAGATTTTTCAAACTTTCAAAACAAGTTAGTTTTCCACCCATTTTTTGTGTGGAAACCACAATTTCTCCCAAAATAATTAAGTAAACAGGCTCACACACCTACTTTGTTTTAGGCCTATCCCAAGGCTGATCTTAAGTTTGTACTTTATAGGTCTTTTCTTTCTCGTGGATTGATCCATGTCAGCCACAACCCTTCCAACTACTTTAAATGTCTCTTTATCACGGGCCATCGAGTAATATTTGATTTTCCTTTCTTATTTCATTATTATACGTTTTTTTTTTTTTTTTTGCTAGTCTTCTTATACTTTGTTTATTGTCTGTTGGTTTTAAGACTTAGAAAAAATTAAAATATTTACTATTAAATTAAAAAATAATACGAACCATTGTTATTGTTTAATGTGTTGGTTCAGTTATCAAGATTTAAATGAAAATGTGTCATGGTGACTTGAATCAATACATGTCTCTTGGGGATAAGAGCATTAACTACTTGGCCACCAAACAAGGAGTTGTGCCATTCAGTGAATTAGAAACATTTTCAATGCATTCTCTAATATTTGAGAAGTTGTGACTTCTCATAAGTATTCTTTCATTTTAGTTGTGACTTTTCACAAATATCATTTCATCTATATAAGTTGTGACTTTTCACAAGTACCATTTTCTTTTAGTTGTCACTTCTCACAAGTATCCTATCATTCTCTATAAATAGGAAACTCCATGTACAAATTTGTTCACTCAAAATTATCTACAAAAATTAGAGAAACACTTTCTCATTCTTTTTGTCTTTCTTTGTTTGGGTTTTGACTATTTTATATCGGGTCTGAGAATCTTCTTTTGTGTGTACCGACAAGTAGATTAATGGAAATCGACGTTGTTGTATCTTGAGAATAAACTGTCAAGAAGCCTAGTGCATATTTAGATTTGGAGGTGGTAGAATATACTCTAAGAAAAGCGTCCATTACAACGTACCTCAATACCAAGTTCTCTCTTTCTAATTTGTTCTTATTATTTTTATATATTCTTTATTTTACAAAACATTTGCATGTATATATTTTATTATCCAAGTATTCCCAAAAATCTTAAAGAGTAGATATTCTATTTATTAAACTAGAGGTGAATTGTTAATTATTTGATAGCCATCAGGACTTCTAACGAACCTATTGCACCCGAAAAATTTGAAAGAGTTAATTTTAAGTGTTGGCAAGAAAAGATGAAAATCTTTCTTACAATACTTGGATTATATTTTGTTGTTATAAATGATCATCTTTTTGATGATTTACATGAACCCGCACATACTGTTAAATTGCAAACCTACAAAGTAAGGGATAATTTGTGTAGATGTAGGATTCTAAATCATTTAAGTGATACATTTTTTAATGTTTACCTAGACATTAAATCTGTCAAAGAGATTTGGAATGGTTTTAATAAGAAATATGATGTACAAGATGCCGAAATAGATAAGTACACCGTAAACCAATTTCTTGGCTTTAAGATGGATGATTCCAAATCCGTGGTGAGTAAGCCTATGAGTTACTATCATTTACCATGAATTGGGCCAATGAGGAATGGGCATTACCGAGCGTCTCCAAGTTGCTTGTACAATAGATAAGTTACCTCCTTCATGGAAGAATTTTGGCCTATCTCTTAAACATAAGATTGAAGATATGACCATGGAAACCTTGATCTTTGCCATTAGGATCCAAGAACAACAAAACTTGAAAAATGATCCTATCCCACTATTTATTTTTGATTTTTAGTTTAAAGCAAATATTGTAGAATGCCATAGAACACATAGAAGTCCATTACACTAGAAGTCCAAATTCAATAAAAGTAAAACTAGAAATGGACACAATTTGAAACCAAAGTACTATATCAACAAGAATGATAAGAGATCCATTTGTTTTAAACTGTAACAAACCGGATCACTTGGCCCAAAATTGTCACTATAAGAAGATGAAAAAACCAAGGCAATGAACAACCAAGATGGCTTAACCCACATGTTCATATGGTGCTTTTCAGGACTGACTCTATTGGAACCGATGAATGGTATGTAACCATAAGTCTCAAGTTTATCGGGCTTGTAGTGCTACTAATTGGATAATGGACATAAGAGCTAACGTACATGTCACTTCTAACTGCAATATGTTTTCAACGTATTCGGACACAAGTGGCATGAAAGTGACGATGGATAACTCCACCTCTACACAAGTATTTGGAGTAGGAAAAGTTGAACTCAAACTACTGTCTGGAAATACTCTTCCATTAGAATAAATGTTTTACGTGTCAGAGGCAAGATGGAACTTAATTAGTGGATCTTTACTTAGTGGGGCAGGCTACATATTGTTATTTCAATCCAATAAAATTATTGTAACTAAATATGAGTCATTTGTGGGGAAAGGTTTTGTGTGTGATGGTTTGTTTGTAATGAATGTTCAAAACAATATAGTAGACAAATTTGATTCTAATAATACATTTGCATTTTCTACATGTTTCTCTTCAATATAGCATGCTAGATTAGGTCATGTTGATTACCATAATGTTAAAAGAATGATGGATTTATAGATTATTCATAAAGTTCCTGTTGATTTTGATAAAAATAAATAAATAAATAAATAATGTGTTCAATCTAAATAGCCTAGAAAACCATTTAAATCTGTTGTAAGAATTTCGTTACTGCTTAAATTAATTTATAGTGATGGTTGCTATTTAAATGGTGTCTCTTCAAAATGTAATAAATACTTCATTACTTTTATAAATCTCTTGTCCAAATTTTGTTTTGTTTGTTTGATGAAAACAAAAGATAAATTTTTTGATAAATTTTTCATCTATAAAACTGAATTTGAAAACTAATTTGAGAGAAAGATTAAAATTATTAGGTCTGATAGAGGATGTGAATACTCTTCTAATTAACTGGTTCAATATTGTGAGGAGAATGATATTATACATGAGGAAACTGCTTCATATTCTCTATAATCCAATGGTGTTGTTAAAAGAAAAAATAAAACTTTGGTAGATATGGTCAAATACACACTCTCTAGTTCCTGCTTGTCTAAGCAATGGTGGGGGAAGCAATACTTGCATCTTTTTTTTTTTTTTTTTTTTTTTTTTTTTTTTTTTTAAATCTTGAATAGAGTACCATTTAAAATATTTGACAAGACATAGTATGAACTCTGAAATGATAGAATACCCAATATTAATTTCTTTAGAATTTGGGGTTGTTTTGCAAAGGTTAATGTTCCAAAAATTAAGAAAATAAAGGTACCAACAGAGTAAATGCATTGTTCATTGGGTATGCTAGACATAGTTCTGCATATAGGTTTTTAATTATCAAATCAGAAGTCCAATGTATTGATCGATCTCAACACCATCATGGAGTATGGATGCAACATTCTTTGAAGATATATTTCCTTTGAAAAGATAAAATAAAAAGGTTTTTACCTACATTAATTTATCCTTCCACCAGTAATCAATCTATCATTTTATCTAAACTTGAGATTTCATCTGGATTAGAAAATAAGTTTGGAAGAGGAAAACGAGTGAGAAAGAAAAAGAATTTTGGACATGATTTTTATATTATTCTGTGGAAGAAGATTCTTTGACTTTCAAGGATATCATGTTTTCCATTCAATTTGTTTTCTGGAAAGAAATATTAAATAATGAGATGAAATCTCTTAAAACTAATGGTACCTGCAACATATGTGATCTTCCTCCTGAATGTAAAGCATTGGATGTAAATGGGTTTTTAAAAAGAAATTGAGATATAATGGTACTATCGATAAATTTAAAGTTAGACTAGTTGCAAAAGGCTTTATACAAAGAGAGAATATCGATTATTTTGATACGAATTCTCCTGTTACTAGAATAACCACAATTTTTGTTTTAATTGCTCTAGTTGCGATCCATAAACTTGAGGTCCACCAAATGGACGTAAAGACCGTCTTTCTTAACGGCGGTCTAGAAGAAGAAATATACATGGATCAACCAAAGAGATTTGTGGTTCCAAGACAAGAAATAAAAGTTTGTAGATTTATTAAATCTCTCTATGGTTTAAAACAAGTCCCTAAACAATGGTATAAAAAAATTGATAAAATAATTTTATCTTATGATTTCAAGAAAAATAAATGTGATAAGTGTTTATACACTAAAATAGTTGATGGTGCATGTGTAATACTATGTCTTTACGTTGATGATATTCTCATCTTTGGTATCAATATAGATATTGTTCTTGATGTTAAAAACTTTCTATCTAAGAACTTTAACATGAAAGACATGGAAGATGCGCAAGTAATTCTTGGTATTAAGTTAATGAGATCTCGTGATGGTATTAGCATAAATCAATCTTATTATATTGAAAGGTTCTTAAAAATCTCGAGATATTTGAATCTAAACCTATTAGTACTCTTCTTGATCCTTGTTTACATTTAAGTAAGAATCTTAGAGATCCTATGTTACAACTAAGATATTTCTAGATTATTGGTATGCTGTTATATATTGTTAATTCTACTAAACCTGATATTTTATATAATGTGAGTAGACTTAGTAGATATACTAGTAGGCCTGCTGATTCTCATTGAAAAGCATTGGAGATAATTCTTAAATGTTTGAGAGGAACCATGACCTATGGTATCCATTATTCTGGGTATCCCACTATATCAGAAGTATACATTGATGCTAGTTGGATAACTGATATAGTATATTGTAAGGGAACGAGTGGATATATTTTCACTCTTAGTGGAGCAGTTGTGATTTGGAGATTTTCCAAATAAACTGTGATTTCACAATCTACTATAGAGGTTGAATTAATAGCCTTAGATAGTACTAAACATAAGGTAGAGTGGATAAAGAATTTATTGTCAGGAATTCCACTAGTTAAAAAGTCAATGGCAATTATTTTTGTTCTTTGTGACAATCAAGTTGTAATAAGTGTTTGTAATAATAAACACGTTAATCATAAGATGAGACATTTGAGCATCGAACATTTTACGATAAAATATATGATAAAGAATAGATACCTGATTTTGGAGTATGTAAAGTTAGAAGATAACCTAGCAGATTCTTTGACGAAAAGATTGGCAAAGTCGAACGTTATACGTACATAAAGGATGATGGGACTGAAGCCCATTAATTAAGTCACTTGTAGCGGCAACCCAACCTTCCTGACTGGAGATCCCAATAAAAAGATTCAGTGGGAAGAAAAAACTACTTGAGTGAATGGATAATACTATTAAAATTATATTATTAGTTCGTCCCTAGGGTGTGAGTACTACAAAATGCAATAGTAAAGGAAAAGCAAAATGCTTTGAATGAGTCTAAAACTAAGTCGAGGTATTGAATTGCATGTACTCTTGGAGAACTCACCTATGTGAGTGTGATTGTGGGACCACAGTCTATCGTAATTGGATTATTCCCTAGAGCGCTCACGAATCCAAGATACGGTGCACACCCTTTATGCACTACCTTAAAAAAGTCTATATATGTTGTACTTGGTTCACCATGGATTTTTCAGAAGGAAACATGCATGCTAACACTAGGTAAACGTTCAAAGTTGCAAGCTACTTCTATTGATGCATAGTACTTAACCCAAAGAAATTTCTTCTATTCTATTTTTAAATATTTTAATTAGATGGAGGTTGTTGGTTTTTAAATTTAGAAATGATTAAAATATTTACTAACTAAAAAATAATGTGAACCATTGTTATTGTTCAATGTGTTGGTTCGGTTGTCAAGATTTAAATGAAAATGTGTCATGGTAACTTGAACCAATGCATGCCTCTAGGGAATAGGAGCCTTAACTGCTTGGCCGCCAAATAAGGAATTTTGCCATTTGGTGAATTAGAAACATTTTCAATGTATTCTCTAATATTTGAAAAGTCATGACTTTTCACAAGTGTTTTTTTTTTTTATTTTAGTTGTGACTTTTCACGAATACTCTTTCATTTATATAAGATGTGACTTTTTACAGGTAGCCTTTCATTTTAGTGCCTTTCATTTTAGTTGTGCCTTGTCACAAGTGTCCTTTCATTCTCTATAAATAGGAAATCCCACCTAGAAATTTACTCACTCAAAATTCTCAAAAAAAATTAGAGAAATACTTCCTCCTTTTTTTTCTTTCTTTCTTTGGGTTTTGGTCATTTTATATCGGATTTGAGGATGTTCTTTTGTGTTTAATGATAAGGAGATTAACAGGAACCAACATTATTGTCTCTTGAGAGTAGACTATCAAGAAACCTAGTGCATGTTTAGATTTGGAGGCAGCAAAATCTATTCCAAATAAAGTGTCCATAACAACGTGCCTCAATACTGAGTTCTCTTTTTCTAATTTGTTATTGTTCTTTTTATATTCTATAGTTTATAAAGCGTTTGCACTTATATTTTTTATTATCTAAATATTCCCAACATTGTCTATAGAAAGTTACCACCCAAGGTCTAGAAGATTTTCAATTTCATATCGCCAACGAGAAGGAATTCTCATATTTTCTACCGTATAGAATAAAATCTCAAGAATACAACGACGGCAAGAAGTCCACGACGCAATGTAAAATTTTAATGTATATTACATCTAGAGGTGCTAAGTAAAGTCATATGCCCGTTTGGCAGAGTCAAGAGTGTTGGATAGGAGCATGGCAATTGTCATCGGCCCAACTCCTCCAGGCACAGGGGTAACGGCCGACGCTACCCTCACTGCTTCTTCATAGCAAACATCTCCTGTGAGACGATAACCATATTCGCAGCTAGGGTCCTGCACAATTGGTGAGTCTGCCCTCAATTATTTAAGTGGTTGGAATTTAACACCCCCAACCAAAAAAAGGTTGGATCATAAAAAACAAGGTTAGTTGAAAATTAGTACTTAGGTTTCCACGTGTTTGCAATTTGATGCCTCGATTTTCAACTTTTGCAAAATTGATACCTAAACTTCAAGAAACTCGCAATTCAATACCTCCGTTAATTTTACAGTTAGAAATTTGCCGGCATGATTGACAAGTTACTCTCTGATTGGATGGCGTGGATATTGATGTCACGTGTCATCCAATAAGAGTCTTAACACATGGCTTGCCGTACTCATTTGAGAATTTTTTGAAGTTCAGGTATCAATTTCACAAAAATTCAAAACTAAGGTCTTAAATTGCAAGAACGTGAAAACTCAGATGATTTTGCAATTAACCCTAAAAAAAATGGGATCCAATTCCACCTTTATTAATGGCAAGGGACAGAGAGATCTAGTCTATTGGGTATAAGCCACATGCTTAAGATTAGTAATAAAGGATGCCAAACTGTACCCATTCATTCAATCTGCCTTATACTACTAGTCCAGTTATAAACAAAGGTTACGAACAACATGCAAAAATAATAAGCATGATACTTACCTCAATTGGGTTTGTCCCCACATCTATGACAACTGCACCAGGCTTTAGCCAATTGCCACGAACTAGATTAGGCACTCCTGCAGCTGTAACCACAATGTCAGCTTCACAGGTTATCTGATCTGGGTTCTTGGTAAATGCGTGTACGATGCTGACAGTTGCATGGTGCCTCTGCAAAACCAGTAGAGCATCAATGCCTACATAATCTAGGAAGAGAGGCACTGTATGAAGTAAATTTTTCAGAGAGTTGGTATCACCTGCAAAAGCAAGGATGTAGGCAATCCAACTATATTACTTCTTCCAATCACTACAGCTTTCTTACCCATGATTTCCACACCAGACCTCATCAATAACTCAATGCAACCTTTTGGAGTGCAGGGAATGAACAAAGGCTGCCTCCCTCTCATGGCCAGATTTCCCATATTGAGTGGGTGAAAGCCATCCACATCTTTTTCTAGGCTCATCACATCCAAAATTTTCTCCTCATCCAAATGCTGTCCCATACATATTGCTGTAAGTTATCCATCCAAATCAACAAATTTTGAATTCATGCATAATGACATAAACTACTTCATTGTTCTGATCTAGCATATCATACAAATTAAATTGATTCATCAGGCTATTAATACATGGCTCTACGACCCGATCAGGCCTCTTCAAAAGATTTGAAGGTTTTAGCATGTACTCCAGGAACGTTGGATCTTAATTATCGTTTACTACATTTTCTTGGCAAAGGAAAACTCTTAAATTGGGGCCATTTAGCTCAAAATACTGCCAGTTGGGATTTACAATAGGTCAGGCAAAGATGAGGATAAGGAAGAGAAGAACAAAAAAATTCAAGCATAAGCATTCTTGTCACACCCAAGCACTAGCTTCCAAGGGTTTGAGATCAAATTTTCTTGTCCTAGGCACACGGGCCCATGATTCTTGTTAGTTGGATGGGTGAGTTTTGTAAAGGTTGGGTGAATTATGTACTAAGAATGCCAGATCCAAAGTTTGGTCCAATCTTGGACTTGAGGTGCCTGCCCAGGGTTTGTGAAATCTGAGTTTAAGCCTATGAAGGCTGAAAACACACGCCTGGCTGAGATCTCTAAACATCCTAGAAGTCCCAATCCTTCAGGAAAACTGGGGGTGTAGATTGGTCGGTCTGCCCGGACCTGACCAGACCGAACATCTATAGGGACTGGACCGGACTGGCAGTTTCGGTCAGGTCAGTCCGCTCCAATTATTATTTGTTTTCTTCTTTTTTTTCAAATAAATTAATAAAAAAAATTTATTTAAATTACTAAATTAAAATTAAGTGAATTATTAATGTGAATTATATAACTAACTCATTAAAAAAAATATTTTATATGTTCAATGATAATAAATTAGATAAAAATTACATAATTAATTATACAATTATTATATAAAATAATATATATAAACTATATTTAAAAATTAAAAAATATATATTTTCCCAATTCGGTCAATTTGGTCCGGTCCAGTCCGAGGAAACCCCACCCCGGGACCGGACCGAAGACCGAAAGTTGAGAAATCCTTGGACAGAGACCGACTGGTCCAAGGTTCAGTCTGGTCCGGTCCGGACCAACCGGCTTTCACCCCTAAATAAAGAAGCCTGAGTATACTAAGCTCCATACACCTCTGCTGCCCCTCAAGGTTTACATCCAATAACTCTAATCTATTGTAACACAAGCTCCTGCAAGCCTGTCCAGTATTAGGTCTCCAATAATCAAACACAAAACTCTACAAAACCCAAACCAAGAGTTGCAGCATACTCCCAAGAATACTTCTTTGCTACCACCCTTTCAAATTTCAAGAACTATCGTACTGAAACCCTAGCTGCCACAAGACCTGCACTCTAGAGTCCCAATCAATCAGGATTCTTAAACCCTATCAGACTGATAGTCCCACATTCTATAATTAACTATGTTGCGGCCCCACCCTTCTTCAGAAACCCTAGAGATTGTTTCAGAAATTCAGCCCTAAAGATTCTATTTGTGCTGCCAGCGTCAAACCAGAGAAACGAACCCTCACTGTCATACATCTAGAAACATATCCTACTGCATCACCTCATATCCCTACCCTTTTCCCATCATCATCAATAAATTCAAGAACTTAGGTGCTAACATCAAATCAATGCAAGAATCTAAAAAAACTGCTCTGGCCAAAACCCTAGGAGGTGAGCGAAATCTGTGAAGTTGCCCCATACACATATCCTTCTGTGTCGCCCCATATACATACCCTTGTCCCACATTTCCATTGTAACACGCCCGATGGAATGTATTTGGTTAGATGGAAAATTGTAATGAAAATATGTAAAAATTGACTAAACACAAGAATAGCGAAACCTCCAAGAGATGAGATAGAAAACTGACTAATTTTCATTGAACTTGTCTGATTCCTTTCCTCAATACATCAATTAAGCATTTATACATGTAAATGGTTCATAGGTCTAAACGGGCCATAGGCCTTACAACTAGTTCTAACCCACTAAGCCCATACAAGACTAGGCCCATTCTTAACTGAAGGGTGTATTACATTTCCAACATCAAGAACTTCAAGAAAAAAAAAAAAAACATCTTATTGCAACTTAGGTGCTAACACTAAATGAATGCAAGAATCTAAAAAAATGCTCTGGCTGAAACCCTAGGTGGTGAGAAAATCTGTAAAAAACATACACACGCAAAGAAATCATTATTATATAATGCTGGCCATGTTTACAGCACCAAGAGAAACCAGAAAAAGGATTTTTGCTACCAAACTTTATACCTGAACCCCTTGACTTGCATGTCCCTTTGAATTCTAGTCAAATCTCAGGTAGTATCGACACTTTTATCAAACTTCCCAAATGAATAGAACTCCTGGAATACCCTCATTACATCCTCCTTCATGACATTCGAACAAGATTCGAAGAACGCCATGGTGAATCTTTCTGGTCCTCGTACGGTCACTTACCATCAATTTTACCACTTGGTACACTCCGTTCTCTTCAAACAGCCTCTCTAACCATGCAAGTCTCTATTGATCTATGGTCTCAAATGCCAATCCATCTAGTTTATGCTTCTATGCAAATTTTTTAGTCAGCAGTTGTTCATAGTACGGAACCAATATGATCCTTAATCCTGGATTGATCCGAGGATACTAGACAATTGATGTTGAGCATCTCAATGGCGTTATTCCTCCCATGCGAGTTGGCCACTCGATGAAAAAATCTTGTACACTGATCCCCTCCCTTAGTCATAGAGCCCCCATGATTTCTACCTTAAGATATCTCTTCCATCAAGGTAATCCTTTCAAGTTCTAAGGAAACTTGGATTTTTCTTAATTTATCCGTATCAGAAAGTGTTCTATTCTCTTCCACACCCTCAAATCCTTGTATCCTCCAATAGAGACTTCTTCTGGCATACTTGTAACTCCAAGTCCTACGTCCTAAGTTGGATTGGACTCCAACTAGGGCCCATGGGCCATACTTGTCTTATTGGATTAAAATTCTACGATTTAATTCTTTATATATTGTAATTGTTTGATTATTTAAATTTTGGGCTTTTGATTTTACATGGTAATAAGTGGGTTATGATAGCGAGCTTACTTTCCAGCCCACTGGACAGCTTGCAGCATCAACTTGGTGCCCAAGTAGTTTAGAATAGTTGACTTAATACATACATATGGAATCTTTTCCCCACACAAATGCGAAGCTTTTGTGCCTCTTCATAGGGCTGCTGACACTGACAGGCCTAAGCTTCAAAGGCTTTCCGTAATTAAATAAGGTATCCAGTGGTGTAACTGCTGAACATAGGACTTGGGACAGATTAGAAAGTTTCCTAATGTATCAGTCAACATATTTTCAAACTCCCTGCAGCATATTAGACAAGCTTTTGACTTATAAAAGCCAAAGGAATAAATTCAGAAAATTCTTTTAATCCAGCCTATTGGTCGCCACCTCCGTGACTTGAACTCGTGATGTGGTCCCTACTTTGATACCAATTGTTAAAGACCCAACCATTGATCCAAAAGCCCTAAGACTGTTGGATACTAATTTGGTTAAACATTTAACCTCAAGATCATAACAAAGTCTCTTTCCCTTTGTGGCAGAAGTTGACTTGAATTGCAAGCTGTCACAGCCAGGAAAATCCCTCTTAAGAGGCTTCCAAGATTTTATGATTAATTAGGAAAGAGACTGAACCTAGAGATCTTCTAGGTGCAGAGCTGGACGGTTAGCATTAAAAGCCAGCCAGCCCAAAAACTCGGCCCCTAATGTTGCCCTTCTGTTATGAAAGCTGCTGCCGGTCCCAAAATCTCAGTTTTATACTTAATTTCCATTCAAGCCAACAGGAAGAATGCTAGGAGGGATCTCTGCCCATATTTTGACCTTGCTGCACCATAGGACTAATTAAAGGGAATTTCCGTTTATTTTAAGCAAGGAAACCCCCAAGAAGCAGGGCTACCATGTCCAAGAAAAACCCTCAATAGGTGGCTGTTGACTCCCTAGAGAAAATCTGTTCAGAGTCCAGACCAGGAAATCCAGAACTATTGTTGACACTTTGATGGGGTGAGACCCTAACCATAAGGTCAGATTCTTACACATAACAAGACTGTCATTATTTAGACAAAACACCTACCTGAAACCTGGAGCAGAATTTTTTCAATTTCCATGCTTTCCTCTCATGTTTAAGACCCTAAAATAATCACTCTTAACATATGCCATTACACATGTTTCACCACATCAAGAAGCCAAGAATTCAAAAGCATCATTGAAACTGAGGGAACCCACCATACTTGCTGTAAATTCCAGCAAGCATGTACACATTGAAAGATTGAATTTCAAGGATTATTAGACACTTTTGCTAAGAACAAACAGCACTAGAAATACCCAACAAACATGTGACAGTCAAATGGAAGTTTAGAAAGAAATTGACATTATATTGGTATTTGTTGGCGTGGATTGTTGATTATTTGCATAAGGTTAAGAGGTAAGTAACTGTGATGATGTGATCATACCCTTCTTGTTATTAATATTAAGAAAAGGCGCTCTTTTCAAAAGTTATTCGATGTTTACATGTCTCTTCAATGGTTATATTATGGTAGCCAATGCTACATGTACCTTTTTACTTTTTATTTTTTGATAAGTAAGCATTTACCTTTTTATCATGAACATGATAAATGCAAAAGAGAATTGTATGTAATGCTTCCGCTTGCCATGATATATGCATACAACTATCATACGCTAAATAAGGGAAGATAAGAAAGAATAAAAGAAAGAGAATGCATGTATGCTTAGAATATAATGGATTTTCATATTGGGCCATGACTATAGATGTATTATGATACGAAAGGAAAGGGGCGGATTGCAATGTCGGGAATGGCTCACTGGTAGTGCACCTAGTGATGCCCATCCCTAAGGAGGATAGGTTTTTACTTAAAAGTTCCGGGTGAAGCCATGATCACAGGGATCCACCCTTACACATAGGGATAATAGTGTGCCGGCCAGAAATGTATTAAAGGAAAAATGTGTATATATGTATATGATTGGAAGTTTCAATTGAGAATGTTCTTTCTACCAAGCCATGCACATGCATAATACAAATTCATTCCCATGGGAAGAGTATTTGGAAGACAAAGGCACCCTTAAAGGCACTCTTCTTTGTATGGACGGCTTCCTTGGGAAAGATCCGCACACTTGACAAATTAAGGAAATGCCAATTCAGTGTTGTATGTGCAAAAAGAGTACCGATCAAAAAATGTGCAAAAAGAGTGGAGAGTTCCTTGATCATTTATTATTTCACTGTGAGATTGCCACGACCTTACCCGGGTGGCACTAACTTGGGTGATGCCAAGAAGGGTGATTGATCTCTTAGCTTCTTAGAAAGGCCTTCAAGATAACTCTTATATTGCAACAATATGGAAGATGGTTCCTATATGCCTATGGTGGTGCATTTGGAGGGAGAGAAACGACAAAAGCTTTGAAAATCGAGAGTGATCAATTGAAGAACTTAGAAAATTGTTTTCCAATAATTTACTCCATTGGTCGTTGTAATTGATTTTAATTGAATGAGCTTCCATGAATTTCTTGTATCACTGAACTAGCACGCTCAGACAATGCTCTTGTATGTGTCTCATATACCTGGGCTTTTGCCTATTCTTATGATCAACACAATTTTATTTACTGATCAAAAATTTTATTTTATGCTTTTATTAAGAGAGTTTAGTGGAAAAGCAAGCACTTGAAAAAATTTAAATAAATGTTGTTTATGACTCCTTTATTTAATAAATTTTGGATTGTTAATGATTTTATTGAATCTTTTTTACCTGGCTTGTATGAAATTTTTTTAAATATCAGTACCAGCCCTACCCTTAGAGGAAGGGAGTGTTAGGCCCTATTTGGTTGTTAAACTCATCTAAGTTCAACTCAGTTCAGTCTAATTTTAAGCTAAGTCTAACATCCAAACACCTAACTCTCAAATTACTAAACTCATCTGAACTCAAAACCTTTTTACATGTGGGACCCACAACCTTTTTTAATTTAACACTTCTTTACACGTGAGACTCATAACCTTTTTCAACTTCCCATAAATACATCTAAACTCATTTTAACATCCAAACACATTTAAACTCATCTTAGGTGGACCCCACAAAACTCACTCTACCATCTCAACTCACTACTATTCATAAAAACTCAATTCAGTTCAATTCAGTTCAATATCCAAACGCAGCCTTACAATTCTAATATATATATATATATATATAAAGAAAAAATCTACTTGCAAGTTTGTTTATTGTTTACACGCCACTGAAATGGGTCCAACAATGGGGAAAAATTATTGGTGTTTTAACTCTTTATTACTTGAATGGTCCCACAACAAGTGGTGAGTCGACACACCACTTGTAAATAGAAAAACTCATATATAAAAGAAAAATTCTACTCATCATCCTTACATCACACACCACACGTGATTTTTTACTTTTTTATTTTTTTTTCCCTTATCAAGTATGTGGTGTAGGGATGGTGAGTAGAAGAACTCAACTAATTTAGTAGAAATAAAATAAATAAAAATAAAAACAAGTGTGGTGTTTTATGACCAAGCTTCTAACAAATTGAAAGATCCATGTTGTTACTTTCAGACAAGGTAATGGTAAAAGTCAAAGTTCTGATACAGTTTAATAAATTACCTGGGGAAGAGGAAGTTGCAAAAGAATGCCATGAATTGATGGATCCTCGTTAAATCTTGACAAAACATTCACAACTTCATCTTCTTTACAATTTCCATGCAGTCCAGTCATTGACGACTTGATTCCTGTTTCTTCACAAGCTTTTATCTTGTTGCGCACATAAGTTTGGGAGTCCCTTCTCTGGCCCACCATTATGACAGCCAATCCAGGAACCCTTCCAATGGACTCCTTCATCCTCCAGACCTCACAAGCTATTCTGGACATAATCTTCCCCGCAATTGACTTACCATCAATTATTGCAGCAGTCTGCTCATTGGCTGTGGTAAATGTCATTTATCAACCACAGATCTCAAACAAACAAAGCAGAAGGATAATAAGAATCCTCAGAATAAAGATGAGAAAAGGTGGAAATCCCAATGATCAAATTTAATAATCAAACTGAGGGTAGAAGCATGATGGAACCTGGGACTTTGGAATGTTGACTGAAAATATTATCAAGGTTGTGAGAATAGAATCTATAATATCTCATGTTAATTGCTGGGGAATCATACAAAAGAACTTTTTTGGCTTGATAAAGTGACTCAAGAAGAAGATATGATAAACAAGGAAAAAGAAAGAACCAAAATAATCAATCAATTTAATAACTAAATATCGAGAGAGGTCTAACACTAGACAATACAAGTAATCAATCCAGGAATATAGCCAACTCACGAGAAATCTTCAAAATTATGTCAAGTTAAAAGGCAGTCAGCATCAACACAGTAGTTGATGCCACAAGGACAGCTTGGTTAAGCATGATATTTTTTTGATAAGTAAACGGTAGTATTAATAAGAATAGGCATAGCCCAGGTACACAAAGTGGTATACAAGAGATAAAACCTATCTAGTTTGCTAAAAAAGAAACAAGAAAGAAACAAGAAAATCATGTACATTTAGGCCATTAAAATCTACAGCAATAGCCCAAAGAAATAAGGTGCGGAAAAATAAAATTCTATGATCCTCTATTGTCCACTCCTTATCTTCAAAAGTCCGCTCGTTACGCTCCCGCCATATGCACCACATAATGCAAATAGGAACCATCTTCCACAACTTTGATTTGTGGAGCACCACCCGGCATTACCCAGGTAGCCAATAACTCTACCATTGTAGCAGGCATCACCCAATTTAACCCTATTCGAATGAACATGTCGCTCCACAGGGCTCTAGCTGTCTCACAATGTAGCAAAAGATGATCCACTATCTCGCCAGCTTTCTTGCACATATAACACCATTCTGGAATAATTACTCGGCGCTTCCGCAAATTATCAGTAGTCAGAATCTTACCCAGAGCCATTGTCCAAGTGAAAAATAGTGCTTTGGGAGGCGCCTAATTCCTCCACAATCCTCTCCAAGGAAAATGAGAGTTTGGAAGCGAAGTAAGGGACTTATAGAAGGAGCGAACCCAAAAAACACCCTTACCTGCCGGATTCCACCACAGCTTATCTTCTTGCAATCCAGACATCCTCGAAGAATACACTCGGCTGAAAAAAGCCTCAAAATTGTTTATTTCCCAATCTTGAGCTGCTCTACTAAAGGTGACATTCCAATGGACTTGATCCCCTGAACGAACCATGAGATCCGACACTGAAGCCTCTTGATCACATGCCATTCGAAAAATGGATGGGAAAGCGTCCGCTAGAGCCTCCTCCCAACACCAAATGTCCCTCCAAAATTTTATTTGAGTGCCATCCCCCACCATAAATTTAGTATGTCGAGAAAACACCCTTCATCCACGTCGTATGCGCTTCCAAACCCCCACCCCAAAGGACCCATTCCCCTCTCTAGTACACCCCCCCCCCCCCCCCCCCCCCCCCAAAAAATCCTACTATGTTTGCAATCAACCAATAATTTCCATAGAGCTTCTGGTTCCAAATTGTATCTCTAAAGCCATTTCCGAAGCAATGTCCAATTAAAAGTTCTCAAATTCTTTATCACCAACCCACCTGAAGGAATTGGTTTGCACACCTTACCCCAACTGGCTAGGTGAAACATGAATTCATCTCCCATCCCACTCTATAAGAAATCACGATAAAGTTTTTGCTGCCACAGTAGTTGGAATTGGAAATAAAGATAGAAAGTAAGTTGGTAAGTTAGAGAGAGTACTCTTGAGGAGAGTCACCCGGCCTCCTTTCGACAAATACAGTCTCTTCCACCCAACCAATCTTCGTTCTATTTTCTCAATAACCATGTTCCAAATAGACAGAGCCCGTGTTACAGCCCCAACGGTAACCCCAAATATGTCATAGGGAGAGAAGCAACCTTACACCCAAGAGTGTTAGCCAACTGCCGAGAAATACTGACGCTCCCAACAGGCACTAACTCCAATTTATCGAAGTTCACTCTCAAACCTAACGCTGCTTCAAAACAAAAAAGGAGCGCCTTCAGTGTCCTAAGTTGGTCTTGCTCTGCATCGTAGAAAATTAAAGTGTCATCTGCGAATAATAGGTGGGAAACCAAGATAAAGCCCCTCTGTGGATCACCCACTGAAAATCCAGCCATAAGACCATGACTAACCACAGCCGATAACATCAACTCAGGGTCACCCTGTCTCCTCGAGAGCTGTTGAAAAAATCCTCTGGATTACCGTTGATCAACATTGAGAATCTTGCGGTTGAAATGCACCATCTGATCCACATACACCACCTCTCTCCAAAGCCACATCTCTTCAGTAAGTACAAGAGGAATTCCCAATTTACATGATCATATACTTTTTCCATATCTAGTTTACAAATAATCCCTGGAGTGCCAGACTTTAATCTACTATCCAAACATTCATTGGCTATTAAGACCGAGTCAAGAATTTGACGACCCCTTACAAAAGCGTTTTGTGGCTTTGAGATTACTTTATCAATTGCCACCCCTAACCTGTTAGCTAGCACCTTTGAAATGATTTTATATATCCCATTAATGAGGCTAATGGGCCTAAAGTCCTTCAATTCCAAAGTTCTGGATTTCTTCGGGATCAAAGCAATAAAAGTAGTATTCAGGCTTTTCTTAAATTTCCCAGCAGAATGTATATAGTCCCAGTTCGTGATATCAAGCTGTCCATTTCAACTTCTAATTGAAATGGATAAAGGTAAAGGCAAAGCGAATCTTAATAGAAAAAAGCACGAATTATTAACCAACCTAGTAACAAGAAAAGAAATGTCACCAACAATAATAATAATAAAAAAAAAAAAAAAAAAACACAAAGGAAGTAAAAGGCTACCGCTACTTAGCAACCGCATTGACGGGTAAAAGAGCTACTTACAGCATCTACAGGTCGATTGAAAATCGTTGGGGCTGGAATTAGTAGGCCAAATGTCAGGGAGGTCTAGCGAGACAAGAGATGGAGATAGTAGAATTGGGTAGCTGTCATCCATTTGAGTGTTAATAGTCCTCGTTGTTGATGGCATTCCGTTTCTTACTCCCTTCTTGCTTGCCGCTGCCACCCTTCGCATCCTAGTCCTTGCCAACATCATCTTCTTCTAGATCCGTTTCCTCCCTTTTCCAGGTACAGCATCATATGGGCCTATGCATGGGGATTAAGGGACAAAATTGACGACACCAAAAAAAGAAAAAGAAAACCACATTAAACGGGTTGTGATTTATAGGAAGAAGTCCAGAAGAGCTAAGATGACCCTGAAAAACACTGATATCCTAAGAAAAGATCCAATATCTTGTTCGATGCTTATGCATGTACCTCTACAACTTTGCGTGCAGTGAAATCAAGAAGAGTAAATGAGTAATGGAAGAGGAAAACATCAAAGATATGCAATTTATTAAACCGCGATTATAAGGTTTCAAAGATAAGAAATTTCGATCTCGAATTAGATCCACCCCACTTTATTAAAACCAAAAGAAAGAAAGTATCGCATATACAACCACGGGAACACAATTCTCCTCACCAGAGTCATTATCATATCATAACCATCATAACAAAAACAAGAGACAAATTACCTGCTACTCCGAAAAACATTGGAGATTTGATGGGAGCGGCCGTAAGTGAGCAAAAGAAAACGCCGGCAGCTACAGAATAGTACTTCAGTGAAGAGCCTTTGTGTAACCAGAACTGCGCAAGGATCAGGTGGAACTGCAGCCTGCACGTGCACTACTGACGTCACAGATAACATGTTCAATCGAAAACGAAAATTGATAAATAAACAATATTTTTTACAATATATTTCACAATCATACTGAAGAATATTATTATAAAATATCATATAAAAATAACACAACTTTATAAAAATATCTTTATTTTATATTATATATTATGAAAAATATTGTATATGCATCATTACTCATCGACAATTATATTGACCTTTTTCTATCCACCTAAAATATCAAACTTAAAATACAATTTTACAACTATCAGTCTATCATATATACGGCTTCAATTTAAATAGATGAATGATTTTATAAAGAATTAATCTACCCATAAGTCACTATTCAATATCCACACCCCACACATTATGAAATTAAAAAACAAAAAAATTATCAGATGTGATGGTGTGGTTGATGTGTAACAAAATCATTTTATAAAAATAAAATTCACTTTTAATAGATTATTATATTTGCACTGATTAATTATAAAATAAGTTATAAAACAATTGAAAAAGAATTTTAGAGGTATCATTACCCACTCTTGAAAGCCTACCCTACTCTACAACATTGTATATTTTATATTTTGTTTAGAAATTTGAAAAATTGTAATGATTAAATAATAATTAAATAAAAAAATTAAAAATTAAAAATTAGTTTATATTTAATTAATGTTTAGGAAGAAAATTATAAAAAAAAAATAGATGAGATAAGATAATTTGAATTCCTTAATAAACCCTAAACTTTTATGCATTCGTAAAAAGTTCGATAGTCTTTCGGTTTTAGCAATTTAATTATTGGGTTCGGAATTTTTTACAATTAATTTTCATTGTCCAACTCCTATTAGATTTAGAAAAATTATACCCACATCATTTTTTACAATATTTTGTACAATAATGTTTAAATGAAGGTTATTTTTATAAACTAACTTGTAAAAGTAACATCATTTTATCAAAATACCTTTATTTTATAATATGTATTGTGAAATATATTATGAAGAGAATAACTTCTCACCGGAGTATCCTATAAGTGTAGAACAATGGAAACCAATAGATAAAAGCCATGTAAGGGCTATATCTTCAAATTTGGTGCGTCGTGCTGCAGGGGAACCCACACTGTCGAGAACACTCCCTTCCCTCCCCCCCCTCTCTCTCTCTCTCTCTCTCTCTCTGTGTGTCTGAAAAGCCCCCTCCCCACATTGAGTTCGTCAAGGACTCAAGGACGACCATGCCACCCTTTTCAATCTTATCCTGGTCCGTATTAATTTTCAAAAAGAAAATTGGAAATGAAATTCAACCAGCTAGTTTCAAATAGATATTTACAAAATTATGGAGATTTTTATCTTTATTTGGTTGCTGAGAATCTACAACTGCAAGAAAGGACAAAGCGAACGAAAAGTGGAATTAAAACAGTAAACAATGCATTAGATTATTTAAAATTGTAAAAACTTCAAGCTCCCAGCAATGAATGAAATTGAAAAGGCAGTGTAAGCAAGTCGATGATGCTGCTATGATTTTTTTCTTAGTAACCAAAGAAATACCACAATAATGATTGAGTTCAGAAAAATGCAGTGAAAGTATTAACAATTACAGCAATAAATCCAATCAAACTGTGTTACGAGCACGAGCGAGCGAGCGAGTAACAGGAGGATCAACAGAGAAAGATGCTGGATCCACCCAGCGTGCCTTACCTATGGTGAATAATTACAAGAAAAATGTTGGTTTGTTTTGTGAGGGAACCCACCTCTGCAACTAATTGCTATAATATTCTTATTATTCATTCCAATAATTCTTCCCAACTTATAGCAGTAACTTACAAGGAAGGAAATTAACATTACTTATTCGGACGCATGTACGTGAACAACACACGCAAACGGCGCCAACTTAACAAATTTAAAACTAACAGAATAAAGCAAGTCAATGCCTTAGTTCCCTTATTTGGAAAGCAGTAAAAGGAAAACTAAAATCTAAGAGCTGAATTTCGGTAACATTCCCTCCTTCTTCAAATGTTCCTTGTCCTCAAGGAAAAAAATCCGAAAATTTACCCTTAACCATTGCCAAGTTCGCCCAGGTGGTCTCCGTCGGATTGCTGTCCTTCTAGTGGACTAGAACTTCAGCCTTCTGTCCACGCCCACGCTGAGATAAAATGGCCTCCGGCGAAATTGGTGGTGTGCTGAGCTGAATCCCTGGTAATTTAATAGTTGCTACCGTGTTTTGCCCGAGCTTTAACTTCAAGAGGGACACATGAAAAATAGGGTGAATTCGTGCTCCCTGCGGTAATTCCAACCGATAAGCTACTTGTCCCACTCGCTCAATAATCTTGAAGGGTCCATAGTATTTAGCTGATAATTTAGCCAGTATTTTACGGCAAAAAAAAAAAAATCCAGAAATTTACCTTTAACCATTGCCAAGTTCTCCCAGGTGCCTCTGTCGGATTGCTGTCCTTCCAGTGGACTAGAACTTCAACCTTCTGTCCACGTCCACGCCCACGCTAAGATAAAATGGCCTCCGGCGAAATTGGTGGTGTGCTGAGCTGAATCCCTGGTAATTCAGTAGTTGTTGCCGTGTTTTGCCCGAGCTTTAACTTCAAGAGGGACACATGAAAAACAGGGTGAATTCGTGCTCCCTGCGGTAATTCCAACTGATAAGCTACTTGTCCCACTCGCTCAATAATCTTGAAGGGTCTATAGTATTTAGCCGATAATTTCATGTTAGATCTCCTTTCCACCGTTTGTTGCCTATACGGCTGAAGGCGCACATAGACGAAGTCTCCTAGCTAGAAACTCTTTTCTTTATGTCTCTTGTCATACTGGACCTTCATTCTATTCTGAGCTTGCTGGAGCTTGAGGCGTACTTCCTTAATCAGTCGGTTCCTCTCTTCCAATGTTTGTGCTACAGATTCCACCTTGGCCGTGCCATGCACATAGGATAAAAGAGTGAGGGGGTCTACAGCCATAGACAACTTCTTATGGGGTTCTTCCCGTGCTAGAATGTGCACTGGTATTGTAAACATACTCCACCCATGGCAGCCATTTAACCCAACTCGCTGGTGACTCACTAGTAAAACATCTCAAATACATTTCTAATGCTCGATTAACCACCTCGGTTTGGACATCCATTTGTGGATGATATGAGGAACTAAAATTAAATTTAATCCCCTGCATCTGGAACAACTCTAGCCAGAACCTGCTAGTGAAAGTGGGGTCACGATCACAAACAATTGAAGTCGGTAGTCCATACAATTTAGAAATATTCTAAAAAAAAACTTGGGCCACTACCGACGCTGACAATGGCTGTTTGAGTGGTACAAAGTGAGCAAACTTTGACAAGCGATCAACAACCACGAAGATAACATTTTTTCCATGAGAACTCGGTAGTCCAGTGACAAAATCCATTGAAATTTCTGAACACACAGCTATTGGTATTGGCAGCGGTTGCAAAAGTCTGGCTGATTTGGTGTGCTCACTCTTGTGCTGTTGGCACATCGCATTCTTGAATAAATTTTTTAACATTTGTTCTCTCCCCGGGCCAATAAAATACCGCCTTTAATCGCTGCCACATCTTATGAAAGCCCTCGTGTGTGCCTGCATGGAACTCATTGAGAATAATAGGAATGAGAGAAGAGTTGGCTGACAAGTAAATACAATCCTTGAAGAGAATCAGCCCAGCTTTGTACCCCCAGGGACCCACGGCCTCCCCAACTTGAATGTTTGCAGCTAACGTCTTCAGCTCGTCACTGTTCTCGATTTCCTCTCTGATTCTGTTCGTCCAACTGGGTAAGGGACTACTGATTGCAAAGATTTGAGCTTCTTGCCCAACCGAAGATTCATTCTCGTTGCACCTAGACAACCCATCCGCAGCAGAGTTCTCCCTTCCCCTTTTATACTCAATAACAAAATCATACCCAATCAATTTCACAAGCCATTTTTGTTGAGCTTCAGTGGTGATAGTTTGGTCCCACAAATGCCTCAAACTCTTGTGATCAGTCCGGACAATGAACTTGGCCCCAAGCAAATACGGTCTCCATCTTTGAATGGTAGCTACCAATGCCATGACTTCCTTCTCATAAGTAGATTTACTCAGGTTACGACCTTGTAAGGACTTGCTGTAGTAGGCCACGGGTTTGCCTTCTTGCATGAGTACTGCCCCCAAACCTGTCCCCGACGCGTCACACTCCACAACAAACGGCAAGGAAAAATTAGGAAGTACTAGTATTGGTCCCGTGATGATGGCTCGCTTGAGTTTATGAAATGCTTCTTCTGCTTGCTCATTCCACTTGAAGTTGTCTTTTTTTAAGAGCTGAGTTAAGGGCCCTGCGATCATCTCGTAATGGCGAGTGAATTTCTAGTAATATCCCGTCAACCCAAGAAAACCACGTAACTCTTTAACGGACTGAGGCCGAGGCCACTTATTCATGGTAGCGATTTTTTCTGGGTCCATGGAGACTCCCTTATCAGATATAAAATGTCTCAAGTAACTTACTTGTTCCTGCCCAAACTGACACTTCTCCATTCTCACATAAAGTTGGTTAGCTTGCAACATTTTTAAAACATTCTTGAGGTGTGTTAAATGTTCCTCCCAATTTCGACTATATATTAAAATATCGTCGAAAAAAACCAAGACATACATTCGCAAAACGGGCTTGAAAATCTCGTTCATCAGAGACTGAAATGTTGCTGGAGCATTTGTCAGTCTGAATGGCATAACGAGGAACTCATAGTGCCCATGATGTGTGCGAAAAGCCGTCTTTTCAACATCGGCCCCATGCATCCTTATCTGATGGTATCCCGAGCGTAGATCAAGGCTCAAGAATACCTTCACTCCATTTAATTCATCGAGCAGTTCATCTATGACGGGTATCGGAAATTTATCCTTTATTATGATCAAGTTGAGAGCTCTATAATCCATGCATAATTGCCACGATCCATCTTTCTTTTTCACCATCAATACCGGAGAAGAATATGGGCTGCTACTCAGTTGCACCATGCCGGACTGCAGCAAGCTGGTGATGAGTTTCTCTATTTCTCCCTTTATGTAATGTGGGTAGCGGTATGGCCTCACGTTAACTGGCCCTGCACCCTGCTTCAACGTTATCTTATGATTGTGAGTTCGATTAGGAGGAAGACCCTTCAGTTCTGTAAATAGACTGTGGAACTCCTGTAATATGGCTTTCATACCAGTGGTAAGCTTTGAGGGACCTGCAAAATTAGCACCCAATTTTATGCAAGAATTTTGGTTTTGCGTATTCGCGCTCTGCAGCTCGGAAGGAAGCAACTGGCACAGCAAACCAGTTTTCTTCCGCCTTAATTCTTTGGCCGCAACTCCTCCTTCGACCACCTTGTGCAAAGGACCCTTGATCCCCTTCAACTCAATCTGCCTACCCTGATATTCGAAATTCATAACCATTTTATTGAAATCCAAACAAATGGGTCCCAACGTCCGCATCCATTGCGTGCTAAGAACTGTGTCACAGCCTTCAATAGCTAATAGAAAAAAATCGATGGAAACCCAAATACCATGAAGAGATATTTGAACCCCATCACACCTTCCTTTACAATCTAATTTTTCACCATTGGCTATCATTACCTTCATCCCACACATGTTTTGTTGTGGTAAACCCATTGCTTCAGCAAATGAGGTATTCAAAAAATTGTGGGAACTCCTAGTGTCCAGCAAAACCGTAATGCCCTGCCCCTTCACTACTCCTCTGATCCTCATGGTTTGCAGTGAAGATTGATCCCACAATGGCGTGGAGTGAAATCACCGGTTCATGCTCGCTGCCCAGCAACCCTTCATCTTCATCATCCCCCACTTCTCCTTCAATTAAAAATATTCCCTCAATGAGAAACAACTTTTTACACCGATGGTTTGGTGTAAAGTTTTCATCACAGTTAAAACATAGTCCTCTTTTTCTTCTATCTTGTATTTCGCCTAGACTCAACCTTTTTATGGGTGATGTTCTGTTTCTCGCCAAATTTGCTGAAGGTAATGGGGGTGGCATCGGCTCCATGTTCGATGTTCGCCTGGCTTCCACCACCAAAGGTCTCTTAGCATGTTTGGTTTCAAACAAATGGGCCAAGCCAATAGCGTCCGTGATAGACGTTGGTCTAGCAGCTTGGACGTCGGTTCGCACTGATTCTTTTAATCCGCTTATGAAACACCCCAGCTGGTGGGTTGGGGCCAGTTCACCTACACGACTCAATAATTGCTCAAATTGCAGTTGGTACTCCCGAACCGTTCCCGTCTGCCGCAGTTTACTCAACGAACTGAAGTGATCCTCGAACATCGTCGGTCCATACCGAATACGAAGTCCACCCTTCAGTGCCTCCCATGAATTAATTTCTTCAGTGTCTTTGAATAGTTGATACCACATTTGCACCTCGCCCTCTAGGTGATATGCCACCAAAGGTAGTTTTTCATCTTCCTTTGTTTGTTGGTAATAAAAAAATTGCTCAACGCGATAAATCCAACTGGTCGGGTCATCCAAACCATTGTATCTAGGAAAGTCCAACTTAGCTAGTTTTGGAACTGCTGAGTTCTGCCCTCCATTATTCCTTCCTCCTCTGTTTCGTGATCCAGATCCTTCTCCCTCGCCAGAATTCTTGTCCACCAGAGAATCCACCTTTGCGCTAGTTTCTTCGACTCTCTTCATGAGTCGTTCCATAATGCTTCCAAAATTAGCCATCTGTTGTTCTAAACGCTCCATTCTAGAATCCGACATGACCTGTTCTGATGCCAATTTGTTATGAGCACGAGCGAGCGAGTGAGTAACAGGAGGATCAACAGGGAAAGATGCTGGATCCACCCAGCGTGCCTTACCTATGGTGAATAAGTACAAGAAAAATGTTGGTTTGTTTTGTAAGGGAACCCACCTCTGCAACTAATTGCTATAATATTCTTATTATTCATTCCAATAATTCTTCCCAACTTATAGCAGTAACTTACAAGGAAGGAAATTAACATTACTTATTCGGACGCACGTACGTGAACAACGCACACAAACGGCGCCAACTTAACAAATTTAAAACTAACAGAATAAGGCAAGTCAATGCCTTAGTTCCCTTATTCAGAAAGCAATAAAAGGAAAACTAAAATCTAGGAGCTGAATTTCCGTAACAAACTGATTTAAAAAGCAAAAGTTAAAATTATTTTTATTTTAAAATAAAAAAATAAAGTAAAATAAACGCTACCGTTGTCAAGTTGTAAAGGAAAATCATTCTAGAGCTTGGGGCACGCCAAAATCTCACACACAAAATCAACAACTTCATCGGTGACCCCAGGCACACCATCATCAATACCGTCGTCGTCATCCTCTCCTAAAGCTTGGAATTGCCCCATACTTGTTATTGTGCAACAGTGTGCAGAGCTTGATAATTTGGAGCGTAAAGGAACGGTGAAGTTTTGCTAAATGCCACCTCTTCGTTACTTTTAGAGTTTCTGCAAGATCAAATAAACCATTCCCGATTTTTACTCTTCATATTTATCCTTTAGGATGTTGTTTTAACAAGTAAATTATACACTTGCCTAATTATCTGCGAGTTGTACTCTTGCCATTGGATATATGCCTAAGGTCAATTGTTGATGGCTCATAGAATTTGTATGGCAAGCGTGCTTGCAAAAGGGAGGCATAGGTTTGGATTGATCATGTAGGAGAGGGAAGGGGACAGAGGGGGATTCGTAAAGGGGAGCTGGGCTAGGGTTCGATTCGAGAGAGGGGGGTTCGTGAAGGAGAGGGAAGGAGAGAGAGGTTAGGGTTCACCAGTTTGGTGTGAGAGAGAGAGAGAGAGAGAGAGAGAGAGAGAGAGAGAGAGAGAGAGAGAGAGGTGGGGGTGGGGAGGGAGGGGGTTGGGTCTCAAACTCAGACCCCTTAATCTTGAAGTTCCTCTGCAGTGCACCCCACTACCTAGAACATGTATCCCCTACGTGGCACTACTCCATTGGTCTTCATTATTCTGCACTTATAGGATGCACCGGTTAGAAGCGTTTCTCTATTAAGAAATGTATTGCGTAGATATTATTACTTTTAGATTTACTAACAACATGATTACCTATACTATTAAATGTCACTTGTCAACCAATCAGAGGTTGACATGCGCCGCAAATAAAAAACAACAACAATCACCTTATTAAAAAATAAAAAAATAATTTTGGTTAGATAGAATTCAAAATATTCCTAATTTAGTATTTGTGATTTTCATTTTTTTAAAAATTGGTATCTCTAATTTCAAAAGTTTAGAATAAGCATTTATAGTTTTAGTCAGATTTTAAATTGGTCCCTTTGCTAGAGCTATTTTAGTCTTATGACGAAGAAAGCTACTATGGTAGTTGACCATCATGCCATGACCAATCAAAAGACGACACGTAGCATATTATGTACAATAGGAGTGGATACGGGGCCTCGTACCCTGTCCACCTGCCCTCAACCCCCCGGCCCCAACCTGGACAAGGTGGGTGCCCGTCCATCAAATGTGCATGGTAGGGTATCCGTCTGCACCTTTGCACCCAGGGGGTGGGTTGGGCCCAAGCCCACTTACATATATATATATATATGTATGTATGTATGTATAAAAATATATATGCTTATATTAAAACCACGTCGTCTTAATAATCACACTGCCTAAACCCACTCCCCCCCTTCTCAAGACCCACTCTCTGACTCTAATCTCTCAGCCCCCTCTCTCTCGCACCCTTTGCCGTCACCCATCGTCGTTCAGAGTTTACACCGTCGCCAAGCACCCCTAACATTTTTGCGTTTTCTCTCAAGTTCTCAACCTTTGTAAGTATCCCTAAAGTTGAAACCCCTATAGAACCTTTTTTTAGTTTTCTAATGGATTGAACTATTGAAGATGGGATTGATCAATGGATTTGGAGGATGAGATTATGTTTTGCGTGCTATGGACATTGGATTGTGATTGTATTTTGTGTATGTTAATTTTGGATTGAAACCATAAATTATGTTAGGATTTTTGGTTGAAACCCCAAAGTATTTTGGGATTTCAATTTGAAAGCCCAATGTGTTTTGGGTTTCAATTTTGAAACCTAAAAATAGTTTAAGGGTTTCGATATAGTAATTTTGGAGTTTTAGTTTGTTTTGGGGTTTCAAATCAATTGTGATGTTAATGATTGTGTGATTTTTGCATCACGTCAGGTATCTATGAGTCAACGGGAAAGGATAGTGAGTTAAGTCTAAATACTGGCGTTAGTGCTAGCTCCACTATCCCTACTACTACCACCACACCAACCCCCCTACCCCTATACTCATGGGCCCACCAAAGAAGAAACAAGCTTTGTTGTGTGGACTCACTTCACTAAGTTAAAGGGTAATATCCCCAATAACCCCTAAGTTAAGTGTAATCATTGTGCTAGTGTAATCATTGTGGTAAGGTATATAAATGTCACTACAAAATACATGGTACATCTAAATTGAAGGTCCACTTAGAAGAAAATGCTAAAAAAGTCCAATTAGACATTCTTTACAAGAGAATAGTCAATTTAGATTAGAAATTGAACTTGAAAAAATGGCGGATGAGAGTAGCAGGGAGAAATGTTGAAGAGGTATATAAAGTATGATTTGGAGGAGTGTAGGAGACACCTATCTCGTATAATCAATGATACTTAACAATTAATGCCTCCAAGTATAAAAACAGAACTAGTGTATTGGGTGAGCATCCAAGGTCATTTCCTCAAGGACAATAGGTGCCACCAGTTTTACAATGCACACAAAAAAATGTATAAGAAAAAAATAATTACAAGATAAAATGACTAGCTGTGTTTTGAGTTTTATATAAGAACAAGGGTTTACAAAATTAAAGAATGAATTATGAAATATATACAGAGGATGTGGGGAATATCGATGCAAGTATCCGATTGTATTTCAGTGAAAATTTTAGGTTTCATTTTGAAGATAAAACCATTAATGAGATTTAAATTCATTGACAGTGAAATTAAAAACTCTTTATGTATATAAACAGATTCACACAAAATCGATGCAACCAAACTCTGAACTAAGAAAAGTTTAAGAAACAGTTTAACAAACACTTGGACTGCAGGTTAGGGTTTTGCTGGAATCAAATAAAAGTTTGAATTGTTGAGTGCTATCCACTGTTATTAACCCAATCAAGGAATCAACAACTTTAAATGAAACACGCAAACTCAGATTTACACACTAATACTTGAAATCCTTCATCAGATTAATAACCAACATCGTGTTTTGCTCTCGATAAAAGGAATCCTTGATTGATTCAAGGTTCTGTTGTGCCATGAGTCTACAATAGATCAAGACAAGAAATTCCTCAAATACTCATATACAAATCGTGTTTATCAACTTAATGAAGAGAATAAAATGGAACTTGCAGAATCCAAACAAGTAAAAACCATTCCCCTGCAACCATGTTTAAGATTTAGCCTCACATCATCATTTCAATGATGAATACCAGGCACAGCAAAAACCCTAACATGTATTAATAAGATATTCAGAAAATCGTATAAAGAAAACCCTAGCACTTTCCACAAACCAAATGCCCTTTCTTGGTCCTCCTCATCCTTTTATCCTCATCTCCATTGCATCTTTCTCTCTCTGTAAAAAATTCTTTCTTTCACGGATTTGCCACTCAAGCGTTTTCTCACTTTTCTTCTACGAGTATCTAGAGCCTTTTGTTGGTCCCTTCTATTTTCTTTCTTCTCAATACAAGGTTGTCGTCCCTTGTAAGGATTATGGGCCAAGTTTGGGTTTGGGGCATCATGTGACCTTGGGCCATGAATACTGCATTGAAATAATTTCCATGTGTTAGTATGCCTCACAACAGGACCCAACATTATTATGGAAATGGGCCTTTTAATCATTTTGCCTATTATTAGACCATCTCTTCAAAATATTGAGTATCTTAGGATTTGAGACAAATATATCCTGCTAAATCAAGTAATTTCGAACTAATCACACCCCCAACTAACTTGTTGCTAGTCTCTTAGCAAATAAGTGATCAACAAATCATAATAAATGAGTTTCCATTTAAACACTGATGCATTTGAACATCCTTACCAAGAATCAGATTTGTTGAGTCCAAAAATACTAAAATTAATCAGACCAGATACTCAGATCCTAAGAGGAATTTATACATTAACTTGTCAAACAACCAAGATAAATGAGTAGAGAAGGATACAACTTACTATTGAGTGCACAATTGTGTGTATAGATTCCAAGGTTAACCACCGGATGTCATTAAATGTCTCATTCATAGCAGTTGATCAAGAAAGACCAATTGATCTTACTCCAATTCAAAACTATTGTAATAGTGGCTATCACGCTACTACACTTTAAAAGCCCCCCTTTTTTTTTAAACGACCCCGGTAGTAGACAACCTTTTCCACTACACAGTTTTTATTATTACAACTATATATATATATTATCGATCCCTGGCTTGTCCCTTTTCTCCATTGGTTTTCCTTTTCAGTACTTACGTTTCTTCCTAAGCCATTAGGATATAGTTCATTAGAGCTCTAAACAACTGCTAGTTTGATTAATTAATGGCACAAAGGTGTCTTTCTAGGCATTCTAAGTGTATGTGGTGGCAAATTTCAGCAAGACCTTCTTAAACAAACTTTCTCTTGGTTCTGGTAACAAAAGAAACTGGATAAACACCTATCTTGACCTAAGTTCTGAAAGAAAATTTCAAAGTTATTTTTTTCTAGCTTCATCAAATCTGTTCAAGGCATCTAAGTTCGAAAGATAAGCCCAGTGCTGCTATTTCTTGAGTTATGGCATGCAAGGCTAAAGTTAAAGCTTTACCCCTCCCCTTAATTAGAAATCAACATTGTTCTCAATGTATCAGAAATAGCAATTTCCAAAAGAGAATAATACGAGAGCAAAGAAAGGATTTGAGAGAAGTGAGTACCTAAGTGGTGTTGAAAATAAACAGGAAGAGAGAGAGCAAATATAGCAACAGAAAATGAATTTGGAATGATAAAAAAAATGAAATGTGTTGCTAAACAGAGAAGAAAACAAACTATAGAAATTAGACCTAATTGGCTGAAAAATCAATGGGGTCAAGTAAATTTAGAGTGGAATCCTCAAATGAAAAAGTAGATAGGAAGGGTTTAAGTCTTTGACCATTTACTTTGAAAGTATTTCCATTTTGAGGGTTTATGAGTTCCATAGCACCATAGTGAAAAATAGAATTTACCAAGTATTGACCATTCCATTGAGATCTTAACTTGTTGGTCTAGTTCGAATGACTTCCTTTGAATGTGCTTATCATGGAAATGCTTCATACGTTCCTTGAACAATTTAGAATTGTCATAAACATCTGTTCTATGCTCCTCCAATTCAACAATCTGTAGTTTTCTTACCAAACCAGCTTGGTCAATATCAAAATTAAATTATTCGATAGCCCAATATGCCCAATATTCTAATTCCACAGGTAAATGACATGCTCTGCCATACACCAATCTATATGGTGACATTCCCAGGATGGTTTCATAGGCAGTCCTATAGGCCTAAAGGGCATCAGACAACCGCAAAGACTAATCTTTTTTGTTGGGACTGACAGTTTTCTCTAGAATATTTTTTGTCTCCCTATTGGCTAATTCAACCTGCCCATTTGTTTGAGGATGGTATGGTGTAGAAATCTTGTGATGGATACCATATTTTTTATCAAGGCTGAGAAGGGCTTGTTACAGAAATGGGTGCCATTATCACTGATTATGGCCTTAGGCATGCCAAATCTTGCAAAAATGTTCTATTTTAGAAATTTTAAAGCAATTTGATGGTCACTATTTCTGCAAGGGTTTGCCTCAACCCATTTAAAAATATAGTCAATAGGAAGCAAAATGTATAGATAGCCATAAGATGAAGGAATGGCCCCATAAAATCTATTTCTCAACAGTAAAAAATCTGAATTACTAAAATGGGTTGCATAGGCATCATATTTCTGCTAGTTATTCCTTCTAGTTTTTTACAAGGTTTACAAGTCTTACAAAAACTATAAGCATCTTTGAACATATTTGGCCAATAAAACTCACTTTGTAACATTTTCGCTACTATTTTGTGGGTTGAAAAGTGTTCCCACAAGCCTCAGAATGGAAAAAATAGAGTATGGCATAAATTTCATTGATAGGAACACACTTCCTAATTATTTGATCAGAACAATATTTAAACAGGTAAAGATCATCATAGAAGAAAGATTTAGCCTCAATTTTTAGCCTTATATTATCCTAACCTGTCCAATGAGTTGGGGTTTGTCCTGTGACCAAAAAATTAACCAAGTCAGCATACCAAGGAAGAGTATCAATTGAAAATAGTTGTTCATCAGGAAAACAGTCAGGAATTAAAAGGGATTGAATAGATGATTCCAGTGTAAATCGAGACAAATGATCTGCCACCACATTTTTCACCCTCTTCTTGGCCTTTATTGTGATATCAAATTCTTGCAGCAAGAGTATCCTCCTAATCAGCCTTGGCTTTGCATCTTTCTTGGTTAATAAGAATTTAGGTGTTGCATGATCAATGAAGATAATGATAGGTGAACCAAGTAAATATGCTCTGAATTTGTCTAAAGCAAACACTATAGCTAGCAATTCCTTTTTTGTGGTGGAATAAATTTTTTAAGCATTGTTTAAAGTCTTACTAGCATAGTGTATAACATATGGCAGTTTATTTTTTCACTGCCCAAGTGCAGCTCCTACAACAAAATCACTAGCATCACACATTATTCAAAGGGAAGAGTCCAATCTGGTGGTTGAATGACAGGTGCAGTGGTGAAAATAGATTTTAATTGATCAAAAGAGGTTTGACAGTCCTCGGTCCATACAAAACTGACATCATGCATTAATAATTGGCAAAAAGGCTTAGAAATAGAACTGAACCTTTTTATGAATCTCCTATAAAATCCGGCAAGGCCTAAAAAAGATCTAACATCTTTCACACTCCTAGGCACAGGTAAATTTGAAATCAGGTCTATCTTAGATTTGTCAACCTCAATGCCTTGTGAAGACACAATATGACCAAGGACTATTCCTTCTTGTATTATAAAATGGCATTTCTGCCAGTTTAACAACAACTGTTTTTCTTCACACCTGGTCAAAACAGTGTTTAAGTTAGCCAAACAGGATCAAATGAATTTCCAAATACTGAGAAATCATCCATAAAAACCTTTTCAATATCTTCAATTAAGTCATTGAAAATGCTTAGCATGCATCTCTGAAAGGTAACTGGGGCATTGCAAAGTCCAAATGACATTCTTTTGAAGGTAAAGGTCCCGAAAGGGCAAGGAAAAATAGTTTTTTCTTGATCTTCAGGGGCAATTTCTATTTGATAATACTCAAAAAATCCATCTAAGAAACAATAATACTCATGCCCAACTACCTTTTCTAAAATTTGGTCATGGAAGGGCAAAGGGAAATAGTCCTTCCTAGAGGGTGCATTTATAATCTATACATATCCTCCATCTAGTTGTTGTTCTTGTGGCTATTAATTCCTCTTTTTCATTTTTTACAACAGTCACTCCAGATTTCTTGGGTACTACCTGAATTGGGCTTACCCACCTGCTATCTGTTATAGGGTAAATGATGCCTATGTCTAGCAATTTCAGGACTTCATTTTTTATCACCTCCTTTATTGTAGGGTTTAGTCTCCTTTGCATATCCCTAGAAGGCCTAGCATCTTCTTCTAAATATATCTTATGGGAACAAGTTAGAGGATTTATACCTTTCATATCAGTAATGGTCTACCCAATGGCTTACTTGTGCTATGTCAACACCTCTAGTAGCTTACCCTCCTGATCAGTGGTCAACTGAGATGAGATTACAACTGGGAATGAATTATAAAGTCTTAGGTAAGCATACTTTAATTCTGTTGGCAAAGGTTTCAACTCCAGAATTGGAACTTTTTCAGTGAAAGGTTTTGATGGTGCTGCTATGGAAGGTAATGGCTCGAATTTGAAACTCCATTGTGTCTCATTTGGGTTCCCTGTAGCAAAAATAGTTGAAATAATGTTAGTATCATCAGATAAAATTAAGGAGTTTTCTGAATCTTCCCATTGTTCATTAAATTCACAAGCAATAATGTTGTCCAAAGCATTGACTTCTTGAATTTCCTCCACCTCTTGGGGTTGTCTACATAAATTGAAAATGTTAAGTTCCAAAGTCATATTACCAAAGCTTAACTTTAAGACACCATTTATGCAGTTTATTATAGCATTAGAAGTTGCAAGGAATGGTCTCCCTAAAATCACTAGGGCAAAAGGGTTTGAATGAGTTGTCAACTTCATATCTAGTACCACAAAGTCTACTTGATAGTAGAATTTATCTACTTGCACCAATACATCATCTACAACCCCCTTTGGAATTTATAGGGATATGTCGGCTAATTGCCAAATTATGGAAGTGGGTTTTAATTCTCTCAATCTCAACTGCTCATAAACAGTAAAGGATAACAAATTAACTCCTGATCCTAAGTCCAACAAGGCCTGCCCAATTTTTGACTTTTCTATGATACAAGAGATAGTGGGTGAACCAAGATCTTTGTACTTAAGTGGTGTGTGATTTTGGATGACAACACTGACTTGCTCAGTGAGAAAAGCTTTTTTCTATACATTCAACTTTCTCTTAACAGTGCATAGGTCCTTTAAATTTTGGCATAGGCATGAACTTGTTTGATGGCATCTAAAAGGGGGATATTTATTCTAACTTGCTTAAAAATCTTCAAAATCTCAACATTATGTTTTTCCTTGTGCAAAGAAATTAAACGATGAGGAAATGGAACAGGTATGGGACATGCAGGCATTTCAGAATTTAACATCTTGGGCTCACCTTTTTCTAATTGAGGGTTAGAATTTTTACCTAATTTGCCTGTATTGTGGACAGGATTGTCCACAATTTTACCACTTCTAAAGGTTGTGATGGCTTTCATAGCCTTCACTTAACAGGTTGTTGAATCTACCCTTGGGGGTTGGGTTGTGGTTGAATAAAACATTTTCCTTTCTCTTGGGCACTCAATGCAGTTTATTATAGCATTGGAAGTTGCAAGGAATGGTCTCCCTAAATTTTCCTTTTTGCCAAATTATGGAAGTGGGTTTTAATTCTTTCAAACCCAACTGTTCATAAACACTAAAGGATAACATATTAACTCCTGATCCTAAGTCCAATAAGGCCTGCCCAATTTTTTACTTTCCTATGATACAAGAGATAGTGGGTGAACCAAGATCTTTGTACTTAGGTGGTGTGTGATTTTGGATAACGGCACTGACTTGCTCAGTGAGGAAAATCTTTTTCTGTGCATTCAACTTTCTCCTAACAGTGCATAGGTCCTTTAAATTTTGGCATAGGCATGAACTTGTTTGATGGCATCTAAGAGGGGGATATTTATTCTAACTTGCTTAAAAATCTTCAAAATCTCAGCATTATGTTTTTCCTTGTGCAAATAAATTAAACGATAAGGAAATGGAGCAGGTATGGCACATGTAGGCATTTTAGAATTTAACATCTTGGGCTCACCTTTTTCTAACTGAGGGTTAGAATTTTTACCCAATTTGCCTGTATTGTGGACAAGATTGTCCACAATTTTACCACTTCTAAAGGTTGTGATGGCTTTCATAGCTTTCACATTAACAGGTTGTTAAATCTGCCCTTGGGGGTTGGGTTGTGGTTGAACTAAAAATTTTCATTTCTCTTGGGCACTCATAGAGGTAGTCACTTGTGTAAGTGTTCCTCTGATGTCATTTATGACTTGGAAATTTTGGTTATTTATGGTGGCTTGTATAGTATCCTCCACTTTTTTCTTCTAGCTTGGGTGGGTTTGGTTAGGATATTGTGAGGGTCCTGGCCCTGTGGGTGCTAAATAGGGCACATAGGGGGCTGGTCCTGGAGCTGATGAAGCTGCAGTCTGTTCAGCTCTCCAGCTGAAATTTGGATGATTTCTCAAACCTACATTATAAGTGTTAGAACATGGTCCAGAATAGTTTTTAGAAATCATATTAACAGCATTAGACTGGTCTAACAAAACTTTAAAAGCAGGTATTGTGAGGCATGTACTAGTACTACGCCCTTGGTCTTCACATATATCGCACTTCTCAAGAGTTGGGGTTATCACATGCATTTCATTAAATTTCTTAAGCTCAATGGATTCTAATTTCTTAGAAATTAATGCTAGTCTAGCATGCAAGTCATCAACTTCCTTTAGATTATACTTCCCACCCCCATTAACAGTTCTTTGATTTTCAGATCTGTCACCAAAGTTAGAGACATCACATGACTGAGCATTCTAGGCTAAATAGTGAAAGTACTCAAAAGCTTCTTCTGTTTCTTTATTAAAAAATTCACCATTGCACATGGTCTTAACAAATTGCCTCATTTTTTGTTGTAACCCTTCATAGAAAAAATTGATGAGCCTCCAATGTCCATATCCATTATGGAGACAGGCATTCAACAGGTCATTAAATCTTTCCTAGCATTAATGTCTCAACTTGCTTTTGGCCAAAGTTCATAATATGTCTTTTCAATGCACTGGTTCTATGAATTGGAATTTCTTTTTTAAGAAATTCAGTTTGCATTTTCTGCCAAGTCCCAATGGATCTAGGCCTTAAAGAGTTTAACCATGTTTTAGCCTTGTCTTTTAGGAAAAATTGGAACAATTTTAACCTTATGACTTCTTCAGTGTAAGTACGTTCCATGAATGTAGAGCAAACTTCTTCAAATTCTTTGATATGCAAATAGGAATTTTCAGATTCCATACCATGAAAATATGGTAACAAAGGAATCATTCCAGGTTTGAAATTAAAATTATTTGCATTCAAAGGTTAAATAATACAAGATGGTGGACAGGTTCTAACAGGCTGTAAATACTCTCTTAATCTTTTGTTTGGATTCATAACTTCTCTATCCTGATGCTCATTGTCTTCTATGTTACTAAAATTTTCAAATGAAGACTCAAAAGATATAGATCCAGACTCAGTGGATTAGAGTGAATCTGTCCTAACCAATCGTGATTTGTGTTCTCTAGTCCAAACAAACATGCACCCAAGAGGGAAAGCTAAGTGAACAATAAGAGAGTATGCAAGACAACAACTAAATCAAATACAGAGGAAGAGATGTTACCCAATTTGAGAAGAGGTTCACAAAATTTACTAAAATTTAGGAAAACGATATTGTTCACCAGTCGTCCCCGGCAACGGTGCCAAAAACTTGATACTCACCAATTAATGCCTCCAAGTATAAAAGAAGAACTAGTGTATTTGGTGAGCTTCCAAGGTCATTTCCTCAGGGACAATGGGTGTCACCAGTTTTACAATGCAAAAAAAAAAAAAAAACATGCATAAGAAAAAAAATACTCACAAGATAAAATGACTAGCTATGTTCTAAGTTTTATATATGAACAAGGGTTTACAAAATTAACGAATGAATTATGGGATATGTACAAAGGATGGGGGGAACATAGATGCAAGTATTCGATTGTATTTCAGTGAAAATTATAGGTTTTATTTTGAAGATAAAAACATTAATGAGATTTAAAATCCATAGACATTGAAATTAAAAACTCTGTATGTATCTAAACAAATTCACACAAAATCAATGCAACCAAACTCTGAATTAAGAAAAGTCTAAGAAACAGTTTAACAAACACTTGGACTGCAGGTTAGGGTTTTGCTGGAATCAAATAAAAGTTTGAATTGCTGAGTGCTATCTGTTGTTATTAACCCAATCAAGGAATCAACAACTAGAAATGAAACATGCAAACTCAGATTTACACACTAATACTTGAAATCCTTCATCAGATTAATAACCAACATCGTGTTTTGCTCTCGGTAAAAGGAATCCTTGATTGATTCAAAGTTCTGTTGTGCCATGAGTCTACAATAGATCAAGACAAGAAATTCCTCAAATACTTATATAACAATCGTGTTTATCAACTTAATGAAGAGAATAAAATGGAACTCACAGAATCCAAACAAGTAACGAAACAAATAAAAACCCTTCCCCTGCAATCCAAGTTTCAGATCTAGTCTCGCATCATCATTTCGATGATGAATACCAGGCACAACAAAAACACTAACATGTATTAATAAGAGATTCAGAAAATTGTATAAAGAAAACCCTAACACTTTCCACAAACCAAATGCCCTTTCCTCTGGTCCTCCCCTTCCTTTTATCCTCATCTCCATTGCCTCTTTCTTTCTTTGTAACAGATTCTCTCTTTCAAGAATCTACCCCTCAACAATTTTATCACTTCCCTTCTGTAGGTATCTAGAGCCTTCTGCTGGTCCCTTCTCTTTTCCTTCTTCTCAATACAAGGTTGTCGTCCCTTGTAAGGATTATGGGCCAAGTTTGGGTTTGGGGCATCGTGTGGCCTTGGGCCATGAATCCCGCACTAAAATAATTTCTATGTGTTAGTATGCCTTGCAACTGGGCCCAACATTAATATGGAAATGGGCCTTTTAATCATTATTCCTATTATTAAGACCATCTCTTCAAAATATTGAGTATCTTAGCATTTCAAACAAATATATCCTGCTAAATCAAGTAATTTTGAAGGATAAGTTAATCAAAATTTCTCACTAATCAGTCACAATAGACGAGCTACCCTTTTGGTTTTATGGAGGGTGAATGGTTCCATGTGTATTCTAAGTACTTGGAACCTAGACTTAGCCTTCCTTCTATTCGCATGGTGGGGAATGCTATTATTAAACTATATGGTCATAGAGAATCGTTGAGAACCAATTAAGGGGTCAAATAGTTTGCCTCACCATCGATAGATGGACATCGGTCCAAAATTTGAATAATATATCTTTAACGGTACATTTTTAATATTATGATTGACAATTAAATAAAATGATTCCTAAGTTTTGTTTAATTTTTAATCACAAGTGTGAGACCATTGGGAAGGCCTTGGAGGCCGCAATAAAGGAGTGAGAGTTGGAGCGTTTTGTGACATTAACAGTTGACAATGTCTCTTCTAACGATACCGCTTTTGAGTATTTTGAGAATAAGCTTAGAGAGGACAATAAGCCAATAATGGATGGTGAGTGTTTACATGTGAGATGTGTTGCACATGTCCAAAATCTTCTTGTGATCGACGGTTTGAAAGATATGAACGATTTCATTGCAAGTGTTAAAAGTGCAATGAGGTTTGTAAGATCTTCATTGGCTAGGCTTGATAAAATCAAGGTTGCTATGAGGGTTACGAGTATTGAAAGCAAGAATAGGTTGTGTCTTGATGTTCCTACAAGATAGAACTCAACCTTCTTGATGTTGGAGACAGCACAACAGTATAGAAAGACTTTTGACTAACTAGGTGACGAAGACATGCAATATGTCAAACATTTTGAGGATGATGGGAGACTGGGCAAGTCTAATAATGATGATTGGGATGTAGCAGAGACTTTTGTAGAATTTTTTGAGATTTTTCTACGAGGTCACAACCACCATTTATGGGTTTTTGTACGTTAGATCCAATGAATATTGTCAGCAAGTATATTAGATGAAATAACAATTGGATGAAATGTGTAGGAGTTACCAAAGTAGGTTGCGTGATATGGCAATGAGCATGAGTACTAATTATGACAAGTATTGAGGAGATTTGAATAGGATAAACATTTTCTTATATGTGGTTGTTGTTCTTGACTTCCAGTACAAAATTGATGACATGGTATATGGATTGGAAATGATCAGCAGCAAGGCATGGGTGGATCATATTGCATCAAGGGTTAAGGAAACCCTCAATAGATTGTTTGATGAGTTTGCTGCACTCAAGGATGGTAATATTTCGGCTCCTACACCTCCGCATCGCCTCTACGTGAAGTTAGGGGTTTCAAACGGCATAGGTGGGTTAAGAGTTATTAGACCGTTTCCGATATTTGGAAGCCTACAGACGACTAATTGGAGTTGGATAGGTACTTGGTAGTGGAGATGCACACATTTACACGGCATTTTGATATCTTATCTTGGTGGAAGGCCAAGGCCATCCTTATTACTATCGTAGCCTCATAGTTGACCTTTAACACTAAAGGGCTTATATTAGATCAATTTTAGAGTTTATTGTCTCCTACCACTGTGGAGAGATTGATTTGCACTCATAATTGGATCAAAGGGAAGCCAATTCATATTTAGGATCTGGTAAACTTTGAAGAGGCCGACAAAAAAGAGCAGGGTGATCATCCTAGATCCATAATCAGTCTTAATTCATTGATTTTCTTTTGCTTATAATATATTATGTTATTACTTATATTTATTTGGCCACACTTAATTTCAAATTCAATTGTTATAGGGATAACTTCGAGAAATGAGGCTACGTTTACATCCACCAGCCATTGGTTTGTATAATTTGTCTCTTAATTATTTGTAGTTTTTTTACATATGTATATAATGTTTATAATTCAATTTTTTTTTTTTACTTTTATTTTTTTCAAGTCTTATAGTCTCACTGTCACATGCGCAATCCTAATCTCAATGATCTCATCTTGATTTGTACTTTTAAGATTTTCACTTTTTTTTTATATATATCTATATAATGTTTGTATTTCTAATTTTTTTTTTCTTCAGGTTTTATAGTCTCACTTATCCAACCCTAATCCCATATTCCCACTAATCTAATCTTGATAGAAAGGCCTACAACTAGAAGTTTATGATCTCATCTTGGTTTGTACTTGTAGTTTTAAGTTTTTAACTTTTTTACATATGTATATATAGTTTGTAATTCTATTTTTTTTTTCCTTTTTTTTCAGGTTTTGGAATCTCACAATCTCACTTGTCCACTACCCCAAATTCCAATCTCAAAGTCAATTCAAATGATCTGCTAAAATTTGTTATATTTTTTAAGAGCTCTTTTATGTACAAGCAGATTTGCCGATCCAAACCAATTTGTGCACCAATGTTGACGTGGACTATTTTGTCCAATATTCATTTTCAAATCTGTACTGTTTCATTAAAGTCTACCTTTCCACCTTAGCATTGGGGCGCGTATTGGTACGCAAGTGTGCTTACAACCAGATTTTTCTATTTTTTAAACTGTGTTATTCATTTAAATTATTTGAAAATTTGTAATATTTTTAGATTAATTTGTAATAATTTAGAATTATTAATTACAACTTAAAAGTTACTAACTTACTAGTTAGAATTTAGAATTTTATGTTTTATGCTTTAACAAGTTTTGTTTCATTTTTTGTAATAAGTATAATATTATTTTTCCTTTTATTTTTTTAATTTAGGCAATTTAGAATGACATCTCCAGAAATAAGTTTTAGGCCCGGTCATTTGGGCCGGATGGGGGACAAATGGACCAAGGGTCCAATCCAACCCAGCACCGCCGCCCGGGGGGAGGGGGGTTGGGGCAGATTCCAAGAGACAAAGCCTCCCTTACTTGCTGGGGGAGTATGGGTGCCACCTCTTATGTATGATAGGCATTTAAAAATGGATGGTTAACATGCCGAGATAGTGTCAACAGCAAAAAATTTTTAAAAATAAATCATATAACAGAAGAAATTTTTTTTAAAAGAAATGATGAAATAAACAAATAAAAAATAAAAGCACAAAAAGAAATTATAAAAAAACATAAATTAAGAAAGTATCTTACAAGTTTTAGAAACTAAATAAATAAATAAAGAGCACATAAAAAAAAGTTCTAATTAAATTAAAATTTTAAAAAATTAAACTACAATTTTTGAAGCACAAATTTTATAAAAGTCATTACAATTGTGAAAAAGAAATTATCCAAATGCCTTGTAAAGATAAAAAATAAAAAATAAAAAATAATGAAATAAGATTAAAAAAAAAATTAAATTAAAGAGAATTATAAAAGAGAGAGATAGCCTGAATATTTTTCCCGGGAAAGAAAGAATTTGAGAAGGAGATCAAACCCAGTAGCCAAGAAAAAATTATGTTCTCATGATTGGAGGATATATAGGAAAGCATTGCTTATTTACTTATTTTTTTAAAGTTGGGGAACCACTCCAGGACAGAATCTTTAAAACTCGCTAATGGAACCTAAAATCTTCGGAGAGACTAGCATAGTAACTCACCACGATGGCCTAATGTAGGAAAGCATTATTAAACAAGAATTGAAATCTCGCAATTTAATAATGTCATATACATTGGTAAAGATAGAAAATTACATCAGAAGAAAATTACATCAGAATAAAACTATTGACTCATAGAAGTTATTATTGTTTTGACAAGTGACTCATAAAAATTACATTGCCGCCACACTGTTATATGTAGGATAAATAAAATTCCCAAAAATAGCAAGCGCCACTAAATTCAAACGTGCCAGAAACCAAACATCAAATGCCAAAAGTATAATATCAAATAGTTACAGTAAATAATGACTTAATTCTTAGATCAAATAATTTCTATCAATATACATTATTATTTCAGTTATTGCATATATTAAAGTTATAATCCATCATGGTGGTAGATTTGATGAAATTTCAATTAAATAAGTTTGGATTACAATTTTACTGCGGGAAATTTGATCCAGAATATCGGTCTATAGCAAAGATAAATGAAGCAGTTCAACAACTTGGTTACGAAAATGGAGAGACATTGGTATGCGGTGGATATCGAAGACGTCTTAAACCATTGGTATCCACTTAATGAAGATATGCACATTCACCATTTCTTAAACAGGATGTCCAGGCAAAGTATCAACATATTACATACTTACGCTGATAATGGAACAGAGCATTCTAATGCAACTTAATCACCTCTGCCACGGGTTCCTCAAGAAATGGCCGATGAATCAATTACTATTTAGGGGTCATGCAAAAAGGAAACTCATATGTAAGTATATATAATCATTTTTACAAATTTATAAGCTATATTCATACAACAAATAACCATTCTTCGTGATATTAATCATTATTAGATCAAGATGACAACAACAACAACAACTGGGCTAGTAGAGATCCGAACACGTAGTTAGGTATTGTCAAGAGGGTAGTATACCAAATCAGTGGGTGAGAGAAACATGTTGGAAGGGGAAATTTCCTCTCGAACCCACGAGTTGGGCTTGCGCAAAATACAAGGGCTTGTTCTGGCCCAAGCTCCATCCTCCTATTGTCCTAGGGTTGCAGAAGGAATTTGTCCCACGCAGTTGGTCAGCCATGGATAGGCACATTGCGTGGGACACCATACCGATGGGGATAGACAAGACACGCCGACCTTGACATCTCCTAGGAACGTTCAACATTTAAGGATTTGCGCTGGCAAGAGAGCAGGGAGCATGGACAACCCCCCATCCCTTGACGTCGAACATGATAAGCGGTAGCTTCGATGATCCACTATCAAGGCTTCACCCGGGGACACGTCGCATTAATGGTGTCACCCAGGTCCTGCGTCGCATTAAAGGCCTCGACAAGGAGCCACTATGGACGATGCCGTAAACCCCCTGACATGGGGTACGAAATGTTCCCTAGAGACCATGTATAAGAGTCGGCCCCAAGGTACGAAAAATACTCTCGGAACTCTATGATTAAGAAAGAAAATACTCTAAACACACGAGACTAACTTAGGCATTAGAGGTTCCCTAGGTCACCCTGAGCCCACCTTGTCCCTTGTGAGGTGAAGATCCTGACCTGAGTTGCTAGAACCTTGTTTAGGCGTACAAAACAAGACGTTAATAATGGTGCCGTCTGTAGGATTTTTCCTACAAGCGTAACTTGTCATTTGTATGCCAACGACGACCCGTTTTTAGACAACTTGAGGACTTGAAGCCTTATCGGAAGACATAGAAGTGCATTTTGTAAAAACGGAGCAATTGATAAAAACCCTAACTGCACAAGTGGAAACACTTCAGAAGAAAAATGAAGCCCTACGAGTTGACGCTACCAAGCAGCCCAAAGACAGCAAGCCCAACCACAACAAACAGGGCGAGGCGCGAGCCATGGAAGGATGGACGCCGATGAGGAAGACAAGAAGAACATGCAGCATGAGCTTCGCAACCTCATGGAAAAATATAAGGAGATGGCCAAGAAGGTGGGAGCCTCGTTCTCGGTAGACCAGATGCTCACCAGCACGAATCTGCCTTACAATGTGGAGGTGATGGCCATGCTACTACCACCAAAGTTCAGGGTTCCCCAGATAGATCTGTACGACGGATCTAAGGATCCCTTGGATCATCTAGACACCTTTAAGACTCATATATGACCCTACACGAATTCTCCAGGATGATCGCATGCAAGGCCTTCCCGCTAACCCTGAAAGGCACGGTGCAGACAGGAGGAGAACACACCCAACGGCTTACCTCCTAACCAACAAGAGGACGAGAATTTGAAGGCCTACCTAGCCAAATTCAACACCACCGATGACCAAGATTAGAAGATCATTCTTGCCACCCTCTTGGGCGGCGTATGGCCTCAAAACCCGTTTATGGCTGAGTTGGCCAGGAAGACTCTTGCCCCACTACGGGAATTTATGGACATGCTAAAGACACGCTACAGGCGTTGACAGCACTAAGAAAGATGGAACTGGATTAGCCCGACAGGGAAGTCAATCCAAGATTGCAGACAAGGCCAAATGAGGATACCGTGACAAGGGGCAAGACGACTCCCACCCCACTAAGGGGGCGAGTGCCAGACATGACCGGGCCACATTAACAATATAGGAGGAGAATAGGCCCATTACCCAGGAAGTTGACCATCGGGATGGTGGCAGTCGTTATAGCACCTAAGACCGTTCCAAAACTCACAATACAGTTGATTGCAAGTCCTTCAAGGGAGAGAGGAGGAGAATGATGTACTCGGCTCCTCGATGCCATGCTGGCTAGCAGGAAGAACAGGAGTAGAGCCGGGGAAGGCTTGCCAGGCCAAGAAGAAGCCAGAGTCCAAGGAAGTAGGCAGAACGGGAACCCAGAGAAACCACCCTCGGTCGTCGCCCCGTGAAAATGCCCCAATGGGAAAGATCCAAACCATAGCTATGGGGTTTGCTAGGGGAGGGTCCACTTCCTCCAGTAGAAAAGCCCACGCCAGAAAGATGCGATTCGAGGAAGTGTATTCAGCCAAACATCGCCTGACCAAGCAGAGGAGGAACGAGCTTGCACCGATCGTCACTTTTGGGGAGGCCAATGAAGAAGGGGTCCTCTACCCCCACGATGACGTCTTGGTGGTGATAATGCAGGTGGCTAACTTCACCACAAGGAGAATCCTCATCGACAATGGCAACTTCGCTAACATTTTCTTTTGGGATGCCTTCTCTTAAATGGGGATTGATCACGACCACCAACGATCGGCGCCTATGCCATTAAAGGTATTCACTAGGGACATTATTCAGCCGGTAGGGACCATCACTCTTTCAATCCTGGTCGAAAAAGCCCCCCACACCAGCTCCTCGATGACTGACTTTAGAGTGGTAAAGGCCCATTCCTCATACAACGTCATACTGGGGCGTCCTACACTCAACAGTCTTCAGGCAACAACATCAACTTACTACCTAAAGCTGAAGTTCCCAACCCCCATTGGAGTGGGCGAGATGCACGGTAAGCAAGTCCTGACACGGGAATGCTATGTGCAAGAACTACGGCTGATGAAAGGTAGGGTCCACTGAATAGAGCCCTTAGACGACAATTGTGCCCAACAATCTTCGATGGTTATACGGTTATCCAAACTACGAACGAGACGGATGTTTATTGTACCAACCATTCTTGTTAGTCCTGATCCTCCTCTCGAGTTCATCACAAGGGGCGAGGAACCAAGGACGGACAAGCTCTCCAACGATTAGAGCCAAATGACCCACTCTCCGACAAGCTCTTCGGCCTGTATAAGCTCAAAGACTCATGAAGAAAGGACCTGCAACACCCATGGAATGCCAAGCGCCTGCGAGAATACTTTTATTGAAAGTGTAAGCAGTGTTTCATTTTGATAATGTCTAAGCTATAAATGAAATTGTGATTGTCTCCAAGGAGTATGTTTAGTCTCGTACAAATCAACAAGGCAAGTCTAGTCTAACATACTGCTTGAGCTCCATCAAGTCGCCAAGTCTCCAAGGTAAGTCTAGTCTAAAGTACTGCTCGACCCCCCTCACGCCTGTGAGGGCCAACAAGGCGAGTCCAGTCTAATGCACTGCTCGACCTCCAAGTTTATAGGTTCCAGGGCGAGTCCAGTCTAACGTGTTGCTCGAAACCCCTTGTGCCCACTATGGTCAACGAGGTGACTCCAGTGTAACGCACTGCTCGACCTCCATCAAGTTTGCAAATCTCTAGGGTGGGTCCAGTGGAGGAAAAGTTTGTGAACCTACAATTGAAAGAAAACAAACCAAAGATCTCACTGCATGCTTTAGTGGGATCCCAAAATTTTAAGACAATGAGGATTAAAGAGAAGGTGGAAAATCAAGCAGTAGTAGTACTGATAGACTCGAGTAGTACCCATAACTTCTTAAAACCCTTCAGTATTAAGGAAATGAAGCATCTCAGTTCATGGGAAGGAAAGGGTGAAGGTCAAGGTGGCCAATGGGGAAGAAATCTCTAGTGAAGGGAGGTACCCTAAGCTGAAGTTTAAATTGTAGGGAGTTGAACTTATGACTGAAGTACATGTACTGGTTTTATTTGGTTGTGATATGGTGTTAGGGATGTAATGGTTGAGAGAGTTGGGGCCAATACTGTGGAATTTTGTGGACTTAACTTTGAAATTCTAGCAGGGAACAAAGATGTCTAGTTGAAGGGACTAAGTCCCTCCCTCAGTATTGAAGAAGGGGGCTTTCATAAATAAAATAAAATGAAAAAAAAGGGAGTGTCATTACAACTCATTGAGGAAGAGAAATCCCATGAGTTAGAACAGATCCCTGAATCTGTTAAGGGACTTTTAAAGGAGTTTTCTCATGTGTTTGGAGAGCCCCAAGGCCTGCCACCCTGTAAAACACACGACCACTCTATAACCCTATTACCCAACACATTTCCTATGTCAGTGATACCCTATAAGTACCCATACTTTTAGAAAGATAAAATTGAGAAAATTGTCCAGGAATTAATTACTAAGGACAGTTGTGATACAGCCAAACCAAAACCCCTACTCTTCCTCGGTGATGTTAGTAAGAAAGGTTGATGGCTCTTTGAGGATGTGTGTAGATTACAAAGCACTTAACAAAGTCACTATGAAGGACAAATACCCAATCCCTTTAGTATAAGAGTTGTTGGATGAGGCTCAGTGGGGCAAAAGTCTTCTCAAAACTGGACCTATAATCTGGTTATCACTAGATCAAAAAAAAAAAAAAAAAAAAAAAAAAAAAAAAAGAAAGAAAGAAAGAAAGAAGAAGATATTCCTAAAACGGCCTTTAGGATACATGTGAGCCATTATGAATTCCTAGTTATGCCCTTTGGGTTAACTAATGCCCCCCTCGACTTTTCAAAGCCTAATGAATGAAATATTTAGCCCTTATTTGAGAAGATTTATCCTAGTTTTCTTTGATGTCATTTTAGTGTACAACAGAAAATCACTTATAGCATCTGAAAGTGACTTTGAGAACACTAAGGCAGCACCACTTGCTAGCTAAGGCTTCTAAATGCAAGTTTGCTTGCGTTGAAGTGGCTTATTTGGGCCATGTAATATCAGCTTAAGGGGCAAGGGAAAATCCTGAGAAGATTAAAGCAATGGAAGAGTGGCCTTTTCCTATATCACTCAAGGGATTCAGGGGCTTCCTAGGCCTCACAAAGGTACTACAGAAAATTTATTAAGGGCTATGGGAGCATTGATAGTCCTCTAACTAGTTTGTTGAAGAAAAACCAGTTTGTGTGGACCCCAGAAACTAAAGAGACCTTTATTAAATTGAAAGAAACAGTCACAAAACCCCTTGTGCTAACACTGCCTAATTTTACCCAACCCTATGTGATCGAGTGTGATACTTTAGGGAAGGTTATTGGGGTTGTGTTGATGTAGAAAAATAGGCTCATTACTTATTTTAGTCAGGCCCTCAAGGGAAGAATACTAGCCTGGTCTACTTATGAGAAAGAACTATATGCTTTAGTGGCTGCCATACATAAGTGGAGACCCTATCTCACTAGACAGATGTTTATTTTCAAAATAGATCATTAAAGTTTAAAACTCATACTTGAGCAGAAGGTAGGAACACCCCTATGGCAAAAATGGGTGTCCAAATTTTTGGGGCACGGCATAAGGGTGGAAAACAAGAAAGGGGTAGAAAATTGTGTTGCTGATGCCTTACCTAGGAAGTAGGAGACCCTAAACAAGAGGTGGGCATGATTATTGCAGCTTTATCTATTCCCACAATTGAATGGTGGGATGAGGTCAAAGAGGGTACAAGTAGGAACCCTATGCAACTAAGTTACTTGAGCAGTTTACAGGCAGTTGCCTCAAAATTTCACATTGAAAGGAGACCTACTCTATTACAAGAAGATGTTGTTTGTTGCTAAGCATGGGAATTCTAAATAGAAAGTGCTACAGACTCTGCACAATGGACCCTTAGGGAGACATTCTAGTTATGATAAGACCTTTCACAGGGTCAAGAAGGAGTTTAATTGGCCTGGGCTAAGATTAGAACTAAAGAAGTTTATAAGGAAATGTGGGGTGTGTCAAAGAGTCAAAGCATATCAATCCAAGCCAAGTGGACTGCTAGGAGTGAAAAAAAAAACTGGTAAACCGATAAACCGGACCGAACAAAATCGGTAGTACCGAGTTTGGTTCGGTCTGGTACCGGTTTCATTTTTCTCAAAATTCGTCAAAATCGGTTTAGTTCCGGTTTTCCTTTTTCTAACACCGGACCGGAACGGACCAATTCATATATATATATTTTAATTTTTATATTGTATAAAATATTTTTTATATGATTTTTTATATTATGTATAATTATATATAAAATAATTTTATATTATATGATAAATTACTAATTAATATAATATTAAATTTTAAAATCCTATATCACTATAGTCTATAATACAATTAAAATATATATTATAATATACTATAATATATTATCACTATATTATTATATACTATAATATACTATATTATATATTCTATATATATATATATATATATATACTGGAAAAAGGAGATCGGAAGCGGTAAAACTGGAAGTTCCGGTTTTGGGGTATAATCGGTACGGTATCAGTTTTTCAAATATCAAAACTGGTATATAACGATTCGGTTCTAAAATATGTCCAAAATCGGACAGAATCAAACCAATTACACCCTTATGGGCTACTACAACCCCTCTCAATTCCCTCTCAACCTTAGCTATACGTTACCATAGACTTTGTGGAATGATTGCCTAAGTTCTAGGGTTTAACAATGTCTGGGTGGTTGTGGATCGCCTCACTAAGTATGCTCACTTCACTCTGGTTTGGGGGGTGGGATGAGACACAAAATTCTCATCTCATCATTATACATTTTTCAAATCTTCATACAAAATATAATAAACAATTCAACTTTTTCAAATCTCAATTCACATTTTTCAAATTCTAAAATAATAATAATATTAAAACATAATATTTTAAACTCTCAAACGAAATACAAAATTCTCATCTCACCCCCAACTCTTTGTTAAACTAATTTTAAGGTTACATGGAATGCCCCAATCGGTTGTCTCAAAAAGAGGGAGTATTTTCACAAGCTTGTTTGGCAAGAGCTCTTCTATGTACAGGAAATTCAGCTTGCACTCAGCACCTCATACCATCCTCAAACTGATGGTCAGAATGAGGCTGTGAACAAATGCCTAGAGAATTACCTAAGGTGTTTTGTGTGTGATAAACCAAAAACTTGAGTCCATTGGATCCCTTTTGTAGAGTGGTGGTATAACACCACCTACCACTCTTCTACACGCATTACCCCTTTTAAGGCCTTGCACTACTATGCCCCTGCCAAACTCTTTCTCTATACCCTTGGAACCACTAAAGTTGAAGCTGTGGAAGAGGATCTAAGGTCTAGAGACCAAATCGTACAATTGCTAATGCATAATCTCCAAAGAGCTCAAGATCGAATGAAGAGATATGTTGAACTTAAGAGAGAGGAACAACAACTTGAGGTGGGGGAGTGGGTCTACCTAAGGCTTCACCTATAGGCAGCACTCAGTGGCCAATTGCCAAAGCCTGAACCTCTCTCCTAGATTCTACGGTCCATACCAGATCACACAAAAAACTGGGGAACTAGCTTACAAATTAGAGCTACCCCTTCCTCCTCTATACAACTTGTGTTTCACATTTCACAGATCAAAAAGACATTGGGGCAAGGCATGGTGGAACTTCAAACCCTACCTCCAATCGACACAGATGGAGTAATCAAACCATAACCAGAAGAAGTAATTGCTAGAAGGATGAAGAAATCGAAAAACTTACTCGTGGTGGAGCTTCTGATTCAATGGCAAAGGCAGCTGGCGGAGGATGGAACCTGGGAGCCCTATGGGGAGCTAAAGGAAGCCTACATACACATTGTGGGAAATGTGTTCAAACGGGAGGGTTTTGTCTCACTATTGGCCAATGCTCTGTGGAAACAATTAGAGGTGTTCCACTTATTATTAGAGGCTCTATCCCTGTAGGGAGTCATCTAAACAATTATCTTGAATATAAAATTCTAGAACTCTCTCTCTCTCTCTCTCTCTCTCTCTCTCTCGCTCTCTGGTTTCTCTGGATGTCTCTCACCCTCTTAGTGAGCTACATTGCATTACAAATTCTAGTATATTTCTACTACTACTTGTTACAGTAGCAAAGAAGAATGGATGGCCATACTGAGGCCATTTTGTGCAAGACTTGTCATAGGTAGCTCAGGTAGGGAGCTACAACTAACAGACGTGACCGATGCGACTACAAAGACATGGAGAAGCGAAAACACAACCATGGACAAGGGACTGTCGATTTCTCGAGACCGTTGAAGGGAAAAAAGGTCTGTATGTCAAGGGTTCGTTGGAGGGAAAGAAGGTCTTCTTCTCTAAGATTGGACGGGATAAGGGTTACACTATGTGGCTGTCGATTCCTCAAGACCGCTAGGCTTAACCAGCTGTGAGATGTGAAATTTGTGTTTGGCTCATCATAGGCATGAAATGTGTGTTTGGCGAGCATTGTCATTGGTTTAGGCATTAGGCAATTTTTGGTTAAACAGTTAACTTATTTAGAATAAAACCATCGTTGAATTAGTTATCATTTTCTTTATAATAATAAAATATTATTTTTTTATATTTTAATATGTTTTTCAATGCATATATTCAATCCATCAAATTAGTTTTATTTTTATTTTCATTTTTTTAAAAAACAACAAAATCAATTAAAAATTTGACATCCTACTCAAATTACATTATTTAGCCAAATGGATTTTATATTAAGAAAACAATAATATAAAATCCATTTGACTAAATTAATATTATTTGTTGTGCTACTTAGCTCATAATCAAATTTACACACCAATATTTAATCCAACGTGAAGATTTTAATGGATATGTTAACTAAATTTTAGCGAGGTTTGCTATTCATCATCTTCACATACAATAGATTATACTTATTTTTATTTATTTTATTCTTATTAAATTGATTGAATTTTTTTATTTATTATTTATATACTACATATTTAATAAGATAAAAAAATTAAAAAATTATGTATGATACGAGAATGACGAGTAAAGTTTTCAAAACAAAACCGTCGGCACCGACAAGCAACTGGCTTGGAGATTTGATACATTTGTGCGGCTGTCAACACGGGTGGGTCTGTCATTTGGACAAATAAAGGAGTGCATTATAGGTGCCAAAATTTGAAACACTTCTCAACTTTCTATATAGAAGGGTAGATATATATTTTAGGAAAAATATTTACAAATCTTATTTTTCATCATGTTTAGTTAGAATTATTCCTATTCAACTATCTTACAAAATTATTAACGTTTTGACATTTTAACACACTAACCAAAATCCTATATATTTATGTGAATTTCGTCTACAAATACAACAGAAAATTTAATCCATTAAAGGTGCCATGACCTGATAAAAGACTCGCTCAAATCAGATAAACAAGGCCTCGAAGGAAGAGTCAACACCGAAAGAAGAGACATTACTTCCTCTTTCTTTTTTTTCTTTTTTTTTTTTTTTTTTTTGTTCTAATCAAAGACGAGACATTACTTGCTTTCAAGTCAACAGGTATACATTATACATCATCATGACAAGTGAATCCACTTGGAAGAAACATTCAGTTGCAATCTTGTTGCCCACAGAGAATTTGTTATGGCTTCATCCACTCCACTCGTTCACTTCGTCAAGCTAAGAAGCAGAGAATAAAGATCTTCGTATCATTTCCTAAGTTGTTCATCAAATCTTCATTCATACCTCAAATGCCCATGAATAGCAACTGTAGCAGTCAAGAGCGAACCAAACCTGTTCTGCTCTGCCAGAAAGTGAATAAATATTCAGGAGCTCCTATTTACTGAAAAAATGAACTATTTTATCGTGGAAATTGTCATTGCCATCCCTTCCGTGCGGCCCAATACTTTCTGCAAAACCTAGATGGGAAACAATTTCTTGGCAAACAAAAAACTGAATCCTCACTTCTTGAGTCCCTTATAGATCTGAAGTTTGAAAGTTGATTTCCACCATCAGTTCACTAGGAATTTACATTGCACTCACTCATGAACTGATCTTCTCGGCTCAAAAACTTCTTCCAATAATGTTTATATTTTGGAATTCCCAGCTCAAGCCAAGGTTTCATGTTACCATTATAGTGCAAAATTGCAGCTTTTGAAATGGCTTCGTTATCAATTCCGTAGTCATGTCCTAGTCCAGACAGAATCCAAGCACCATCAATAGCATAAATTAAGCCCTCAAAGCTGAGCAAGCTTGCACGTAATGCAACCGCTTCAACTGATTCTTCAAGCGTGGTCATCTGCAAATCAAGTTTAGTTTGAAATAAAAGAGTCAGACATTCTTCATGGCTCACAAAAAATTAAGCTTTGGCATGGCCAAACCACAAGTGATTCCAAAAAATAACAACATATCAAATGAAATTCAACATTACTCACCTCCTGTGCCAACCTTTGGAAAGTTTCCGTAAGATTTAGGTCTCTCCACCTTGCCAGATCAATTACATTCAATCCAGACATCCATGCACAAGAATTCTTATTGTAACTGTTCTCACCCAAATATTTTTTTAGTTGATCCAACCTCAATGAGCAGAACTGCACAGCGGCATTAACTTTCCCTCCCATGTCGAGGCTCCATAGTGCTGACAAGTCTTGCTGCACAACAACATCATCATCAAGAACCACAACTTTATCCAAATTCTGGAACATCTTGGGGAGAAGATAGTGTGAGTGAGAAAAAATAGACACGTATTCTGTTCTAATAGGGGCCATAGGTGGACTATCAACACTGTGGAAGGAAACACGAAACTCCTCAGGCAGGGAAAGATGCAACAGAGTTGCTTTGCTATGGTTGTCCAGCTTAAGACTTTCAATGTTCAACACTTGAACTGTGGCTTCCTTGTAAGTATTTCTAAGAAACCATAGTTTCATTGCAAAATAATTCTGTTCATCTGTAAGCACGTGAAACGCCTGATTCACACTTTCCTGAAACATAGCAGGATAGTCAAATCAGTGTTATGAATAAAAGTAATGAAAATTGAGAAGTCAAATAGGACTGGTAGAATGTTTGAAAGATACTTTTGAATGCATAACAGTTGAGTTGATTACTACTGATGAGGCGAGCACATTATTGGAGAATATAACATAGTGGTGCAACATAGGATCTGTGGATTTTTCAGCCATGGAGAGCTTCATATCGTTAGGAGGAGATCTGAAATACTCCACTGTAAGTCTCATTGACAAGCAGTGAAGACTCTTTGGCATAGTCTGGACTGCAAGTTGGTAGAGGAAGGCACTCTGTTTCATGTGGAAGTTAGCTTCGTCCTCAGTCATATCATATATTTGTCTCAATTTCTTGTCAACGTTGTTACACTCCACATGAAATAATTTGGCTTTGGCTATTGCAGCTTCCATCCTCTGTAACTTCTTAGCAATCCTAATGAAATAATTTCGTTCTTAGTGTGTCGAACACGTAATGAGAAAATATCTTATAATAGTCCATAGTACTTGCAGAAACATATGATGAGAATAGTGGTTGCCTTGATTCACTGTCTGCCAAAAGACCTAACGAGTGATTGTATACAGATGGGAAAATCAAGCTAATCAGGAAGTTGCAAATGAAAAGGTCAGCCTGTCCTCATCCAGAGCAAAAGAAGAAATAAGGTTTCAAGCAGAACCTTCTGTCTAAAATTCTCAGACAAGTATTTTTAACTCCTACATGCAATTGTCTGAGTATTTTAAATGTTACTTGTCACAGCAGCTTGGCCAAAAACTCAAGCTTTCCAAGAAGGTCAGTAGTACTAAAAATCTAGAAAAATGAAAATAAACCATGTGTCAAGAATTGCACGAAACTATCATAAATACGGGTGAGAGTTCAATAGTTTAGAGCTGACTAAGATGATTTACTAATTGAGATGACCAAGCAATATATAATAACAAGGTCAAGCAGAACTAAACAGAAAAAACAAAGAAAGGAACAAATAAGCCCAAAAGGACATTGTTAGGGCTTGGAACACCACATAAACCAAAAAGAAGTTATAATCAGAGTGGGTCTAAAGAAACCAGTAGTGGTATACTATGAGCTTGGATATACAGCACCCAAAAGAAAAACCAAAAGCATTTACAGAAGCGAAAAACTAAAACATTTTTTATAAGTAAACATGTGAATGTATAAACACTAATCATGAAGGCTTTCTAAGTTTTCTGCAGCTAACATAATTCCAAGAGATAGAGAGAGAGAGAGAGAGAGAGAGAGAGAGAGAGAGAGAGAGAGAGAAAAAAACAGTTCTAGAAAAAAAGCAAATGCGATGTGCCTGAAGAAAGGAGAATTATTCATCATGTTACAAGCCAGTTTTGATAAATATGGCATGACAAGACAAGGATGGAAAATGGGGTGATCATGAAAAGGTAGTTATCACTTACTGTGGTGGAAGATCAACATCTGTAGTACTTTCACTAAGAACACGTTCTAGTTCTTGAATATTTAGTTTCAATTCCCGAGACAACTTATCCTGTCTTGGAAGTTTTGCAATACTAGGATAGAATGCTCTAGCCACAAATAATTGATCCTTCAACTTTTTCACCATAGAATCCTTCATTTCTTCTCTGTGTTCTTGATGCCAATGACAATAACTACCAAATTTAAACTCACATAATTTTCCAATGTCATCAACAACATCCTTTGCATATAAGGGGAGTCCAACTGCAGCACCAACATTGGTATTCTGCTACAGAATTTCAAATCAACCACTAAAGCAATTAAAAAAACACAATTGACAAGCATGCTAGCAGAAATCTATAGCAAAATAGTGAAGCATGCTTACATTCTTAACGGGAGGAGATTGTGTAATGCTACGTGGGGGCACTGGAAAACCATCAATTGGTAATAATTAGAAGAAGAGGAAGAAAAAAAAATGAGTGCTCATCTCTTAAAAAGGCAGGAAGGATCGTGTAAACAATGGTTATACAAAATTGAGTTCAGCAAGACCTTCTGTCGCCTGACTATCGTGCTTGGAACCCCTACCAAAGGTTTTATTCTTTGCTTTATTGGTGAAGTTTCTAAGAACATCCTGCCACAGAACATAAGATGATAAAAATGCCAAGCTCAAGCATGACTTTAGATGCCTACATTAGTGCACTTGAAAATCAACAAGCTTATAAATAAAATGAATGCGCATCCTTCTGTTTATGGTACATTAACTGCAAGACACTCGTTAATGGTAAGTTAACAGCTTAACTAAATTACATAGAATTTAGTAAGAAAGAGAACCAAAGAAATAATTAACTGCATATATTTCAATGGGCCTCAAATGTCAACCGAATATGAAAGTAACAAAGAGACTCCTATTATATTATTGATCAGGTTCCACTCCTCCCCCCTGCCACCCAATACAAAATAAAGAATAATTCTTGCAATGACTAAAAAACCCTCTTATGCCTCTCAGCAATTGCTTCGGACCATGCCATGAATGTGTGGTTCCTACAGATAAAATGAACTTTGTATGTCATTCAAGTTTTTTGTTTCATTTACCTCCAAAGATCATCTATGCTTTCATTATTGACCAAAGCACAGACTCAAATCCTTTCACACAATGAATAGAAGGAAAATGTAAACCAGTTGGAATTTAACAATTCGAAGAGCCATTAAACGGGCAATTGAGTAAGCATTATCCAAACAATTTACAAACATGGCACATACAATAATACCAATTCCAGTGATTTAACAGTAAACGGAGTGAAGTATTGACCCATTAGAGCGTTATGCATAAAACTTTGGAAGAGTTGGCCCCAATTTTCTAAAAAGATCACATACACGGCTTGATTGATCCCCCTGTAACAGAATTAAAGCATGCATTGTTACAGGACTAGTCTTCAATCTTCATATAACAGAGGAATATATAAACACCACCACGGGTGGTTGCTCAATGGTCCTTGGGTTACTCCCAAGTGGTTTGGCATTTACTAGTTCCTAGGTTCAAAGCCGAATATGGATTCACCTTAGACTAGTAGTATTAGCTGCCTGAGGATTCATTGAATTCTGTAGTTGGGCAGGGGTCTAAGCCATGGCTCAAACCCAACTTGAGGGAGCGCTTGCTGCTTCCCAACGCCTTGGCCCCTCTTGTTCAGTTCCCAGCAGGTAGGGTGCTACTATGTTCACACTCAAGAAGGGAAGCCACCTATGGTCCCTCCCTCCTTCCGTTTTTGTTCAGGAAAAAAAGTATATATAGATGAAAATGAATTTCTTTAATTATGAGGAGTTGTGGACAAAAGTATGAAGTTAAAAATTTAGAAAATAATAATAATAATAATAATAATAATCTAGAATGAAACTTTCTACACCATCAAACCATCGAAAGTCTGCAAAAGGATGCCAATATAGGTCTGGTGCAAAGCTATCAAAAGTACAACATAAAACAGCTTAAGATGTATTTAACTACTTGAAATCCAGAACATATAAAGATGAGTGAATGAAAACAATTAGTGTAGACAAATGATAGTATCGTCCCTAAGATGCCGTATGAAGTTAGGGTCTGATTTTCTCTTTAGCCTAATGGAAAATGCATTACCTCGGACTCATTCCAAGCATCTCTGACTTCGTACTTGTCATATCCTATTCGACTCTCCTGCTTTTTTTTTTTTGGGGGGGGGGGGGGGGGGGGGGGGGGGGGGGGGGGGGGGGGGGGGGGGGGGGGGGGGGCCGGGGGGCGAGGCAGAGAGAGAGAGAGTCAACATCGACGCAAAAGAATTGAAAGCACCGAGAGATGTACCAAATTCCAAAAATGTGCAAATACTTACTGAAGTTGGCCTTTGTTGCTCGGACGCATATCCTGCAGCAGATGAGAATTTCTCAATGATGCTAAAAGTTTATATAAATGGGAAAAATGTGCTCATATGCTGAAAGGGGATAAATAAAGAGTGTAATTATCAAAACAATCCCAAAGTTATAAGTTATATAACTAAGGCTAATATGTAACAATTGCAGCATAACAACCTAATTTTTTTTAATAAATAGAAAGGGAGAAAGATCTGGGACTATATTCTTTAGCCAATTAAGTAGTCTAAAACCACACACTTGCCATCAGATTGGTGAAAAAGAGGAAGAAGAAAACACAATAGGAAATGTAGTAGATTAAAAAGCCACAGCCAATGAACTTGCATCAGAATCCCTTCGCACTATTCTTCATCTCGATCGATCTGAGAAAATGGATAGAGATAGGGAAGGAGTGAAGAAAAAGTACGGGAGTAACAGTATTCGCCCAATTTCAATTGGACGAAGAGATAGAGAAACAATGTGCCCTAATTAGGAGGGAGAGAATTTTGCCGCCGGGAGGGGGGGGGGCGGGGGAAGAGGAAACACCTGGAACGACTAACAGATCTAAACAGAATCGAAGAAGAAGAAGAAGAAGAAGTTAGAGGTAAGATTCAACAAAGCAAACTAAAGATAGAGTGGAAACTAGAAAGAGAATTACCCGCAGAGCGAAAGCCATTGTGAAGACCAAGCAAAAAGACAAGAGGAACGAGCATGGAGAGGATAACAAGTCCCAGCACCCCAATGACCAGTCCCCTCCATCGCCTTTTCGCCGCATATCCATAAGAAGAAGCCCCGCCCTTCATCTCCGTCTCGTCGTTCGTCCCTTCCTTTTCCTTCACCTTTTTTCTTCTTTCTTTAATGTCCTTTTCTTTTGTAACACTTGTTCTCAATTCAACTTCAAATGCAATATAACCTTGCTAACAATTTCAACCGAAATTGTGTCCAAAAAATAAAAAAAAATATGGGAACTGACGGGCAACGACCTCCGCCACCAATTTTCCGCGACTACAGAATACTCTCACACCAGCATTGGCCACTCTTCTTTACGTTTTGTAACAAAAAATTTACTTACAGTTATTTTATAACTTCACATAAATGAAACCTAGTTTTGTAATATTGAATTTTATTTTTAATAGAGTGAGATATTGTATTGATTAATTAAAAATGAGTTCTAAAATAGTTATAAAGAATTGTGGGATTATTGTTACTCTATAATCTATAATTTTCTTTATATTTGATTTCTTTGTAACGACATACCCCTCATCATTTTCATACATTTTTAGGCAATCAAATTTTAAAATGTGAGTATCTTTATGAAATGATGATATTTTATAAGTTATTTTCATTTTATGAAAGTGTCTTTTATGTAAAATATGATTATGTAAATGATTGCAAAAAAAATTGTGAATTTATCATTTTTCTTTTACAAGGTAAAAAGTTATTTTATAAAAAGGTTTGATGCATTCCTTTTGTGTAGTCTGTATCCTCCGCTTACAATGTGCTGCAAATTGGTTGGGTGTTGGTAGGGCAGATAACTTCTGACACAATACGGTATGGTAGTCTTAAAATTGATTTTAGGGTTAATTACAAAATTAGTATCTAAATTCTCACATATTTGCAATTCGAAAAATCAATTTTAAGGTTAATTACAAAATTAGTACCTAGATTTTTACATATTTGCAATTAAAAAAATAAATTTTTAACTTTTACAAAATTAATATTTGAACTTCAACAAATTTGCAATTAGATACTTCTGTCAATTTTCTTTTAGAATATAATAAGTGACCACGTGTCACTTTCTCATTGTCTAACACATGACAACAATATCCACACCATCTAATTGAAAGCTTACGTGTGACATATTCATACATCATACATATTATGTATGTATGGCAATCCTCTCGTTAATTTTCTAATGGGAGATTGACGAACTCCTCAAATTGCAAAAATGTGAAAATTCATGGATTAATTTTGAGAAAGTTAAGAACTAAGGTTTTAAATTACAAAAAAGTGATACCTCATGTGGTTATTTTGTATTTAACCCTTGATTTAAATTAGTTATTTTTACAGAAATTTTAAATCGATTACAAATCTATATTGACTCGATCATATCATTTTCGATTAGCTAATTTATTTTTTTGAAATAAAAACATAGCTTGTAGTTTTATTCATAAGAATCAATAGAATATTCGTTACAAGCGTTCTCACTAATGACTGAACTAACAATTTGACTAGGACCTTCTTCAATCCACATATTGATAGCTAACTTAGCTAGTTTATGGGTTAACATGTTACCCCCTCTATAGATGAATTTTACACTCCAGTTTGGTCTACCCACCAGCATTCTTCTTGCATCTTCAATCAATATTCCATAATCTGTGTTTATTTCTTCATGGTTTGTAATAGCTTTTACTAAAGCCTGAGCATCTCCTTCTAGAACCGCTTGAGGTAGTCCATTCCATACAGAATATCATAAGCTACAATATGCTTCAGCATATAACTTACACATGAGTATAAAGAAGCTAGAATATCACCAGCAGAGTTTATAATTATAACCCCTAACCCCCCACTTTCTTTTCCTTATTATCTACAGCTGCATCCCATTTGGCTTTTGCATATGTTCCCCTTGGCTTCTCCCACTTTGTATGTTGTCTCACTGTACTGCTAGAGTGATGTTCACCTTACATATGGCTCTGAGCGTATCTGAAGTCTTGTAAGCATTGTTTTGCAATCTTGAAAACTTGTATCGGGTTCTCAAATTTCTATTCGTATATCACTAAATTTCTTCTTAAACACAGTCTTTTCATCACACAGTCTTCTCTTTCACAAATTGGGCACAAAGAAGAATCAATAATCTTCCTCTTGAACAAGTTGCTTCTAGTTGGAAGAATATTATGAGCTGCCTTCCAAATAAAGTGTTTGACAGAACCTAGTACACCAAGCTTCCAAATATGTTGCCAAGCTAATTTATTTGATACATCATTTTCATTATATTATTTTTTGTTTGAATTGCTTATAATACTGATAAGATATACCTTCAAAAATCTTTCTTAACCCATATATAAGTTCTTAAATGATTCTTTTTGTCTCCAAATATTAGTGAAGTCTCTAAAAAAACGAATACTAGTGAAGCGACAAAATATGCATACATTATCCTGACAAGATCTCAAATCCACTAATCGTGAAAATTTTGAAGTTTATATTATAAGAAACCTGAGATCAAAGATGTCGAACCCAACACTTAGTTTGTGCAACAAGATATTTGTTTTGGGCGTGTTTCGCACTCCTGCATGTGCCCGCCATGAACCTACAACACGTTGATTGATAATGGCTTGAAGGGTATCAAAATGCCTTTGATGCCTAAGTTAGACAACATGCTTGAGTTAAATAAATAACGGAGGTTCCATTCACTTACTTGACTAGTTCATCTCTTCTCGTATATATAGAGGTTGGGAGGGGTATGTTGTTCTCATTTCTATAACAACTTTATCTCTTATTTGAATTAAGTTGGTGGTTTGAATCTCCCTCCTTATCTGATCTTATACGATCACTGAGAATGCATTTGAATTTACCTTGCTGATGCGGAATTTGTTGGATCCCTTTTCAGTGGGTGACACATGGATCTTGAATGGGTGGCCCACATGACGTTTCAAGGCTTGTCTTGGGTTCTTTACTTTGGGCCCAGGGTCTTTGAGCTGCATAGGTGGGCCTTGAAGCCTGGGGAGATTTTGGCCTCTCTAATTATCTTGTGAAGTCTCATTACACTCGCATGATGGGACTTCTACTCGTGGGTAATGGTTCGTTACAGGGGGAAAGGGGCATCGTTTCATTTTCTAGCCACTTTCTTTCTTCTTTTTGGGTCTGACATGCTTTCATCATCATTAGTCTCATCATTGTGGGTGGCATTGTCCTTCTTGAACTGCATTAGTTAACTCCCTTTGTTATTTTCCACTCTTTCTCTATATTAGCACATCTCTTTCCTAGGGCATTTGCATTTGCTTTTAGTCATTCCTCTCCACCATTCATATTTCTTTCAATCGATGGCTTCTCACAAGTCCTCTCGCGCTATTTCTCGTGGCACTAGGTCTTCTCAACCACGCAACTCTCCTCCTCACACGAAGAGGACTGGCGCAAGGCACCCCTATCTTCGAAGGGAGCTATTGGATGGCGACAACATCACCAAACGATTTGGACTTTGTAAGGAATTGCTACAGGGTTCTTAACCAAGTGGTACTAAGTTTGTCGAAACTTCGTAGAGGAGCGGTCGATGCTGGGGGTCTTGATGCCTAAGTGGCCTTGTATTTTGTGATGTTTCTAATGGGGGTCCGCTTGCTATTTTGTCGGTCTGTTCACAACATGCTTGATTTTTTGGGGCTTATTCCCTTGTAGTTGGTACCAAACGCATGGAGGATACTTATGGCTTGCTGTGTTCTTTGGAGGCAGGTTCTAGAGCTCACTGGCAAGGATTACCTAGATCTCACAGTGAGGGAGTAACTTTTTACCCACGGAGTTCGTCGAATAGATAGGAACCTATTTAGTTTTTGATTTTGTACCGGTAATCGTGTTTTTCATTTGGAGTGTCGCTATTCTAGCACCAAAGCATGGTAGAGGAAGTTCTTCTTTATCTCTGGTGACAATTGGGAATTTCCCTCAAATGAGGCTGCTCATTACAAGTTCCCAATTCGAGCAGTGTGGGGTGTTGTTCCTGATGATCGTGACTATGCCATTATCCTTTCTAACCAAGATGAGGCTCGCTTGCGTTTGGTGTATGCTTGGGTGGAACAAAATGACAGTTCCACTTGCTTAGATGCTTTTTTGTCTCACTCCAATATCAACAGGTTTGTGGTCATGTGTATTGTGTAATTTGATACATGTTTTGCTTGTGCTTGTGCTTGTGCTAGACTTTTGACTAATGCGCCTATTATATATTCGCAACATGTTTCGCTTGTGCTTTTGCTGGGGTTTTGTCCAACGTGCTTGCCATGTATTCATAGGTTTGTGGTTTGCCTAGTAGGGCCCACATGTTTGGTTGTTAGTTTTTGGGCACCCCCTCTTCATCTTGAGGGCAAAATAGGGGATCTTCAACTACAAATGATCGAAAGGAGAAAAAAGCCAGTCCTTCCGATGAATCAATTTTTACTAGAGGGGGTCCTCCCCTTTCTTCCTCACTCCAGAGAGGGCATTTTGGTTCGCCCAGAGGCTTCTCGGGTTGATTCCTTTGAAGACATTATAGCACAGGCTGATGTAGATTTAAAGTTGGTGTTAGAAGCTAAGTTCAATGTGTTTCTTGACCGTGAGGCCGTCTCGTCGGCTCAGTCTCCTTTGGAGGGTCAACATGAGGCCTATGGCTCAAATGAGAGCGAGATAGAGGTGACCATTAGCCCTACTTTCTTGGAGACTCCTCCCGTTGTCTCAATGCGGCCTTCTTCAATCCCCTTTAATGAATTTGGTGAGGCTTCATTGGGCGATGGAGACGATACACTATCGAAGGGTTCGACACTATAACCGATGACCTTTGTCGCCACCTCAATGACCTTAGGAGGAGTCACCCCTAAGATTCCCTTCGTCTTCCTGAGTTCTTTCGTGAGGAAACCACAAGAACAAACCTCAGTGGTGGTAGGGTCTTCATTCCATCATTGCCCTTCAGTGTCTCGTCGGCGAGAGGAGATGTTTTGTCGCCCGTGTTTCCACTAGTTCGCCATTTGTGGACCCTCTTTTGTGAATGGCCAATCACGTGGGGGACAACACTTTTGTCGCTCCTTCTTTTCCCCCACTTCTTCGCCCAAGTTCCTCACTGGTAAGTAGTACAAGTGAGATGGGTGGTTTTCTTCCCTTCGTTGGAAGGCCTTTTGATGCATCAGGATTGCCCAATCCTTTGAGCTCCCGTTCTGTGGATTCCTCCCTGCTAGGGGATAGTTTTAGGAAGAAGGTTGTACGAGCCATGGTGTACAAACTCCAAGCTTTGTTGTCCCCGATACATTTTTCCCTTATCCTATTTCTTTTTCTTTTCTTCTTTTTATCTTTTTTTTTTCTTCTTTTGAGGTTTGCTTGTTTGCCTAGGGCGTGGATCTCCTGGCTGACATGCTGGTGGATAGTTAGATCGACTTGGAGGAAGAGAATCATTCGATGAGTTTCTTCATCGGTAGGGCGTATGGCGCTATTGTGGTCGCCAAAGCTGACTAGGAAGAGATGGCAAGGAATCTTTCACATGTTGAATTATATTCACATTCCTTGGAGTAGGTAGGTCGATGTCATCATGAAGCAAGGCCCGAGGCGAAGAGAGCGAAATCTTGCTTAATCGCCTTGAGCAAGTGGGAAAAGAGCTAGAGAAGGCTAGGCGATGCGGCTCCGATTATGTTGTTTGCCTTACCAAGTCGAAGGAAGACTGAAGGGAGCTAGCCATTCAACTCAGCATTGCTCAAGACGAGAAGGTCAGTGCCAAGATCGAACTGAATGAGGTGAAGCAAGAGCACAAGGGCCATGACTAGCGCTACGCATAATTGCACGAGATCTCCAAGATTTACAAGAGGAAACTATCAGACTCAGAGTTGAAGATGGCTGAGTTGGCTGAAGAGCAGGAGGTTTCTCGGGAAAAGGTTGTCTGCCTTTCCCCCCATATGGCAGTCACTCATTCCATTCGGAACCGGGCCTAGGGCTTGGGCTACAAACTCAACATTAAATAGTTAAGGGAATATTTATTTTCCCACCCTGGATCCAATTTGCACAGGCTGGACTGGAAGTCCATAAGGGCTAGTCGTGCTGCTTACCAATTCTTTGACTCTTTGAGGCTTGACAAGATGCTAGTGCCTTTCCTCCTGATGCCATAACTTGCCATTGATTACCTATTACGTTTTCCTCATTATTGTTATATATTTTTTTCTTTTTTATGTGGCATGTAAGACATCATATTTGTTAATATTTTTAAGATGCTTATCTACTTTATTTATTGGCATTGATTGCTTCTTCCTGTCATTGTCAAGCTTTTCCTTTTGATTTGTGTTCGTATGATGGATAGTGTTTGTATGGATAGTTTTTTTTTTTTTTTTATTGCTTGCTTTCATTTTTGGTGTTTTGTTTGTTAGATGATGTTGTGCCTTTTTGTGTTGAGGGGCGAGGGGAGAAGCACGTCGTTGGGTTACTCCCTCCTTTGGTAGCCTACGTGAGAGTGGGGGCACTCGGCTTGTGTTTGGCTAGAGGATGCCTCAACCGCGCTGAAGGAGCAAGGAGGGAAACATTCTGTTGAGTTGTTTTCTTCCTATGATCGTTAGGTGTGAGTGGAAACACTCAGCTTGTGTTTGGCAGGAGGTTGCCTCGACTGGGCTAAAGGTGGATAGTGAAGACACTCGGCTTATGTTTTGGCGAAAGGATACCTCGACCGCCCTAAAGGGGCGAGGAAGGAAACAATCTATTGAGTTGTTTTCCTCCTATGATCACTAGGTGCGAGTGGAGTTACTCAACTTGTGTTTGATGGGAGGTTACCTCAACCACGCTAAAGGAAAGGAATGAAGACACTCGGCTTATATTTTGGTAGAAGGATACCTTAACTACGTTAAAAGGGCAAGGAGGGAAACACTTTGTTGAGTTGTTTTTCTCCTATGGTCGCCAGCTACGAAGATAGATCATAGAATTCAACAACCCTTTTATTGCATCAACACTGTTACATTGGGAACTATGCAAAGTACTTCTTTAGATGCTCAACATTCCATAGGTAGGGTAGCTCATTTCCTAGAGCGTCTTTGAGGTAGTACGATCCCGATTTATGCCTGGTTGTGACAACATAGGGGCTTTCTCATCGCAGACTGAGCTTTCCCTCTTTTGCGATGGTGACTTTTTTATTAAAATACTACTATGTATTCTTTTTATTAGATGCTGCTCTGGTCTCCACATCATCTCTTTTTTCTCGAGCAAATCGAGGCTCTCTTCCAGTGCCCTCACACTTTGTTCCATGTTGAAATGTTGGGTTCTATGGCTAGGCATTCCCACCTCAACTGGTATTACCGCCTCATTGTATGCCAAGGCGAAGGGTGTTTTTCCGATTGGAGTCTTGAATGTCGTTCTGTAGGCCCAAATCACTCCGAAGAGTTCCTCGATCCGAGTGCCATTCTTCTCTTCTAACATTTTCTTCAATATGCCCATGATGGTTTTATTTGTTGCCTCCACTTGTCTATTAGCCTGAGGATTCCTTGGGAAAGAGTACTTGACTTTGATTCTAATCTCATAGCACTAGTTATGATAGTGCTCTAAATCGATCTATCTCCTATTGTTTGAGATGATGCTCTTTAGTGTCCCAAATCGGCATATGATTGTCTTCCATAGGGATTTGGTAATGTTTTGGAAAGTTATTGTTATCATGGCTTCAGCCTCTGCCCATTTTGTGAAGTAGTAGATGGAGACAATGATGACCTTTGTCCTCCTTTACCTAACGGCATGGGGCCAACCAGGTCCAACCCCCACTAGGTGAACAACCATGGAGAGGTGACTGCTGTCAGCTCCTAGGGTGGCCTACTTGGGACTGGTACGTGTAATTGACATTGGGCACATTTCTTAGTGAACTCCTTGGCATCTTTGAGGGCATGCGGCTAATAGTACATTTCCCTCATGATCTTAGCCATTAAGGCTTTTCCTCTTGAATGATTTCCACATATCCCTCTATGTACTTCCTCCATAACGTATTGGGCCTCTTCTCTTGACACACATCTTAGGAGGGGGGTTGAGAAACCTCTCTTGTGTAGTGTGCCACTAATCATGGTAAATCGGGTAGCTTTGTTCTCCACATTTCTCGCCTCTTCCTTACCAGGTGGAAGTTTCTCAGTATTAAGAATTTAATTACGTCATATGCCCATGTTGGGTTTTCTATGCTTACTTCTAAGACTTCAAACTCGATGGTTGGGACCTTTACTGTTCACGTGATCGCTTTCCATGGTAAGGCTTTTCATTGTTCCCAGATGTTGCAAGCGCAAGTCGATCGGCCTTCCAATTTTCTTCCCTCGGGATGCGGTCGATTTGGAAGTAATGAAGGAGATTGTGCCCTTCATAGGCCTGTTGTAGGTATTTTTTAAGTTTCTCGCTCTTCATTAGATATTCCCCTGTTACTTGGCTAACTACAACTTGGGAGTCTACCTTCATCTTGACTTCCCTTACTCCCGAGGCTTCTACTATGTTGAGTCCTACCAATACTACTTCGTATTCAACTTCAATGTTGGTGACCTTGAATCCCAATCTTATCGTATAGTATGTTGCAGTGCCATTCTCTACTATTACGTACACCTCTACTCCCACTTTTGTTTGGCTGGATGAGTAGTAGACGTATATTTGACACAGTTTCTCCAAAGGATGTTCCAGTGCTTCCTTGGGAAATTTTAAGAATTCGGCTAGAAAACTGGCCAGGACTTGCCTTTCGCCGCAGTCTGAGGAATATAATTGATGTCGAATCCGCTTATTTCAATGGACCACTTTACCAGTCAGCCAGAGATGTCTAGTCGTTGTAGCACTTTTTGCAGTGGTATTGTCGTCACTACTCTTATAGGGTGTGCTTGGAAATAAGGTTGCAGCCAGCAGGTGGCTATTACTACTATGAATGTCATTATTTCAACTTTTGGGTATCGGCCCATTAGGTCTCAACCCCTCTAAGAGTTTGACTTATATAGTACACTGGCCTTTGTACACTTCCTTCCTTGCGTATAAGAGTGGCAGAGACGGCGTCCGACATGACTGATAGATACAAAAGCAGGTTCGCCTTCCTTGGTTTGACTCAGTAGTTGGGGGTGCGCGAGTTATTCTTTGAGTTTGTATTTTCCTCAAGACTCAGAAAAAAGATAGAAATTTGTCGGTCGATCTAGACATTAACCTATTGAGTGCCATTATTTTCCCAACCAACTTCTGTACTTCATTAGGTTCCTTGCCAACTTCATCTCAATGATCACTTGTACTTTCTTTAGGTTAGCTTCGATTCCTTTCTCCGACACTATGAAACCCAGAAACTTGTCCGAGCGTACGCCAAATGCCCATTTCGTCTGGTTGAGTTTCATTTTGTATTGCCGTAACACCCTAAAGGCTTCCCTCAGGTCTTCCACATGTTGTTCTGGTTCTTTACTCTTGACCAATAGGTTGTCAACATCTACTTCCATGTTCCACCCTATGCATGACTCTGTAACTGTATAGTCCCTGATCGGTTATGAATGTTATTTTTTCTTGGTTGACTTGGCTCATTCGAATCTGATTATACCCCAAACAGGCCTCCATGAAACTCAGCATTCTATGTCCCGCGGTGGAGTCTACGATTAAAGTCTATTCGAGGTAAGGGAAGCTGTACTCAAGGTAGGCTGTGTTGAGATTAGTGAAATCTATGCACATTCATCATTTCCCATTTGACTTTTTTAAGAGTATCACGTTCAAGAGCTATTCAGGATAGTGGACTTCTCTGATGAATCTGAGTGCGAAGAGTCGATCTACCTCTTCCACAATAGCTGAGTACTTCTTGGTACTAAAGCTTCTTTTTTCTGATTAACTAGCTATACATCTGGGTTGACATTTAGTAGATGCTCTATGACTTTCTCGTCAATTCCAAGCATGTCCTTGTGACTCTAGACGAAGATATCCTAGTGTTCGGTAAGTAGTTGCTTTAGTCGTTGTCTTTCTTCATTTTTCATTTTGGTCCTGGTCTTTACTATGGCTTCAAGGTGGGAGGATCAATGGTGATTAGTTCAAGAGGCTCATCGGTCTCGCCTTACTTCAAGGCATCTTCGTTTCTTGCTTCTATTTCATGCACTAGTATTTCTAGAAGGGAAAGTGGAAAAGGACCACTCAATGCTTGGGACTCAATCATCATGGCATCATTTTCCCTATCCCTGAGTTCTTGTACATAACACTCACGGGTAAGCACTTACTTGCCGCAAATTTCCCCTATTCCTGCTTTTGTGGGAAATTTTATTTTTAGGTGGTAAGTGGAGGTAACGGATTTGAGGGCGTTCAACATTGGTCGCCTAATAATGGCATTGTAGGATGATTGAGTCTTAACCACCAAGAAATCCGTCATTGTGGTGGTCATGCATGGGCTGGACCTCGCTGTCACTAGTAAGGCGATTAAGCCTATGGGTTGTACTGCTTCTCCTGAAAATCCCTTCAACAAGCCAGGTGTTGGTTTTAACTGCTTTGGTTGATCCTCATCTTTATAAATGCTTCCCAGAAAAGGAAGTCGATCGAGCTGTCATTGTCAATCAATATTCTTCATGTGGTATAATTGGCCATTAGCATGGTCACTGTGAGATCTCTATTTTTATGGGTTTTAAATTATTTATTTAATTATATTATTGTGTTATTTTATTTATGTTATTTTTAAAGTGTATTATTTTATTGTTAATTATTTTGGTATGTTGGGATTTTAATTTCTTTATTATTTATTTTTATATGTGTTATTAATTTTTTGTGTAATTTTATTGTAGTGATTATTTTGCTGGGCTGTGTGTATATGTGTGTTTTTCATTTTGGGCCGTGGGTGTGTGTGTTTGGTGAGCCGGTTCCAACCCAGCCCGTGTGTTTTACTTGTGGCCCAGTCATGTGGTCTAGCCCAATCCGTGTGCGAAGCGCGGCCCAGCCCATGCGGCCTGTGAGAAACTCAGCCCTCACTTATCAATACGACGTCGTTTTGGAGGATGGCATTAGGGCTTCATCTCTTTTTCCCTTGCGCCGTGCTCCATCTTCTTCCTCCTTCTTACTTCTTCTACAAATTTCTTCTTCCTTCCTCCACGCAGCTGCTGCCCGTTCGGGACTTCGTTCCGCAAATCAGTCGCAAGCCGCCACCTCCACCTTGCCTCTTCCTCTCCGTGTCGTTCGATGGAGGCTCCGAAGCCTTGCTGTCAAGCCGTGGCTTCACACGGCCACCACCACCTGCCACCTCGAGCTTCCATGGTTTCTCCGTGTCCTTCAACAACGCCTTCCTGCATCTGCTGTCAAGCTATCACTCCACCACGTAACCCACGCTGCCACGTCCAGCTTGATGCTGTTTTCTCTTCTTCTACCCGTGTGACACACGGGCACCTGCCACAGTCGTGCTTGGCCTATAAATAGGCCACGGCTTCTGCAAATAATTTTTTCGGGTTCCTTAATCTTGTCCCTCTTAATTGGAGTGTTTGATCTGTGAATTTTTGGGATGAACCCGAGTGTTTGTGTGGTTTTGCTGAGTGCTTCGATTCTGAAATTTGTGAGTTTTGGGTGTTGAATCCGAGAGCTTAAGATTTTGTTGAGCTTGGTTTTGTTATAATTGGGGGAAAATTGATCGGTTGGTGTTTGTTGTTGCCGTGTGATAAAACCCAATTTTTGGGCAGTGTTCCGTTGAGCCGCCACCTTGAGCAACGCCTTTAAGTGATCTTTCAGAAATACCCATCATCGTGTGTATATAATTTTCCATCGTAAATCAAGTGATTTAATTTGGCATTATAACTGTTGTTCATTTGTAAATTATTGATCTGTTGTTTTTGTTGGAAATTGGGCCTTGAGCCGTTGAAGTGTTGGGTTTGTTAAATTGGAGTTGTTGGATTTGGGCCTTGGGCCGGATTGGAGGACGGGATTATGGGTATATTTGTGAAACTGTATAATTGTAAATGAAGGATTATTTTGTTGTAAATGAGATATTTAATATTTATTCCAATAAACTGTTGCAATGCATATTTATCATTTATAATAAATTGTGTTGTGATGTCATGTTGTCAGTTGGAATTGAGACTGTTGTTATTAATGGCGCGGGTGCGTGTGTATCACGACCCCAAGTCAAGATGGGGCATTATCTTGGTGGAGCTCCTCTGGTCACTGGGGAGCGTAACAGACTGACGTGACGTCCCTTGAGTTGTCGTAGGGCGACGACAGGAATGGATGAGACGGTAACGCTCTCGTACCGATTCCGTGACCTTTTGGCTGGCGAGGTTAAAGGATGCTTGGCCATGTACGCGCTGGGCGCGGAGCTGGGTATCGCTCGTTACGAAGTCTCATGCACGGACGTTACCCGTGATGTGACGAAGAGAGCCAGGGTGTGCGGACGGTCCATAGGGAGACCGTGGTGCATGCGTAATTTCATAATAAATATGAATGGGACCAAAAAAAGGATTTTGGTATAAGTATAAAAATGATATTTTGGGAAAAAGAATGTGGGTTGTTGATCTGTCCGTATGGGGACGCGTGTTTATATAAATGTGTTTTAAATATTTGGATGTTGTTTTGGTTAATTACTTGCTGAGATGTCATAATCTTATAGTGGTGTTTTACCCTACGGTTCCGTTTTATGGTGGCGTAGAGTTTGATGCAGAGCCCGAGTATGAACTTGAAGGACCGACTCCGCCAGAAGCTTAAGTCGCTGATGTGTTGTTCAGCGTTTTGGGACTTGTTTCCCTTATGTTATTTGTTTTCTTTAAATTATCTGTCGGAAGACTATAAAATTCTTGTAAAGTTATTTTACTGTTTTTTGTACAATTCTGGTCATCATCCCGATGTCACGAACTCCACAAAAATAACACGTGGGGGTCGAGGGCGCCACAGTCACTACAAATGCATCATTGTGTGGATAAATCACTTCTCAACAATCATCTTTGCTGAAGGATATTGTGATTGTCGGTTGTGCCCTTGGCTATTTTTCTAGTCTCTTGATACTGAAAATTTCCATGTATCTGGCTTGGCGTGCATAGGGCTTTCGTTTAGAGAAGGTGGGGTCACCACCAGTGAATCCTCTGGCAATTGTGCAAATTTCTCCAAGACGTGGATTAGCTCGGTCCATGCTTCACTTAGGAGCTCGGTTGTGGGGCTTTCTAGTCGTCTTTTCCCTCCTCGAGCTCTTGCTTCTTTGGTGCCTTCGTTCCTGATCTTGCTTTCTTTCGTTTAGTTTCCAAGGGCGCATAGTATTTTAGGCAACTAATCGTTGGAGCTAGCCACTGTCCTGCATTCCCTTGATCTTCCTTTTAGGATATGGCAGTCTTCTGTCCGGTGTCCCCTAGCATTGTGATACATATAAAATTGTTAGGACCATTGTTCGCAGTTGTAGGCCCGGGAAGGTTCCCTGTTCTTTTCATGAACGTTCATGCTAGAGCATTATGTCCTGTATAATTCATCACCTGTGCAAGACTTGTTGTTTCTCGCCTATCCTCACGCTGGTTCTCTTTTGTTCTTGAGTCACTTTCCTGGTCCTTCCTTTGACCTCATTTCCTAGTCATTGATATCTTTGATTTTCTTGGTGCGATTAAAGCCCACGGTGTGTCTTCTGCATTGACAAAGTCATCTACCTTATCCATAATCTCTCGTAGCGTGGCTGGGGTTTTTCTCGTCAACTTGATCATAAAGGGGCCTCTAGGCCAGATCCCTCCTAACAAAGCTGCTAGCATGATCTTTTCATGTTGATCGTCAGTCATCATACATTCTTTGTTAAACCACGCCAGGTAAGTTTTCAAGCTTTCATCTTTCAGTATTTTCACTATGAGCAGATATGTGGTTGGTCTCCTTCTCCTTCTACTTGCCATGAACTGGGTCAGGAATTGCCTTCCCAACTCCTCGAAGCTTTCTATGGACCCTGATTGTAGCACTCCAAACCGGCACACAATGCCCAGCACTTTCGCATTGTAGTGCTTTCAATTCCTCTATTACTTTCTTCAGCTTATCCTCCATTTATGTTAATCTGTCCTCCATGTTCACGAATATTGCTTCCTTGTCCTTGGTTGCTTGAGAGCACTTGGTGGCAGGCATGTGAAAGGAAGATCCCATAGACGACACCAACTATTTTGGGAGTGTTTTGCACTCATGCGCATACTCGTTGCGAATCTGCAACAAGTTGATCGAGAAAGGCTTGAAGGGTATTGAAATGCCTTTAATGCCTAAGTTGGACGACTTGTTTGAGTTAAATAAAGAACGGAGGTTCCATTTACTTACTTGGCTAGTTCGTCTCTTCTCGTATATATAGAGGTCAAGAGAGGTCTGTTGTTCTCATTTCTATAACAACCTTATCTCTTATTTGAATTAAATTAGAGGTTTGAAACTCCCTCATTTGTTGACCTTGTTCGATCAGCGAGGATGCGTTTGAATCTACCCTGATGAATCAAAATCTGCTAGATCCCTTTTCTACGAGTGGCGTGTCGATCCTGAGTGGGTGGCACACATGACGTTTGAGGCTTGTCTTGGGTTCTTTACTTTGGGCCTGGGTTCTTTGAGCCTCATAGGTGGGCTTTGAGGCCTAGGAGAGATTTTGACCTCTCTAATATTCTTATGTATTTTTAGATATTTTTAGATATTTCCTTCTCAAACATCACTCAAATACAAAACACTTTTTTAATTTCAAATCTTCAATTTTTTTCTAATCATTACAATTTTTTCAAACTTCTAAACAAAATACGAAAAATAATATATATTTTTCAAATTTTCAAAATAAAAATTCTATTAAAAATTTATATTCAAACAAGTTTTTAACTTTATAATATTTTATTCAATTTTTTCTTTCTCTTTATCAAAATTCAATAAAATATCTTAACTCGAACTATTTTACTATTAATTGCAAATTATTTTATTACTATTTATAAATATTTTAAAATATTCTTGTGTTGAAACTATTTGTTAAACTCGAAACTCCAAAAGATAGTCGAAACCCACCTCGATCTATATGCCTCGATCCATGAAGAAGTCAACATTTGGTATATGCTCTATGAGTGGCACTACAGACACCGAAAAAGTGTCCCGAAAGTGTGTCTCGATAAGTGCATTTCATTTTTTTATTTTTTTTATTTTTTTATGTATATTTTTAATCATCATAAACATTTTTTAAAAGAATAAAAAATTCACAACATCATTTAGAAACATTCCTTAATTACTAAGTAAAAAAATAAAAATAAAATTGCTTCCGGACACACTTTCGGGACCCAACTTCGGTGGGTTTGGCATTTCTGATTCTCTATCTTCTTTTTAATTTTTTTCAGAAATTATCTAGTTTTTTATATTTGTAAAATAGCTAACCTGTTATAAGTACCCTTATATGTACTTGAATTCCTAAAACTCAAATATTCAAATCTAGATCTTGTTTGGTTACACAGATAAATGAGATGAGATGAGATAAAAATTAAAAATTGAATAAAATATTGTTAGTATATAATATTTTAATATTAAGTTTATTTTGAGATTTAAAAAAGTCAAATTATTTATTATATTTTGTGTGAGAGTTTAAAAAAATTATAATGATTATATTAGATAAGATAAAATAAGATGAATTAATTTGTGTAACCAAACCAAACCTTATAATGTGCTGCTGGTCTTATTGATTTAATTATTGTTTATGTGCTTTAGATAATTGTGCAAGCAAAAGAGAAGTTTTTGTGAAGAATTAGATGAAGCAGATCGATTAGACAAGAGAAATGCTTGATTGTGCAAGCACTTTGTAATCACTTTAAAAAAAATGAATAAATATAAGATCTACATGAAAAAAAATTAATTTTTTAATAGTTGACAGCCCTACTCTATTTCAAAGTGACTACACGACGCTTGTATACTCTACCATTGCATGCAGTATTACTCACTAGAAATGTGTCTAATTATGGAGGTGATAAAAAGAAGCCCAATGCAATGCAAACTCTAAAAACCCAACGGGAACCTAATTGATATATTTAGGTATTTGATTTGGATTAGAGTTAACTGTTTTATAACATGATGTTGATTGACTAGATTACAAGAAATCTTTTTATTTTTTGTTAGTTTTTTTTTGTCAAAATGATTACTTCATGTTAAAATGAATCTATTCTCATAAAAAACAATCATTTTATCGTAAATAACTCATCATCATTTGTCTTGTAGTGAATTAATTAAATATACTCAACAAGTTGATTCTCGTAAACTCAGACTTTAGCTCATTTCCTTTAAATAAATAAATTTTAGTAAAATTCTAGGCTCATGTATTGAGGCGTGTTTGGTAAATGAAAATTTGTGTAATAATATTGTGAGAATTCTTGAAGACATTTGGGATATGTTTACGTTAAAATTGTTAAGTTATGGTTAAAATGAAAATTAGTTTGGATAATTTTTTAATGTATGTTTTATATTGAAGTTTGTGAAATTTAGTAGATAGAATTGAGAATTTGTTTAAATAAAATTTGTTGGAGAATTTTGGGAAAGAAGTTTTGGTTTTTGTATTTTCTTTTAAATTTTTACGGAAACTCTCGTGAGTTGTGTTTCACTCTCTTGTATTTTTTAAGAGAAGTGCTAGTGTGCCGCCCAATTTTGATTGTTAGACGTGCCCACTAGTACAAATCCCACTTTTTATTTTTGTCTTCTTTTTTTCTTTATATTTTTTAATATATTTAAAAAATTTTTAAAAATAAAAAAATACAATAATACACTAATAGTCACTTCCTTAATCATTAAGTAAAAAAAATTAAAAATAAATATATATATGAGCGATTAAAATGAAACAGAAGGATAGCATTATTCATTTTTTAAAATTTTACGATGCTAGCTATATATGATGGCCAACTAGCAACTCAAGGTTTTTAGTCCTCGGGATTGGAATTCTAGGATCGCATAAGTGAAGTTGGGTCGATGAGAACTTCCTAGAGATGGGTAGTCGACCAAGCTGAAATTGGATAAAAATTATAGACAGGAAAAATCAATGATATATATGGACTTAATTTACCGTAAATGAAAAGAAAAAAGGATAGCATAGGTAAATCAATGATACAAAAATTTAATGTCATGATCTACGGTTGACGTATAAGCAGTAACTATCGTTTTCCAATCACTTATTCTTTACCATCTTCTCGACTGTATGCTTAAAAAATGTATAAGTACAATTACATAAATTAAATCATGTGTCTCATGATCTCATACACATGATAGGTGGTCTCTCCCGTTATCTTCTTCTCACTCCCACTATCCTTGTGTGAGATGGCGTGTGCCGTGAGGGTAGATCATCTTAGATGGTGTACGGTGGGGGCTTGGGTAGATCCTTTACAATGCCACAAAGCAAGGAATCGTCAGGAATGTTGTACTCGTCTCTAAGGGAGCGTGCAGGAGACAAAATGCTAGCATAGAGTTGTTGTCCGAGGTAGCGCCTCTCTGCCACCTCAGACCTTATATTCCACATTCCGGCATTATCAAATGTCAAGAGAATGGCTGCCCATGAGTTGGGAAAAACTTGGACTGTGTGCCTGCTTACAGCGTCAAGAAGATTGTAATTCCTTCGACGTTCTGGGTTCCACCTCCCAGGCTCAATGCTATTAATTGAAGTCAATAAAAAACACAAGAAACATCAATTAATACAAAATTATCATCAATCACATGAACAAAACAATATTCAATTAAAAAGAGTACATTGAACCATTAGTAGCCACTTACGCAACTGCGAAGAAGGAGTATCCATCCAAATGCCAAGATTGTATGCTCTTCTCGTGGTTCTCGAAGATAATCTCGACAAAGTTACGGAAAGTTGCGTTCAAGACAATCGGTGCCTTGGTAACTTCTACACCGTCAGATTGTGGATCGTCAGAGATGATGTTATATTTGAAGACCTTATCCGCGACTCTATAGTACTCTGCTAGCTTCAGCGGGGTGGGAGGGTCGACGTGGGAGATGCCATTTACAGCATAACGAAGATTGCCGTCAACCTTGCTGGCTGTGTTCACGAGCTTGATGGTGCGGGTAATGTTAATGGCACCATAATGGTAGGATCCTTGAGGGTTAGGCCTGGCAGCACTGGCAGTGAGGTTCCAACGGAAGGTGCGGAATTGGTTGAGGGACCAGGCCCAACCAACAGGGGCCTCAGGAATCTCAGGTGAGGCTGGGCCCTTGCCATTGGTGTAACTGATGAGACCCTTACAAGTAAGCACACTCTTGGTGAACCGAGTTGAGGCAATCATGAAGTATTCCTTCGGCTTTTGGTCCGCAGTGACAAGAACTGAGAAACATTGTCCCACATGGACGTCAAGGGATTGGTATGTGTTTTGGACTGTGTGGGAGCCCTCCATCTCCACCAACTTCATGGTGTGGCCTTGGATTCTGAAGTTAAGGGAATTCTTTAGGCCAACATTGCATATTCTATATTTGTAGGTTTTGCCAGGCTTCATATGGAACAAGGGCTCATCCTTGCCGTCACCCTTGGCAGATTTTCCATTGATGAGGACACCGTCTGGCCTACCTAGGGAGCGGCCACTATCCAAGAATTTCCTGAGGGTAGAGTGGCTCTTGATGTACCAGTCACCAATCAAGACAGTGTAATCATCTTCGGGATCAGCATATGGGACAGGAATGAGTAAGCGACTGTTCACACGGAGGCCACCAAAGGCACCAGCAGCCCTGTGCATGGCAGTGGTGGGGTAGTAGATGTAGCTTCCAATTTGGTCCTTGACTTGGAAGTGATAGGTGTAGTTTGTCTTGGGGGAATTGGGCACATGGTTCCAAGTGTGCCATCTTGCCAAGAGTTTTTCCTATGTTGGATGCCGCTCCTGGCAATCAAATCAAACGTTAGACGTACATTGAGCACAAATAATTAGTCAAAATTTTCACACAACTCATTTTTATGTATATTTTTTTACTCGATACAAAGTGATTAAAAAATGGAGAATGAGCACACCATGTCAACAGGAATGGCTCATCTAGGTTGTTGAAGACATTGATGACTATGTTGTTGTTGGTAGTGGAGTTGATATTGGGTCCGGGAAATTGACCGTTTATGAGAATGCCTTGTTGAGGGACTCCAAGTGGAGCAATTGTGCCGTAGGTAACGTTCCATGTGAAGAAGAGATAAGGGTCCTCACCGTGTACCATTGACATTGCCGCGGCAAAGAGGCACAAGAGCAACGTGAACGCCCCTCCTCCCATCTCTCTCTCTCTCTGATCTCTCTCTCTCTTTCTCTCTCTCTCTCTCTCTCTCTCTCTCTACACTTATATGTGGCCTATTTTGGAAGAAGATAATTGGCCTTCCTCTTGCGCGGGTCTGGCCACCCCACCCGACCTCTCCTTTTATACATCTTACAAAAACTTTCTCAACCATTCAAACTCTCCGCAATCTTTTCTAAGCTCACCCTTTTATTTTGCACCCTACCATTCCGTCCTTCCTCACAATTTGTTTCGTTTCTCCCCTACCCCGGAAAACACGCGTGCTCTCTCTCTCTCTCTCTCTCTCTCTCTCATAACCAACCCGTACCTAATCTTCTCAAGGCCGAGAAGAATTTAGCTGTGTCCAAAACATCCAAACCCACTTTTCAAGCCTTTCAACCTCACTTTTTACAAATTAAAAGAAAACTATTAAGACTAACTAGAACTAAATTTAATCTTGAATGGATGCATTCAATGAAGCCAAAATAATTAGTTCTGTGTTTGAACTATAATTTCATGGAGAATATATCCTTCATCTTGGCAATATATCCTTCAGAATTTTTCAATATAATTATCAAGTTGAAAGTTAGAGCTAGATCAATGTTATATAATGTAAGCTTTAAACGAAGTACTTAATCTTGGCAATATTTCCTTCAGGGTTTCAATATAATTATCAAGTTGAAAGTTAGAGCTAGATCAATGTTATATAATGTGAGCTTTAAACGAAGCCCCTTATTTCACCCTCTACGTCCAAAATTATTCTTGCGAAGGAGAAGAGCAACATTAAATTTTTGTGATGAAAAACCGTCACATTGCCATTGTTACCAAAGATTTTTTGTGACAATCAAATTATATCACTAAAACAACATTCGAGAGTAACCATACTTCGAATGTGCAAAATTTGTAGGTTTGAACGTATACCCACTATTCAATTAAGAAAGGAGTCTTTGGCCCTTCGCCACATATGATCTCCCTTTATTTGGTTTATCACCACTTGGGAGTCTGCCTTTACTTCCACTTATGTTGCACCTAATGCCTTCACTAGTATGGCGAGCTCCACCAGTAGAGTTTCATATTCTACTTCATTGTTGGTAGTTTTGAATTCGAGCCTGATCGAGTAATAGGACTCATCTCCCAAGCTTAATGTCACATATACTCCTACACCTTCGCCTGAGCGGCAAGACGAGCCATTGACATAGACTTGCCAGTGATTCCCGGCAGGCGGGGCAAACACGTCTTTGTAGGATTAGTTAGTTCCGCAACGAAATCTGTCAATGTTTGCCCTTTGATGGATATCCGAGGGAGGTAGTCGATGTTGAACTCGTTGAGTTCAATTTACTAGTTTACTAACCACTTGAACGTGTCAGAACATTGCAGCACTTTCTTGAGAGGGGCCTCTGTCAGGACTCTTATCTTGTGCTTGAAGATAAGGTCTCAACCAGCGAGTAGTTACAACCAAAGAAATGCTAGTAGTTCCGTCGACTGGTATCTAATTTCGGCTCCCCTCAATGCTTGGTTGGTGTAGTAAATTGACATCTGCGCCTTATCTTCTTCTCATACTAATGCTACAGGCACAACTTTCGCCACAGATACAGGTATAAGATTTCTCCTCACATGATTTGACTTAGAAGGGGAGGTTTTGACAGGTATTCTTTGAGCTAAATAACGCTTCTTCTCATTCTTTATTTTACTCGTGGACTTCTCGTAGCACTTGGAAAAATAGTAGGCACTTGTCTATTGACTTGGAAACTAATTTGTTGAGTGCTATGATCCTCCTTGCTCATCTTTGTACCTCATCGAGGGTCTTGGGAGATTTCATGTTGATAATGGCTTGGGTCTTCTTAGGATTGGCCTTAATGTCTCTTTCTAAGACCATGAAGACGAGGAATTTCCCTTACTCTACTCCCAAGGTGCGTTTCATGTGGTTGAGCTTCATTTTGTACCTGTAGTGGACTGTGATGGCTTCTTGTAAATCGTTGGTGTGTTGTTCTGGTTCTTTGCTCTTAACGAGCAAGTCTTTTACGTAGACTTTCATGTTACACCCAATTTACTTTTTAAACATCCGGTTTTCCAACCTCTTATAGGTCGCTCCGACATTCTTCAGTCCGGAAGGCATTACTCGATAGTAGTATAGCCCTCGGCCCGTTACGAAAGTGATTTTTCCCTCATTGTTGGGGCTCATCTGGATTTGGTTGTATCCAAAATAGGCATCCATGAAGCTCATCATCTTGTGCTCAACCATTGAATCCACGATCCACTCGATACGCTGTAAGGGAAAGCTGTCCTTAGGGCATGTTTTGTTCAAGTTGGTGAAGTCGATCATTTTTTTCCATTTGAATTACGAACAAGGACTATATTGGAAAGCCACTCCATGTAGTGGAAAGCCACTCCGTGTAGTGGGTCTCCCTAATAAACCTGTAGTGAACAGGTAGTCAACCTCCTCTACTATCGCGGCGTACTTCTCGGTACTGGTGCTCCTCTATTTCTGTCGAATCTTCTTGGCGTCGGGGTCTATGACAAGGTTTTGAATTCTATTTCAATCACCATTCCAGTTGAGGGATTGGAATAGAACATTTTGATATTAGTATGTTTCGGTGTACCGTTTCAGGATAATTATTATATAGATACTTATATATATAATCTATTCTAAATCTTAAAAATATTACTACAAAACTTAACATAATAAAAATTGAAGACTGATTGAGTAAGTAAAGAGATTATTTTCATTTGCACATGTTGCTCCATAAAGCCAGAGAATAAGAAAAATTTTAATTGTTACGCTTTTATTTGTAATTCTTATTTGTTTAAGGGGGTTAGTTTATGAAATTGTATATTTTAATGGGGTTTGAGGCTTGAGCCATATGTTTCTATGATATTTTTTTTGTATTGTAATGCAGTTCTCTTCACGTGGAGCTATCACAATTTCTTTTCAAAGATTTCAAGTTCCAATGCCCCTTGTCAAAAGTCATACCAATTGTCAAAATTCAGAACGCGGCCACAACTCCGGTTGAATTCTAGAAATGACCATTTCTCTTTTTTCTCTTGTTTGAATCTTGAGCTTCCTAAAAATAAAAATACTGAGGTTCCAAAGATGGGTTTCTCTGTTTCGAGGCGGAGCAAGCAACTGGTGGCATTCTTGATTTTTTGTTTTTTTCTAAGGTTTGAATGCTTTATGTTTTATTAATCCATGATTTATTTTGCTCACGTCACTTTCCTACTTCAAATCTGTAAAACTTCTAGAGATCTTACAGATTATCTCTTCCCCTTCCTAGTTCATCCACATTCTCTCTCTACTACAAATTTTATCTAAATGTTTCAAATCGGAAGACTAGTTCCGGTTGGAATACCCAACTGAAATAAGCTGAATGTCGAGATTTTAGACGATACAAAATACCTGTTTTAGCCATGCCGATTATTGTTCTGACACGGCAAATTTTGGCCATTTCTTTAAGAATGAAAAAGAAATCAAAACACTAGTCTATGCTCAAATAGTGTTCGATAACATTTCTATCGATCTCAGGCATGTCTTTGTGACTCTAAGTGAAGGCGTCCTTGTGCTCGGTGAGTAGTTGCTTCAATTACAATCTAACCCCAGGCTCTATTTTTGTGCCTATCCTTACCTTCCTCTCCAAGTGAGCATCATCCAGTGCAACCAACTATAGGGGTTCAAAAGCCTCTCCTTGCTTCAGATTCTGCTTGTTTTGGATTTCCACTTCTCGTTCAATGAGTTTAGGAGGTGGGCACAGAACTTGCAGTCCAGTCACAAGTGGTTTTTCTATGCGCACTCTTTTCCCCTGTCTTTAAGTTCCTGCACGTAGCATTCCCTCGCCAGTACTTGCTCACTGCACACTTCTCCTACACCCACTTTCATTGAAAATTTCATCTTTAGGTAGTACATAGAAGCTACGACCCTTAAGTTGTGCAAGGTCATTCGCCCGATGATCGCATTATAGGAGGAGCAAGTTTCGACCACCAGGAGATTTTTCATAGTGGTATAGATGTGTGTTTCCAATCAAATTGTCACAGGTAGGGTTATGGAACCCATGGGTTGTATAGTCTCCCCCCCAAGAATCCTTTCAATAGTGTTGGTGAAGGGCGCAACCGGCTTTGATCGATTGCCATCTTTGCAAATGCTTCCAAAAAAAGTATGTCATCCGAACTCTCATTATCTATTAGTATCCTTCGGGTGGTGAAGTTGGCAACTAGGATGGTTACCACTAATGTATCTTCATGGGGGTAAATCAATCCCTCATAGTCATTCTCGTCAACGGAGATGGTCGTGGTCTTTTGGCTTCGGGCCTGCTTAGTTGGTATCCAAATACTAAAAACTTCCTTGTACCTCACCCTGCTAGCGTATACCATTCTACTAGTGTGGCTGAGCTGCCTCCGGCAAACATGGTTTGGATTTTGCCTAAGGGAACATTGTCTGGATTTTTGCGAGGAACATTCTCTGTGCTCCTTCTCATAATCTTTATTCTCTTTGGGCTCTCACTTCTGTGGGGCCTTTGTCCCCATTCAAGTCTCCTTTCCTTTACTCATCTGGGTGGGGAGGAATGCTAGGAAATTAATCATCTGAGGTTCCTATTTTACTGCAACTCTTCTATCCGTTGTTTCAAGTGATGATAGTCCTTTATCCAATGTCCTTCTATTGTGATACGTGTAGTGTTTGCAAGTTATTTGACTCTGATTGCTGCCGCTTGAAGGCTGTCCATCAGCCCTCGCTTGCACGCTCATGTTCGAGTGTGTCTTCTTAGACGGAGCTCTATCATCCTTCCTCCTATCATGTTGTCCCTTCTTACCAATTCCGCCATGAAAGGGTTCTTGGGCTAGGTGCCGCCCAAGAGTGCTTCTAGTGTAATCTTTTCATCTTGGTCGTTTGTAGTCATGTGCTCATTGTTGAACTGGAAAAGGTAAGCCTTCAAGCTCTCATCCTCTCGTTGTTTTACAGTGAGAAGGTAGGCGGATGGTCACCGTCTTCTTTTATTGGCCATGAACTGGGTTAGAAACTGCTTGCCCAACTCTTCGAGGCTGTCAATGGTGCTCAGTTGCAAGGCTCCAAACCATCTCCTAACAGGCCTCTTAAGTTTCAAGGGGAAACCTCAACAAATAGTCTCCCCAAGAAAGTCGTGGAGCATCATTTGAGCCTTAAACGCCTCTAGATGTTTGAACGGGTCCTTAGATTAGTCGTACATCTCCATTTATGGAACTTTGAACTTAGGCAGGAGCAGTGCGGCCATCACCTCGGCATTGTAAGCGAGATCAGTGCTACTGAGCAACTAATCGACCAAGGACGACGCTCCTATCTTCTTGGTCATCTCCTCATATTTATCCATGAAACTGCTCAACTCATTGTGCATCCTCTTCTTCTCCTCGTTGTCGACCGCCACCTCGCCAGCACTTCTCCACTTCAGTCCTATCGTTCTGGCTTGGCCCAGCACCTTCTCTAGATCCGGCATTTCTTCACTTCAAGATTTCATTCTCCCGCTAAAGACTCTCCATCTCCAACGACATCTCCTTCATCTACTCTTCCATTTCTGCAAATCTCCCCTCCATGTTGGTCGAGTTAGCTTTTTGATCATGAGTTGCTGGAGAACGTATCATAGCAGGCATACAAAAAGCATGTCGATGTTATCAACTAGATCCCATAGATGACGCCAACGGTTAAGAACGTGTTTCACACCATTGCCGACCTAGACCAAAAGAAGCGTGAGGGCTAAGGGGGTAGGTAACACCTTTGATGCCTAAGTTAGTGTTTATAATGGTGAAATATGGAACCAACATGGTTGTAAAGAGTTACCTCAAATCAACAATTGGTGTCAGATATATAGGCACTTACTCAACTGATAAAGATTTTATAATCGCATGATATGCTTCGATGATCTTAGGTGTGATGAATATCCAGCTTCAGTTAGGCAATAGCCATATAAGGAGACAACGTTAAAGGCGGGTATCTCGAATACCTATCCTTATAAGGAAGGCCTGAATTCCCTCAATGGTTATATCCTTAATAGGACTCGAATGTACTGGTGGCATCTCCTCAAGGCTGCACATCGTGGCCCTTCTTACTTCTCTTTCACTGAGCTTATGGAACTTGGTTCGTGGGCTTTTGTGAGGTGAATCGAGCCCAACCAAATTGGGGAAATATTTCTCTCTCCAATCCCGACAACCGATAAAAAAGTAATAGGATATGCCAGCATGCATGCTTCACTATTTTCATAAGTACTTATGATCAGCACCATTTAACCACTTCTTCCATGTCTAATCCCACTGTTTGGAGCAAAGCACATAATATATAATTCAAAAAGGTGATATATAAGTGTGGAGTAGCAAATAAAAGATAGTCCACGGTGAAACCAAAAGCATTAAAATTTGGGTAAAGATTGCAGCTCTGAGCTAGTGGGTCTTTCACGATTTTAATGCCATTGGGTAACCATCCAATTAGGATGATGGCCAAGTTCAGAGATAGGGACAACCTTAGTGCATGGTAGACTGAATCCTGGAAAGTTCAAAGCCAAATTAAAAAAAAAAATGGTAAAATGACGCTCCATTTTCTTTTGCACAAGAATTTCTATCAATTGTCAAAGATGGATCCATCAAAATTTAATATTTTAAGGAAAAGAAATCCATGGACGACTATTTGGATCTACCATTTCTCACATTTTGCACTCAAACTCTGCGACACTTCATCACTAGTCACTCACTTTCTAGTTTTCTCCCTATGCTTTCTTGGAGAAAAAAAAGTCACCCAATTTTCTTTTCCCCTCGAATAAACATCCCATATACGAAAGCAAAACCTTTTCTTAGACTTGAGTTTCCTCTTTTTCCTTTTTGTTCTCTCTCAGATAAAGCAAAACCTGTTTCAGTTCACATTTGTTGCGTGCTGCTATTGTGGCCACCACGAGCTATGGTAATTTTGTCAAGCATTCTTCTTTGTCCCCTATGGTGAAACAATTACGTGTGTATGTATGTGGGAAAAAGATACGGTTTCGTGTATACCAGAGTAGTTCGGGCAAACATTCGGGCATTGGGTAATAACCAACATGAACCGATTAAGTTTGGAAGAGATTCGAACATTTCTGATTCCAAGTTGCACTGAATTGGATCGGGTATTTGGGTAGGTTCAGGTCAGAAAGTCAGTTCAAGCAGGGTGAGTGACTTTTATGTACAGCCCTACTCAAAAGGAAGACACATTTTAGAGTACAAATGTATAACCATTTGCATTTAGGTCGTTAAACTAGGGTGTTACACTGTAAATTATTATCATTGGACACAATTCTCAAATATGCAAATATGCAAAGACTCTCGATCCTTAAAGAATAGTGAACATTAAATAGAAAGTATTGATTGCTTTGTTTTGTCAATGAATGTATGAGATATGACAATATTCTTAGTCTTAATGATAGATATAGTCTATAGATATCTTCTTGTGATGGCTCAAAGAAAATCTAGACTTTGCTAATCTTAGTAAAGTTATAAATAACCTCTAAGGATAAGAGATATAGGGTGAAAGACAGAGCAAAAAAAAGATCCTTCATGTATGATTGCATTCATGGATATAGAACAAAACCCTCAATTTTAATTGGTATAATCTCATGAAAAGCAAATATGAGATAACAAATCTATAGTAAGATTATAAATATTTTGATATGAATCCGTAGGAATAATTTTTAAGACTAGGCCCACCTTGGTTCCCATCATATTTGCCCCGAATTCAGTTGATTATATTTTGCCTCTTTCTCAAAGAAAGACCATCAAACAATATTTCCCTCCCCAAAGATTTAATTATTTGATGAAAGTAATATAAATGATCATGCGACTAAATCGAAAAATCCAAGATTGAAAATGTAGTTGGATAGAGTGACCATAAATTAAAATAGCTCATTCATCTATAATTATCTCGTGAGGATGTGATTATTTATCATATTATAAGAAAGATATAGAGATTTAGTAACAATTAGAACCAATAATTATAATTTTTGCAGCAAGTGGAGTGGATGTAAGATAAAAAAAAAAAATGCTATTAGAGTTAGAATTAGTGTTACCTTTTAAGTTCTTCTCTAGGGTTAAAACAAAACTGGTGAACCGAACCCAGGTCCGGCTCAAAATAGGTTTGGTTTGATATCGGTTCTATATTTTTCAAAAACAGTCAAAATCGATATAGGTTTTTGTTTTCCTTTTTCTAACATCGAACCAGACTGGTTCATTCATATATATATTTTGTAATTTTTATATTATATAAATTATTTTTTATATAAAATCATATAAAAAATATTTTATATAATATATAATTTTCATATATAATTTATATATATAATATATAAAATTATATATAAAATAATTTTATATTAGATGCTTAATTACTAATTAATATAATATTAAATTTTAAAATCCTATTATTCATTTATAATAATAATATTCTAATAATATAAAATTAATATAACATTTGATTTAACATCAAATTAATCTTATAAATCTTAATATAATATTTGATATAACATTATCATTAAAAAATTTAATTTTATAATATAAAACTAATAGAACATAAATTTTAATCTTAAACTTGAACATTTGATCATATGTTATTAATAAAAACTATATATATTAAGGATAAATACATTTTATAGCAAAATAAAATATAATATATATTCTTTTTAATAAATACATTTCTATACATTTGATCATATACACTCATATAAAAAGTGTATGTAGGCATCATATTATTACTAGCATACATAATCAAATACTATATCACTATATTATCACTTATATAGTATATTATATATACTATATATATAATATATCGAAAAAATCGGACCAAACCGAACCGAAATCGATAAAATCGGAAGTATCGATTTCTGAGTGTAACCAGTACGGTATCAGTTCTTCAAATCTCAAAATTTGTGTATATCAATTTGGTTCTAAAATATACTCAAAATCAAATCGAATCGGATCGGTTACATCCATATTCTTCTTTTATCTCAATAATAAATATATCACAAACGCGTGGTAGGTGGGAGAAAATATAAAACAAATACTAATTAAATTATTAATAAAAATTAAACTAGTTTAAAATTAACCTATTTTAGTTAAATCGAGAAAAAAATGAGATAAACTCATTAGAAATCTCATTCAATTATCCATTAGATATGGTAGATTAAAAAATTGGACACCACTACAAGTCTATTTTAGAGACAAAAATTTATTTTGTTTCCTTCTTAGTGTGAAGAGAGAAGAGAAATAGGTGGCTATTTCTTTTGGTTGTGCCTTTGTATCTAAACTACAATTTTTGAAATTTTTGTTATAGTTATGTCACTCCTCTTTTTTTTTTTTTTTTGGTTAATTTCAGTACGTAGTCAGAATTGGATGAAAGATATTATTTGAGGAAAAAAAAAATAGTAGCTTAAGGATGCTATTTTGAGAATATTCACAACACGTGAACCTTTTTTCTAAAATACGTGAAATCAGGCGGTCATTTTAATAATTTAACGGAAAAAAGGGGCGACCTGATATCATTTGAGGTTGTAGTTGATGCTTGAAGATTAGATATTTGAACCAACATGAAAAGTGGTAATTCGTGTTTATGAGTATACAGTTGTATGACTCAGCGTGGTCTTCAATCTTGACACATTTAATGAAATAATCAAATAATCAAACTCCTTAATCTGACATGACCATTTTACTTAACCCGATTCCCATAATCTCATATATTATTCGCACGTGTTTTTTTTTTTATAAGTTATTATTCACACGTATTATATCAATTATATAATAACAACTAGATCCGTGACAATATCAAATTGATACAAAATCCATTACAATATCTAAAATGATACAGCCCAAGTTCTTATCAAATATCCAATTAAAATTAAATTACATTCCAATACAATTGATATAATTAAAAATAAATAAAAAATACTAAGAAAATGAAATTATTTTCAAACAAACAATACCATAAAACCTCCGCATTAAACATCATCCTTATTTAAAAATGAGCATGGTTTAAATATTTATTAAATAAAAAATGTAATTTCAATATGTGGGTTATACAGATCAATTATGGGAGAATGCATTGACATGCAGTAATTGATCTGACTATCAAAATGACTATTTTAATTGATCCGATTTGACTTGGACTCTAGTCCACAAACTATGGTCCTTTAAATTTCGTAAAAATCTTCTCGAGTTAACACTTTGTGTAAAATATGATCAGTGCCTTTCAAAATGGTATTGCGACCAAACTCGTAGAGTAATCACCTCTAAGGCAATTCATGATGTCTATCGGGTTTGAACAATATATTTTACTATTCATGTAAAAACTTTTTTGTAGAGAACTGTTATGGTCCTCTGTGCTGACTTGAAGGAGAAGAGCAGAGGTTAGGGTTCGCAAGGAAGACGAAGAGAAGTGGAAGTCAGAGGAAGTAGAACTGGTCTAGAAGTTGGGAAGATTCGGGACTTAGACGCATGAAGAACTCAAAACGCAGAACTGAGCCTACAGAACGCACCGTTTAGCCATAAGTCTGGGACTCCAAAACGCACAGCTGAGGCTTCACCTCAACGCACCGTTTTGTCCGATGCTGAAGATTCCAGAAGACTTGAATTTATCTTGTTGTTTTCTTTTCATTCCGTAGTCGGTTATTTTCTTTTACACGTGTTGCTATGCTATTTGCTTATGTTGAATTCCTGTGAGGATTTGAAGGAGGGCACGGCAGTGTCAGAATTGTACTGTAATCTTCATGAATTCGGACTCTTGCTAGGAGGTTAAGGGATTCCCTCGAACGAACCCTAATATCATTTCACATTCCCAGATTTTCTTTGCCATTTCTACAAACACATTCCCTGCATTCCTTCCCTTCCCATTGCTACGTATTCTTTATTCCATATTTGGCTTATTTTACATATCAGATACATAGAATCATTACAAGAACTATAACATGGACATGAAATGAAGAGACCGAATCAAGAATTCAAAAAATCAAGAATGAGTTTATTTCGAGGAAAACTCAACTCGACCTTAAATGACGAAATAGAATTAAGAATTCAAGAAAATCAAGAATGAGTTTATTTTGAGGAAAACTCAACCTCCCTTCAATACATCGAGATACTTCTTCAAGCATTCATATATCTCATCTTCCCTTGCGTTTACCCTTTTATACAACAAAACATGGTAAAACGCCTGTATTACTAAATGGTACAAAACACAGTTTAACACCCATGTACAAAGCCTAAATCCAATAAAAAATGCGCCCAAACTAAACCCATTACAAAAACGTCCCGTATCATTTTTTTCGAAGTGCACTGTTTCACTTATTCAAGTGCACCATTTCATTCTTACTTTATTCTTCCCTTCAATCCCTCTTCTATACAAAAACCCTCTTCCAGTAACTGTATTAATTGTCTTCCTTCAGCATATAACATTCTCCCCCCATTCAATAAGCATTGATCACAAGGTTCAGTACTAAGCTCCCCCTCTTTACAAGGCCTTGCCCACAAGTTGAGGGTAAAGGTTTTTGAGTTTCCACAAAGTCTCCCACGTGCTATCCTCCGGAAGAATCCCACTCCAATGAATCAAAACTCCAGTCATTGCATGATTAACTACCTTCTTCGTACACCTCCCCAACACAACTTGAGGTTCTAGTTGAATTCTGCCTTCCTTGTCAACAGGTGGTAAGGTTGGCAAGGGAGTTATCTGCTGCCAAAATTTCTTTTTTAGACAAGACACATGAAAAACAGGATGTATCTTTGAAGATGAAGTCAAATCCAATTTATATGCTATAAAACCAACCTTAGCTACAACCTGAAAAGGCCCATAATAAAAAGGAGCCAACTTCAAATTGTGTCTAAGGGCTACTATCTTATGTTTATGAGTCTTGCTAGGTATAAATGGTTTAGCACACCAAACTGCGTACTAACGTTGACATGGCTTTTTTTTATTGAAAAGAAAAATAAAAAAAGAAAATTTTGAGAGAATATGAAGGTCCTCTATCTCATGAAAATCATTTCCGTCTTCAATTTGCATCGTTTCATTAAACGAATGCCTTACATGTCAGTATTAGTGCGTGATTTGGTGCACGAACTCACTTGCAAGAAGACTTTTCCTATGTTTATAGGGCTGTAACTTCAAAAAAACCCAATCACCTTCATCAAAGCTCTTGTCAATCCTTTTTTTGTCAGCAAAGAATTTCATTCTCTGTTGTGCCTTCAATAAATTCTCCTTCAAAAGCCCCATTACCTCATCTATTGTGTTCAATTGTTGATCCACAACCTCATTAGCTATTGTTCCATGAATATAGGATAACAATCTTGGTGGTGGATAGCCATATAATGCCTCAAAGGGAGATAAACCAGTAGAAGAGTGGACAATGGTGTTGTAACACCATTTAGCCATTGGTAGCTATAAGCTCCAATCCTTGGGTCTCGATCCACAATAACACCTCAAGTAAGCCTCAACACACTTATTAAGGGCCTCAATTTGACCATCAATCTCTGGGTGGTACGCTGAGCTAAAGGCTAAGGTAGTATTTTGGAGGTGGAACAACTATTTCCAGAAAGAACTTGTGAAAATGGAATCTTTGTCAAAAACCACAGATTTGGGCATACCTTGGAGTTTGAAAACTCTAGAGAAAAATACTTGTGCCACTCTCACTATTGTAAAAGGATAAGCCAATGCAAAGAGAGAGAGAGAGAGAGAGAGAGAGAGAGAGAGAGAGAGAGAGAGAGAGAATGAGAGTGCTTTGTCGATCTATCAATCACAGAAAAAATGACATTAGAACCATGAGATAATGATAGGCCTTCAATGAAATCAATTGAAATATCTGTCCAAGGCAAAATTGGGGTAGGTAATGGCTGTAAAAGTCCAAGTGGATGAATTGTCTCATTCTTAACAATTTGGCTTATATCACATTCTCTTACAAATTTTCTTATATCTCCACACATTCCCTTCCAATAAAACTCTCATTTGGCTCTTTCAAGCTTTTCTGGTACCCAATATGACCAGACTATGGATTATTATGAATATAGTGCAGAATTTTGTCTTTGAAAGGAGAAAAAGGCACCACCACCATTTTCCCCTTCCTCAGTAGCATCCCTTATTGAATAGAATAGTGCTTAATTTCCTCATCTGCTTATAGCTTGGAATAGATATCGTTAAGTTCCTGAGATAGTATATAAGTCTCTTTCAATTCCTCAATCCATAAAGGAGTGGGAAAGAAATCAATGCCAGCATAGCATTGTCTATCTCCTCTCCTGGAAAGTTCATCAACAACTTTATTATCCTTCCTCTTCTTATAATCAATGGAGAAATTGTAACCCATCAGCTTTGTAATTCACTTTTGTTGAGCTTCCATTCCCACCTTCTGCTCCGAAAGGAATCTCAAAGCTTGCTGGTCAGTCTTAATCATAAAAGTCTGACCAAGCAAGTAAGGCCTCCACTTCTAAACAGCAGTGACCAAGGCCTAATAGCTCCTTTTCATATGTAGACAATGCCAAACTTCTTCCTGTTAAGGCCTTGCTAAAGAATGCAATGGGCTGGCCCTCTTGCATGAGGACTGTCCCCAGTCCAAATCCACTAGCATCACACTCGAATGTGAAATGCTTAGAAAAGTCCGTTACTCTCAACATTGGTGGTTGAGTTACAGTTTACTTCAACTTCTTGAATGCTAGTTCTATTGCCTTGGACAATTTGAAAGCATTTTTCTTCAATAATTATATTTAAGGTGTTGCAATGGAACTATGCCTTCTGATGAACTTTCTATAGTACCCAATTAATCCCAAAAATCGTCTCAAAGATTTCAAGGACTTTGGAACTAGCCATTCCAACATGGAACTTATCTTTTCAAGATCAACTTTAACTGTAGCCCCTGATATGAGATGCCCTAAATAATCCACCTCAACCATTCCAAATGGACACTTTGACATCTTAGCATATAGCGTGTGCTGACCCAAGGTGTTCAAAACAACTCTCAAATGCTCCAAATGCTTAGAATAAGTTTTGTTGTAGACCAAAATTTCATCAAAGAATACAAGTACAAACTTTCTGAGAAAGGGCTTAAAAACATCACTCATCAGCCCTTGAAATGTAGTTGGAGCATTAGTGAGTCCAAAATGCGTCACTAGAAATTCATAATGACCCGGTCCTAAAAGCTGTCTTTGAAACATCATCTTCCTTAACTCTAATCTAGTGATAACCATATCTCAAATCCAATTTAGAAAAATCTGGGCTACAAACAGTTCGTCCAACAATTTATCTATGACAGGAATTGGAAATTTGTCTTTTATAGTTTCTTTATTCAGTGCCCTATAATTGACACACATCTTCCAACTTTCATCAGCTTTTCTTACCAAAAAGAACTGGTGAAGAAAAAGGGATTTGATTTGGCCTTTCAACTCCTGACTTCAATAGGTCTTGTAAAGATTTTTCAATCTTAGCTTTTTGATGGAATGGATACCTGTAAGGCCTCACTGAAATAGGCTGAGTTCCATCCTTCAAAATGATCTGATGATCACACGACCTCTTAGGTGGCAAGCCAACTGGTTTATCAAAAAAGCCCTCGAAACTCATTCAACAATTCATTGAGTTCCTGTTGCTTCACTTTCTATTTACCCTTCTTTTCCACAGGTACTATCTGCAATAACCACCCTTGTCTCCTTAATGCTGAAGGTTTCAGAAAATGATTACCTTCCACCATAGAAGTGTCCCCTTCCCATAATCCCTGTAGTTTCTCTTCCCTGCCCTCTAACTCAAACATCATAACCATCTATGTAAAGCCCAAACAATGGGACCAAGAGTTCTCAACTATTGTACTCCAAGTATCATTTTACAACCTCTAAAAAGCAGCAGGTGAAAAGAAATGGAAAACTTATTTCCTTGAACTTTCACTACATATTCTTCATACTTCCATTTGCTCAACAACTTTTCCCCAATAGCTACCTTGACTTGAAATTGAGGCTCCTCACAAATATTCAAATTAACTAGCTTGGCCAATTGTGGGTCAAGGAAATTGAGAATACTATCCGAATCAACTAAAATAACGATAAGCTGGAACCAATCACGCATTTCAACCTTGAAGTATTGGAGTTAGGGAACCCTAAAATAGCAAGAATTGAAATTTCCCATCATTCTCCTCCACTAATCACATTGTCTCCACCACTTCCTGCATATTTTCCACCTCTTCCACACACTTTTCATCATTCTCCACTTGCAGCAAGTATACTTTGGGTATCTTACAAACATGTGAGGGTTTCACTTTTCTTCACAATGGTAACACAACCCATTCTTTCTCTTCTCATTCATTTGTACATAAGATATTTGAGAACTGCCATCAATGTTTCCCATAGAAAACTTAAGTGCCTCATTGAACTCAACACATTCTTCTTGTATTTTTGCTATCCCAAAAGCAACACTTAAACTAATGAGATTTAACATTCTCACAGGTAATCTGATCTCATCTTTGAGACGACTCAAAAAACAACTCAATTTGTACTCTTCTCAAGACTCCCATTGGATCATCATAAGTCGTGGAGCCAAATCTAATCAACAAAGCCTTCACAAACAATTCCCAACACTCAAACTGTCCACCATTAATAGCATCTTGGTACCACACCAAGGCCTCCCATTCCATGTGATAAGAAGCCATAAAAAACTTCTGAGTTGGAGGGGTTTAATGATACCTAAAATAGTAATTAGTCTTAAAGACCCATCCATAAGGATTTCCACTATTGAAATGTGAAAAATCCAATCTAACTCCTTTTGACAAGAATTGTCTATCATCTTGAACTACAATTCGTGGTTCTTGCGTATCAATTCTAGGTGAACATACACGTTGATTCTCAATTAACGTTTTCATCCTATCAGTCTACTGATCTAACCTGTCATAAATAATATGGATAGACTGCTGCTGATCATCCAACTAGCATTGCATTGCTTCTTGATGCTTCTGATTCATCTCTTAATGGTCTTTCATAGCTATTGCTTTGGTACCCTCAGCCATGAGAGAATCTTTCCTCTCTAATACCAATTGTTAGGAGAGAACTAGAACATGGACATGAAATGAAAAAATGAAATCAAGAATTCAAGAAAATCAAGAATGAGTTTATTTCAAGGAAAACTCAACCTCCCTTCAATACACTGAGAAACTTCTTCAAGTATTTAGATATCGCATCTTCCCTCGCATTTAACCTTTGATACAACAAAACATAGTAAAACACCCCGTATTACTTAATGGTACAAAACACACCGTTTAAAACCTTTGTACAAAGGCTAAACCCAATATAAAATGCACCCAGACTAAACCCATTACAAAAACGCCTTGTATCATTTTATTTGAAGCGCACTGTTTCACTTATTCAAGCGCACCGTTTCATCCTTACTTTATTCTTCCCTTCGATCCCTCTTCTATACAAAAATCCTCTTCCAGCAATTGTATTAACTATCTTCCTTCCACATATAACATAAGGGATAATTGTGGAATGAGATGATATGAGAATTTTATGAATAATAATAAGATGGTTTGTAAATAGTTGTGAAATAGTTTGAGACCTTGTTTTGATTCAAAAAATATCTACACTCATCTCATCTAATTTGCATTATAACTTTTCCAAATTTTTAAACAAAATATAATAAACAATTCAATTTTTTTAAATTTTAAAATAAAAATAATATTAAAAAATAATAATCTAACAATATTTTATTTAACTTTCATCTCATCTCATTTCAACTCACTATTCAAATCTCCCTTCAGGTTTTATAAAGTTTTGAAAAAAAATAGAGAAAAATTAAAGAAAAATATTATAAAGTTAAAATATTGTTAGAATATAAATTTTTAATAGTATTTTTATTTTGAGATTTAAAAAAGTTAATTATTTTTTTTTGTTTGAAAGTTTGAAAAAATTGTAATTATTATTTTAAAAAAGTTATAATAATTGGTTTGAAAGTGTTTATATTTGAGTGATATTTGAAAAAAAAATGAGATGAAATGAAATATGAGATAAAATAAAATGGGATGATACCAAAACAATTTTCAAACATCCTCTTAATCCGTTCGCTAATCAACTTTCAATGAGTCAATTATAACCTATTATAACATATAAAGGTAATAATAAACCTATAATTATTTTTTAACTTATTTTACAATTAACCAATGAAAACATAACACTTAATTAAAAAGGATTTTAATTTCGACAAAATTATTTTTTAATTATAAAATAGTTATAAATTAATTATAAATTGATCATTTTCCTTTAATTAGAGTCATCTTTTCAACTTTTAATTCTTTAATTTTGTATTTAAATTCGCCTAGAATTATCAATTATGGGTGGGGTAAAAATTTGTCAGCTCGAGACTCGCCGTTTGCTTGCAACCGAATAATTGGAAAAAAAAAACATAAAAGAAACAGAGAAACAAGACACAAAGGAATAAAAAGTAGCGGTGAATTGAGTTTGATATTGAAACTCAACGTGAAGAAAAAACAACAAAAAGGAATGATGGGTTCGGAAGAGGGCCGCCCGGGTAGTACGGCGAGGATTCTGGCAACGTGCTTGATCGGAGGGGTGGTTGTGGGCGTGTCGCTTTTGGGCTTATCGCAGCTGCCTCTGGGAGTTCGGTGGAGGAAGAAGAATAAACCCGTACGGGTCTACATGGATGGCTGTTTTGACATGATGCACTACGGCCACTGCAATGCCCTGCGTCAGGCTCGTGCCCTTGGCGACCAATTGGTTGTTGGTGTTGTTAGCGACGCCGAAATCACTGCCAACAAAGGTCCTCCTGTCACCCCTCTTAAAGAAAGGTCCCTACTTTGATTCTCTAATCCCCAATTTTCATTTTTCTTTGTCTGCCTTTTGGATTATATCAATTCAGTCGCTAATGCCGGCTCGAACTAGCAGGACGGATAACATATCATATTTAGCTATTTGCCTAATCTTGTTCGCACGTGTATTGATTTATTTATTTTCATGTTGTCGTAGGATGATTATGGTCAATGCTGTGAAGTGGGTTGACGAGGTTATCCCTGATGCGCCTTATGCCATAACAGAAGATTTCATGAAGAAGCTTTTTGACGAGTACAACATAGACTATATCATCCATGGTGACGATCCATGTGTTCTTCCCGATGGTACTGATGCTTATGCTCTTGCCAAGAAGGCTGGTCGCTATAAGCAAATAAAGCGCACTGAAGGAGTCTCCAGTACAGACATTGTTGGTTAGAATTGTCTCCTATCTTTATTAGGCCTTTGCTGGTTTTCAGATATACCTATGCTTATAAATTTAGTAAGATTAGAAATTTTGATATGGAAGGGTAAAATGCCAATGAATGTGACAAATTGTCAGAAAGCTAAAATTGGAGCACTTGATTATTATGTATTAATTGTTCAGTTATTAGAGACCTTGCTCTCTCATATGTATTAATTGTTATTAGTTATTAGAAACCTTGACCTTTTATACTAATGGATTTGGGATCCTTATTTAGAACAGAAATTCTATATGGAAGCCTTGCACCCCACACTTCCACCCAATCAACATGTGATTTGTAATTTTTGCCCTTCTATCTTAATGCTCAAATATGTGTGTGTTTAAATAGAAAGACAAAAATGACAAATCACGTATTGGTTAAGTGGAGGTGTGTGGTGTAAGGCTTCCTTGTAGCATTTCTCTATTTAGAAACCATTTGATCTCAGAAGTCTAACCTTGTAAAACCAGTCTAGAGGACATATAGAGCCCATCTTGTTATGAAGTTGGGGCAATGAATACAACTACTACCCATGTTCAGAAGTTTTGTGATCACTAATTATGATCTATTTTTTTTATAAGGTAAACTTTATTAATGATAAAATAAGGCACTATCATCTATTTTATGGACTTGTCTTAGAAAAATTCCATATAACATAAGAAACAGATGACCTAATAAAATACCATTGATGCATACTCTTAACCAAAAGGCTACTTGGTTGGCATGTGCCCATGGCCTCTTAGTATTCGGCATTTGAAGGTGGTTATCCTTCTTGAACCACGCTATAGATGTGACATTAGGTGGTCTCTTGGTTGGAGGTGATGATGTTATGGTTGTTGTCAATGATGTGGCAGCAGCAAGAGTGGTGTTCACAATGTGGCTGTGGCAGCAATGTGGTGATCAGGGATTGGTAGGGAAATGAGTGGTCGTGTGATATATATTCTTGATATAATGCTCTGGTCTCATGCCTATTACTAAGTTATTTTCTGGTTGAAAAGTGTTCTTATGTTGTTTCAAATATAGTAATTAACAATAGTTTTTCTTCTTTTTTTCATGATATATGTGCCTTCTCCCATTCCAATGTAAAATATATGTTTCTAAAATTTTGTTTCAACTGGTTGACTGAATGCCTCATCCTATGCTTGATACCGCTGGATTTACTGCATTATCTTTTAATTTTGTTTGCAGGTCGTATGCTTCTCTGTGTAAGAGAGAGAGCCATTAATGACAGTCACAACCATTCTTCCTTGCAAAGACAGTTCAGTCATGGTCACAGCCAGAAATTTGAAGATGGTGGCTCTGGAAGTGGAACTCGTGTATCTCATTTTCTGCCAACATCTCGCAGAATTGTTCAATTCTCCAATGGGAAGGTATGTATTCTGTGTGTGTTGCATGCCTTTCCGTGTCTTTTTGTTGAATCCTTGATCCTTTTCTTTGATAAGCAAGTCAAATTTTATTGATAATCAAAACAAGGCATTGGCATTATCATGGTACATGGAGTATACTATGAATACACCTATTAAGAGAGGGGGAAGGGTAAAAAAACTCCTCGGTACTAAAATTGGGAATAGCTGTCAGCCTGTCACACGGTGCTAAAAAGTAGTAAAAAATGAAGCGTTGAGTTCTTCCAATTTCCTTGATGTGTCTTCAAAGTTTTGCTTATTTCTTTTCCTCCATATGTACCGCATCAAACAAATTGGAGTTATGTTCCGCAAAATTTCTGTGTGTGGATTTTCAGATTGCCTTTTCCAGCATGCTAACACATCCACCACCCTTTTCAGCATTATCCATCCTAGCCCATACAGATTGAGGCTGCTCTGATGTGTTTTCTATCTTTTACATTGGCTGACATGATTTCTTCTTGTTTCCTTTCCATAAATTAAGTTGGCATGTGGTGCTTTCTTGAAAATGTGCTTGATCTACGGTGCAGCTGGCAAATTGGGGTTTCGAACAGGAAGAATCTACTGTATGTGATAATTGCCCATTTTGTATATGTGTGATAGGTGTTTCTTTGAGTCTTTGGGCCTTTTTTGGCAGTTAAATTTTGGTGGTTTTTCATAAAAGTAATCAGCCTCTCACCAATGACAACTTTTAGCAGCACCTTCAAATTATTTTGACTCAAGCGGGACGTGGTGGGAAATACTGGTTGGTATGCTTCGGATCTGAACCTAAACACATATTAACATGCTTCCTGTGTGTGTGTTTGTGTGAGAGGGAGGGGGGAGGGAGGTTTCTTTCTTCATGAGTAAGCTCTCCTTTTATATCTAGGCTTCTATTTTCTGGAAAGTATTTGTTGATAAATAAACATTGTTTATATTAGAAATTATGATAAAGAAAAAAACAAGGCTGCTCCTAAAGTTGTCAGGATTAGCCTTTTTGGACAGAACCAGATTTGTCCAGATCTGGTGTGGTATAATGCAGCCCCACGGCTACATGTAGCCTTTGAAGGAGTCCAGAGAAGAAAAATCCTTCTAGCGTTGTGGCTCTCAACTAAAGATAGAAGTCCTAACATTGACCTGCCCTGAGTCGCTCTTCCTCCAGTAGTTTTATTGCAAAAGTCAAACCAATTCTGAGCCACTAGAGAACCATATGTGCTGCAAATCCTTGTTCACAATCCTCAAAACTCCCTCCATTCCTCTCCATTCATATGCACCACCATACATAGATCGGGACCATCTTCCATATAGTTTCTATTTGAGAATTACCTTGGATGCCTATCCAACTTGCCAGTAAATCAACTGCCCTTTGTGGCATCACCCAAAGTAGCCCCACTCAAGCAAAGATATCATTCCATAACCTCATGGCTACTATGGCTGTAAAAATAAACCGGAGGACCGGCCCGGACCGGTTGGTTCGGTCCGGTTTTGGACTAGTCCCTCCATTAAAAACCGGTCATAACCGGTTCGGTCTTGATTTTATGTTTTCTAGGACTGGACCGGACGAGTTCGCATATTTATATATATTTTAATTAATTTTTAATATTATATATAATATTTTTTATATTATATATAATTTTTTATAAATTATATTTATATATGAAATAATGTTATATTATAATTTATAACATAAAATTTTAATCTTAAATATGAACATTTATTTGATCATATGTTTTAAATATAAAAAATATATTAATTACATTTTATGACTTAATAAATTCTCAACATATTCATTTTGATAAATATATATTAGTAATACTAATATACATTAGTACATGGTTCGTTCAGGGATCAACTCCATTGGAATGTCACCTTTAGTAGAGCAGTTCATGACTGGGAACTTAACAATGTTGAGGCGTTTTTCAGTCGAGTGTATGCTACGAGGATGTCTGGATTGAGAGAAGATAAGCTGTGGTGGAATCCGGCAGGTAAGGGTGTTTTTTCGGTTCGCTCCTTCTAAGTCCCTTACTATGCTTCCAAACACGCATTTTCCTTGGAGAGGATTGTGGAGGAATAAAGCACTTCCAAAAGCACTATTTTTCACTTGGACAGCTGCTTTGGGTAAGATTCTGACCACTGATAATCTGCGGAAGCGCCGGGTTATTATTCTAGAATGGTGTTGTATGTGCAAGAAAGCTGGCAAGACAGTGGATCATCTTTTGCTACATTGTGAGACAACAAGAGCACTGTGGAGTGATGTGTTCATTCGAATAGGGTTGAATTGGGTCATGCCTGCTACAGTGGTAGAGTTATTGGCTTTCTAGGTAATGTCGGGTGGTACTCCACAAATCAAAGCTATGTGGAAGATGGTTCCTATTTGTATTATGTGGTGCATATGGCGGGAGCGTAATGGGTGGACATTTGATGATAAGGAGTGGACAATAGAGGATCTTAGAATTTTATTTTTCCGCACCTTACTTCTTTGGGCTAGTGCTGTAGGTTTTAATGGCCTAAATGTACATGATTTTCTTCTTTCTTTTTTTAGCAACTAGATAGGTCCCATCTCTTGTATACCTGGACTTTGCCTATTCTTATTTATACTACCGTTTACTTATAAAAAAAACTAATATACATTAGTAATTTTATCACTAACATATAGTAATAGTACTATACCAATAGAGTATTATTATATACTAATAGTATTAGTGTATTATTAATATTTATATATATATATTAATATATATATATATATATAAGTATAAGAGATTAGAGATTTAATATATATTAAAAAGTGGAAAACTGGACCGAACCGGAATGGAATTAGTAAAATTGGAAGTACCGGTTTAGGAAGGTAACTGGTGCGGTATCGATTTTTGAAAATGCAAAATTGGTGTATACCAGTTTGGTCTCAAAATTTGTCCAAATAGGACCAAACTGGACTAGTTACACCCCTAATGGCTACATCACAATGCAATAACAAAGGGTCTATGGACTCCTCACTTTTCTTGCACATGTAGTACCAATCCAACACAATGATTTGGCATTTCCTTTGATTATTTAATGTGAGGATCTTCCCTAATGAAGCTGCCCATACAAAGAAGGAAGCTTTTAGGGTGGTCTTAGTCCTTCGTATGTTCTTCCATGAGAATGGATTTGTATTTTATATCATAAGGAACTTGTAGAATGAGCGAACAGTGAATCTCTCCTTCTTGGATGGATTCCAAAGAATCTTGTCAGCTCCCCCATTCACTCAACTAGTATACACAAGATTGAAGAAATCAGTAAATATGTCAATTTCCCATTCTTGTGCCGCTCTAAGAAAGATGACATTCTGTTGAGGAGAGCCACTAGATAGGTTCAAAAGGTTTGCAATTGAAGCCTCTTGCCTCCATGCAACACTGTAGGTCTTTGGGTAAACTTCCTTTAGGGTTCTATTGCCACACTATAAATCATGTCAGAATCTAATTCTGGAACCATGCTCAGCTGCAAAGTGTATGTATCGAGAGAATATTGTCCATCCTCTTCTAATACGTTTCCAAAGACCCATCCCATGTGATCCACTCACCTCATTCAAGCACCATCCTCCCCAATATCCACCATATTTTAGATCTATTATAGCCCTCTACAAAGCTCCCTCTCTTTTTGGTCTCCACAATCACTTACCCAATAAGGCCTTATTGAAAACCAATAAATTCTGAATTCCCAACCCTCCCTCGTGTGTCGGAGTACAAACCATAGTCCAATTCACCAAATGAAACTAAATCTTCTTCCATTTCTCCCTATAAGAGGTCTCACTGCAATTTCTATAATTGGTGGGTCGCCTTGCAGACTAGTGGAAATAATGATAAGAAATATGTGGGCTAGTTGGAAAGAGTACTTTTTATCAACGTAACTCTACCATCTCTAGACAAGTACATCCTCTTATAGCTAGCCAATCTACACTCCAATTTTTCAAACAGCTCATCCCAAATAGACTTCAACTTGAATGAACCACCCAAGGGGAGAGCAAGATATTTCATTAACAAGGTTGAAACTTTGCACCCCAAAATACAGGCCAAACTCAACATGCTTGGAACATTTTCAACTGGAACTAGTTATGAATTGGCTACATTCACTTTCAAACTCAATGCCACTTCAAAGAAAAGTAGCTTGAATGTGATTTTGGTTAGCTCCACAAAAGGCAAGAGTATCATCTACAATTAGGAGGTGTGTCATCTTGAGAGTGCTAATTTTTGCTTTTCCCACTACAAATCCAGATAGAAATCCGCCTTCCACGAGACCTGTGATCATTTTACTAAAAACTTCCATTATGAAAACAAAAATTAGTGGAGATAGTGGATTACCTTGTCTCAAACCCCTCGAGCTTCCCAAGAAACCAGAATTTGTTGGTTTTCAACAAGGATTTATTGGGTAAATGGCTATGGAGATACCACGAAGAGAGGGGAGCTTTACGGAGGGTGATTATAGAGTTGAAATATGGTGGACTGTGGGGTGAATGGTGCTCGAATGAGGTGAGTAGATCACATAGGATGGGGCTTTGGAAACAAATAATAAGAGGCTGGACCAATCTTCATCGATACACACATTTTGCAGTTGGGTATGGTTCTAGACTTAAATTCTAGAATGACCTATGGTGTGGAGATTGAATCCTCAAAAAAGTCTACCAAACACTATGCGGCATCGCCCGAAGAAAGGAGGCTTCCGTAGCAGAGCTCAGGGATCTCTCTAGTGGCACTCCTCAGTGGAATATCACTTTCCTTAGAGCTGCCCAAGATTGGGAAATTGACACATTTACAAATTTCTTCAACCTTGTGAATACTTGTAGAGTGATTGGTGGAGCAGAAAAGATTATGTGGTCACAATCCAAGAGGGGGAATTTTATTGTACAGTCATGCTACAAATCCCTCATGACACATTCTACAAGAACATTCCCATGGAAGAACATATGGAAGGCTAAGGTCCCCCTAAAAATTTTTTATTTTTTTTTATTTTTTTTATGGACAGCTTCATTAGGGAAGATTCTTACCTTAGATAATTTAAGAAAGTGCCGATTGATGGTATTTGATTGATACTATATGTGTAAGAAAAGTGGGGAATCTATAGATCACCAATTATTGCATTGTGATGTAGCCATGAGCTTATGGAATGATATCTTTGCTAGAGTGGGACTTGTTTGAGTAATGCCAAGGGTTGTTGACTTTTTGGTTAGCTGGCAAGGCATTCGAGTTAATTCTCAAATTGCAGCGATGTGAAAGATGATGTTGATTTGCCTATGGTGGTGCATATGGATGGAGAGGAATGATCGGAGTTTTGGGGATCTTGAATGGACAATGGACGAGATTAGAACTTTTTTTCTTCATACATTATTCCATTGGTCGATTGTAATTGACTTTAATGGCATGAACATACATGATTTTCTTGTATCTTTAGACAGTCATGCATAGGTGTGGTTCTTGTATATGTCCCGTGTACTTGACTTCGCCTATTTTTATTAAAATTCCTATTTACTGATTAAAAAAAAGTCATATAAGTGAATTATGTAATTTTCATCTAACCTATCACCATTGACGATATAAAATGTTGAATATATTTATTAATATGCTATCAATTAACTAATATATTATATGAATCATGATAAGTCATAAATTCATAACATTATATGCAAAGATACATACTCTAGTATATACACCTAATTAAAGTAATAAAGTAAATTTTTTGTAAGATAGTTAAGTTGCAAGTAAGTATGAAGTATCTATGGTCAATTACAATTATTCATTAACCATATATAAAATGTTAAAATTTTAATATAGGTTATTATGCATCAAACATCGTAATACAATTTGCATAATATTAAGTACTAAGTTAGTAACTATTAACATCATAAATATAATTATAATTAATTATTTTTTTTACGAGTCATTTACATAATCCACATTAAAGAGCTCACATAATTTTAATTTTACGAATTTAATTAATTTTTTGTATTAATTTATCTGCCAAAAAAAGAAAAGAGGAAAAAAATGTTCCTAGTTCATATGGACTGAATCAGACCGATGGCTAATGGTCCGGTCCAGAAAAAGGTTGAACTGAAATTTTCGGTCCGTGACAAACCCTCCCCCCCCCCCCCCCCCCCCCCCCCCCCCCCCCCCCCCCCCCAAAAAAAAAAAAAGACTGGACTGATTACACCCCTACTGGGCAGGCCTATTTGTGGTAGTTTTCTGGTTCTTGTAGAGATAGAATTCTTAAGTTTTCTTGGGAATCTTGCGGATTGTAGTTCTAGGGCTGCCATGACTCCATGTTTGTGTATGATTGGGTTTCCTAGCATCATGGGGGTCTTGGCCAGGCATGATTTCTAGATGTCCTACTGTGATTAGAAGTTCAAATGTTCAAGGAACAACTTAGTTAGGGTTTTAGGAATAAGGTTGGGCCTTAATTCCGTCATTTAGGCTTCTACTGGGCTGGCAGCTCTTTCCTTTGAGCTTAAGCTAGTATTTTCATGTTCTTGGAGGGCAAGAAGTGTTTCTAATTGGACCTAGGGTTGTCAGCATGGGTTAGGGAGGGTTTATAGGGTTTTTCTTGTTTGTTTATAGTGTGACCGGGTTTCCTAGCAATGTTAGGATTCCTAGTATCACTAGGATTTCGTGGTATGTCAGGAACTACATCTCTTTTAGAGTTTTCTTCTAAGATTGATGATAATGACAGTCTCCTATCAAGTGGGAATTTGCCCTACTAGGGCTTGGGAGTTATAAGTTCACAGAACATTCAACAAGTAATCATGGTGATTCCAACTATAAGTTTTTGATAAGACAATTATTAAACAAACAACATGTTGAAGGATGAATGGACAATCCAATATATGACACTGTGTTTAGACATTTATGACATTGTGACCACAACTGGTAAACATCTTTTGTTTAGATTTATTATGACATTGTGTTTTTTCTTTAAGGCGTGTTTGGGTAGTGAGGAGAGTTGTGAATGGTGAGTAGAGATGGAGTGGGTTTGTGGGTCCCATTGAGATGAGTTTGAGGTGTTTGGATGTATGAAGTATGTTGAGTCATGTTTAATTTTTAATAGGAAGTTGAAAAAGTTGTAGGTCCTATCAATGATTGGTTTTGTTAGTAATGATGGTGAAATAATGATTTTATTTATGTGTGGTAGTAATAAACACAATTATTACGAGAAAATTCTCCCAACTACCATGGAGCCCGCGGACCTGAGGAGGCTCACGAGGACACAGTGTATTTTGATTCCCCTTGATCTGCGAAGGCAAGAAGCCAGAGAGTGGGTGGGTGAGGATTAGACGAGCCTGCTACCTACTGAATAAGGAAGGGAAAGAGAGAGAGAGAGAGAGGGTGCAGTAACCTGATCCCACACAGGCTACAAAGAAACTGTAATGGTATCGGTGCAGGAAATGTTTGGGGAAGAAGAAAAGAAGAGAGGGTGCGGGTGTTTTTGGGGAAGATGGGCTACAAAGGAAAGGAAGGGAGAGACAGTGGGAAAGGGAGAGAGAGAGAGAGAGGCAGGGTTGCTGGGCGAGGGGGCAGTGATGGACAGCTCCTGCATCTCAGTGGTGTGGGTCCCATAAACAGTGCAAAACCACATATTTTCTGACTGAGATCAGTTTCTGAGATGAGCTCAACGTGTTTGGAAGTTCAAATACTCTCACCCATACAGAGTTACCTGAGATCATCTGAGATGACTCAATGCCCCAAATACAACCTAAGTATGGGTAGTTTGGATATGATTGCATCTGATTACATTTATTATTTTAAGATTTAATAAAGTGATTCATGAACCCATAGGGGTTGGCTTAAGTGGTAAGGGCCTTGGTCTTGGGGCTTATGCTGCCCCAAGGTCTAAAGTTTGCATCTTTGAGTGCAAACAATTTCTAGGAGCCATGGCTCATCGGTGAAAAGCTGTTGATTTTCCTAATCCATGTGATCTGGGTGTATTGCATGGGTCTGGAGTTTTTAACGAGGTAAAAGACACGTTGTGTTAGCATGGTCTTCCTTGTCATCAAAATAAAGTGATTCGTGGTTTTCTTAGATTTATAATATTTATTACTTGATGCTATGGGAAGTGTGAAGAAGCACATGTAACCTTATTGAGAAAGGGGTATTATGCTAATTCTTTCCAAGGATGCTGACTTATCCACAATATTGATAAAAGGATTTTGGTAGATTTATATGGGGAGAGGAAGAGTTTTCTTTAGGCTTGCCATTGACTCTCTTTAGGGATGGCACATTGGTGGATTTCTATGGCCATCAAGTTCTGTGCACCCTTTTTCAAGGAGCTAAATTTCTGGCTTTGATCACAAGGAAAGGAAGATAATCAATCTCCTCCGGAATCCAAATCCCACTGAATATTTATAAGAGTTAAATACTAAAGTAGTCCCTGTGGTTTGCTCTAAGGCAGATTAGTCTTCAAGAATTTTAAACTTTTGACTCCTTTGTACTTTCAATTTTGATAAAATTAATCATTCTTTCACTATTCCGTTAGTCAACTGCTAAAAATGCCAGGTCAACACCAATATTTGACACGTTGGCATCATAATTAAAAAAATACAGAAACAATATAAAAAACTACGAAGTCATTTAAAAATTATAAAAAAATTCTAAACAAAAAATTTCAATGTAAAGTGAATATCATTTTTAGGATTTAATTTCAATTTAAACTTCTAAAAATATTTGAACTTCTAAGAATTTTAAACTTCTAAAAATATTTTTAACAAAATTTTAGGATTTAATTTGAATTAAAAAAAAAAAAAAAGAAAAAAGAAAAAACCCTTCTAAATGACCCTCCAAGGTGGCAAAAACTGACTTTCTGTAAAAGAAAAATACAAGTCATAAGAAAAGCATAGTTACTCGTAATCCTATCGGAAAAGTGACAGGAGGATTAATTTGATCAAAGTTGAAAGTACAAGGAATAGTCTTAGAGGCAAACGACATGGACTATTTTAGTATTTAATTCAACTTATAATCCTAGGATGATTATGCCATATAGATTAATGGCTCTCTCCTCTGCGCTGTCTTGTTTTTTCTTGGTTGTGATGAGCAATTTATTTTCTTTTGCTCCTTTCTTTTCCTAGGGATCCAACCTCCGTTGTAATTTCATTGAAATTGTTTTGCTTTAAAAGTGTGGGTTGTGAAGTCTACCTTGTTATTTTTTATGACTTTTTCTTGCTTCTTATTTCAGGGGCCAGGACCGGATGCTCGCATAGTTTATATAGATGGTGCATTTGATCTTTTTCATGCTGGACATGTTGAGGTGCCATCTTGACTTTTTTCTTTACATGTTCAAGTTAAGAAATTCATGGATAGATGGATTAATGGCATTAACTTTTGCATGTACGCATTATGTGTGTGTGTGTGTGTGTGTGTGACAATGGATGACTTTCCTCGCTCTACAATTTTTTTGTTTGTTCTAAAGTGTGAGGCAGCATTTGGCGCTCTTTATTTCTTGATTTCATTATATTTGTAGCACTTATTTTACCTTTTTGGAGATCATCTTGTAGCATATTTGTACTTTCATCTCTCATATATTATATTATTTGTCCTGTACAATTTTGTTTGCTTTGTATTTTTTGTTTATTCCTCATAACTTTGAAGTTTTCCATAAATTTCCTTATAAAAAAATATTATATTATTTGTCATAAAAAGAAAAAGGCTTGCATTAACTTCTTTGCTTCTTCATATTCTTTTGGCCCTTTGGGAGCTGGGTAATAAGATCAATACTATCAACTACTCTCAAAGAATGGTATAACCTAGAGCAACCAGATGGAACAAACAGCTCCTAAATCCATTAGGGGAAACAGGATGACATAGATAACCTTGTCCTGTACAACAAACTACTGTAGTTATGTCCGACACAAATCCTGTGTAATCAGTAACACTAATTCCTGTCGATTGATTGATCCTTGCTCTTCCTTCATTGTTTGTTCTAATTAATGTCTGAAAAATTCAAAAAACCTTTAGATTTCTGGGTGTTTTACTTTCTTAGTAATGTTTATTTAATTAACACGGTTCCTGTCATAATTTAGATGTTGACTGCCCAAGTAGACAGAGTAGACAGATAGTGAAGAGAGTAGACCTTATAAATTGTGTTATTGACCACTTGTGTTGTATAGATCTTGAGGGTTGCTAGGGAGCTTGGAGATTTTCTTCTTGTTGGCATACAAAATGATCAGACCGTCAGGTTGCAACCTTTCTTTATTGCTGTTTTCCTCTCTTTTTTCTTTTGTGCATTGAAATATAAATGTCTTGCTGTATGCATAACTTATATCTGTCTATCTTTTTACCTTTCTACTATTTTCGATTGGGAAGGGTCTTGGAACTCTTTGGTTGGTGAAACTTTACTGTTTTTGTTTAAAGGGATATCACGTAGGAGATTATTAAGACAACTGAGGGGGATCAGGCCTATACTAGTTAATTATGAAAACGTATAAGTTAGGGGAAATGAATGAACAAAAAATTGAAATTTGAACAAACTATCTGCATGAGGAGCTATTTTCATTTTTGTTTGCTGTAAATATTATAGCTGCTCTTAAACAATGAGATGGCTAAAAGCCCCAATTGTCTATGTCTACGGGTCAATCAATTTTGAGGTTGAGAGAAGGAGCTGCCCCCAAACCTATACCAGAAGAGGAAGCTAAACCTGTGCTGACAAATAACCAACCCCCTTAATTTGTCGAGTAAACAGGGAAGGTATAGGTTTGCTATAAATGACCCAGTATCGAATACAGGTAATAATATCAGTCAAGATAACGAGAAAGTAAAGAATCTTGAAATATTGAAAAAGAAGAATAACAATGAGCACAAATCCAATAATAAAGGATTTTAAAGAAGAAATCTTTAAGTTCCGCCCCTGTCATCTCTTTATGCTCAAAGCTCTGGTCATTTGTTTCTCTCCATATACAACATAACAAACTTCTTTTTTTAAGATAAAATAAAATTTTATTGAATCAAATGAATAGGCGTAGCCCAAGTACACATAAAGTATAGAAAGGAAACACATAGAGAAAGTTAGGTGCTTGAAAGAGATACATGGAAATTATTCAAGTTAGTTCCATCGAAATCAATATAAGATGTCCATTAGAATAAATTATTGAAAATGTGATACCCTATATTAAGTGGTGAGTATAGGTGCTGTATGAGGTTCCTACGTTGCCTGGAGGGAGTTGTTCTTTACAATGGTTCTAATGAGGCTCCAATTGTACCATTGACTAGTCTTTTTGGAGTAGAGTCCCAGATGTGGCTTGGGCCTCTCTTGGGGCATTATAAATCATATCAGATCCAATTCCACCTAGAATTGTGGGACTTGACTTGTCCCATCTATGATGGAATTGCTTGATGAGGACTTGGGAATTTAAGAGGGAGGAGATTGTGATACCCCATACTGAGCGGTGAATATAGGTTTATGGGATCCCACATTGTGCTCTTTATAGTGGTTTGAATGGGGCTCCAATTGTACCATTGACTAGTCATTTTTTGGTTTGGTCTCCGAATGTAGCTTGAGCCTCCCTTGGAGTGTTACAGAAAAAAATATTCTGAAATCTTTCAAAGAGCGTTTCCTATATTAGAAGTACCGATTATTCCTCTCCGACCAAATGCAACACATAAGACACAAGAGAACCATCTTCCATACTGATGCGATTTGGGGATTACCTTGACGACCTCTTCTGTTGGTAAGGAAATCCACCACCCTCCTAGGCATTATCCATGCTAGTTGGGTTCTGCTGAAAATGTCATCCTATAAGACCCTGGCCACCTGACAATGAAGTAAGAAACGGTCAGCGGATTTGCCACTTTTTTGCACACACAACACCAATCAACAACAATATTCCGTTGCTTCCTTAAGTTATCCATGGCAAGAACTTTCCCAAGAGAAGCAGCCCAACCAAAGAAAGCAACCTTAAGAGGCACCGGACTCCTCTAGATATACCCTTCCATTTGTCCCATTGTGGCCTGGACAAAGACCGGACACAGAATTTCCCACTCCCAGGATGAATCCAAATAATCTCATCTGCCACAAAACTACCAGTACTCATAGAGTACAACAAGCTGAAAAATTCTGTAATAGAAATAATCTTCCACAACGCTTTGCTATGTAGACAAATAAACCTCCCTTTCCAACGCGCCAAAAGATCCTCCACACCGCGAGGCAGAACTTATTCTAACTTGAACAAACATAAAACAGCATTCCAAAGAACGCTAGCAACCTCACAATGCAACACTAGATTGGTTTATTTATTTGCCATTCACCACTGCTATTCATGCAACACCAATCCATAAGAATAATGTTTATTTTTCTTAAATTTTCCAAGGATCTTCCCCAAGGTGCCTTCTTCTGCCAAATAGTCTTCCAGGAGAATGGATTAATGTCATGCAGATATAGCATGGTATAAAAGGATTTTATATTAAAGACCCCAAGGTTTGAGGGGTCCCAACAGGTCTCATACTCGCCACCCCTTGTGAGGCCAACCAATTATAACTGATCTAAGAACGAAGTAAGAACCTCCATCTCCCAGTTTTGTGCTGCTGTCATAAAATCCACGATCCATTAGGGAACCTCATTCAAACAATGCAAGTGATCTGCTGCTGAAGCTTCCTTAAAATGAGCAATGTTGAATACTTCTGGGAAGGATGCTTTTGCATTTGGGTAGTAAGGTATTCTCAGGTATTTTGTGAATAGTTGTAAAAAAGTAATGAGAAAATAATGATAGAATATTGAATAGCAGTGAATAGTAGTGAAAAGTAGGTGAAAGATAATAATAAAATAATGAATAGTAGTGAGGTATTTTGAGAATATCTGAGGTATTCTCAGTACCCAAACTTAAGAAAACATTCCAAACCAAACATTTTGCCAAAATCTTATCTATGATCTATTGGTAGAGTCCTTACCATTGACTGCATCTCTTGGTAGAATCCTTACCATTGACAATTCAAGGAAACGTGATCTCATCATTATAAACTGGTGCTTCTTGTGTAAGAAAAACAGGGAATCCATGGATAATCTATTGTTACATTGTTGGTGGCTCGGGTTTTGTGGAATGAGATTCTTAACCAGACTGCAGTGGCATGGGTTATTCCTAGAAGAGTTATGGATATTTTTAAGTGCTGGACAGGTATTAGGGCCAATGTTCACATTGCAGCTGTGTGGAAAATGATCCCTCATTGTATTATGTGGTGTTTGTGGATGGGGAGAAATAATAGGTGTTTTGAAGATTGGGAGCGTTCATTGGATGAGCTGAAGAGTTTCTTTTTTAATTCACTATTTTCTTGGGCTTCGGTCGTTATATGTAATGGGGACAGTTCTCATAATTTACTTGTATCCATCACTAGTGCTTAGTGGTATTTAGGCATTTTTTGTGTATACTCCGTGTACTTGGGCTATGCCTTTTTCTATTTATAAAGTTTTACTTTTACTTATTAAAAAAAAAAAAAATTGTTTTATGAGATAATAGTTTGATTCAACATTTTCTAGAAGGAAAATTTCAATTGTTCTATGCACACACACTCGTATATACATAAAGCCAAATATCTATATAACTTAACCAATTGGTATATCTGCCTTTGTTGTGCAATGACTCGGCAGTGCTACTAGGGGAGCACATCGCCCTATAATGAATCTTCATGAAAGAAGTTTAAGTGTTTTGGCTTGCCGCTATGTAGATGAGGTGATAATTGGTGCTCCATGGGAGGTGTCAAGAGACATGGTTAGTTCATCTTTCTAGCTTATTGCTGTCACTTTGATTCTCCATAATGTACTATATAGCTTTCATTCTTTTGCTGCTGTAAATCTGTGTCAAGGTTATATTGATTTCCAACTCTCACTGTAGCTCTGGTTTAGAAAAATAACTTGTGTAAAAGATGTTCAGTGAAAACTGTCGTTTGCTGTGTGGTGGAAAACTGATCTGAAAATCTTTTTTTTTTTCTTTAATTACTTGTGGTGATAACTTGATGAATACTATAAACAAAGTATTTATAAATTTAACAAAAAGAGGACGATAAGTGCATGATAAAGTTGCAATATGAGTCATTTTATTGAACTCTTAACTCAAAAGAAGAAGAGGATTATGCTGTTGATTTTGTCACCCATGAAGGTGAGGTCGTAGATTTAAGACTTACCTGGTGCCTGTCTAATTTACCATAAAAGATAAAAGTATCTTAAATTCTCAGATTATTTGTGATTTCTGGATGATTCAAGCGGAACATGCTCTCTCGTTAAGTCACTAGTTATCGAGGTCTTCTTTTTGTAGTTTTCATATGTTTCTTTTTTGTTTTCTGGTCGCATTATTGTTGCTGAGCTCTTTTCTAAATGGACTTGGCTAAAATGTCGGCTCTGCTGAGCTGATTTTTGCATGCAGATCACTACATTTAACATCTCATTGGTTGTTCACGGAACAGTAGCAGAGAATAATGACTTTCAGAAGGTAAGCTGTAAGATTAGTTGCTAGTGGTGATACTTTGATCAAAGTAGCAACTTTTATGATGTCCAGTCCATCCTGTATGAAATCATTTATTTATTTTTTCCCAGAAAAGAGGGTGGTACCTTATAATCTTATTAATTAAAATCCTCACTTATGGTGAATGAATATTTTGGTTACAACCAACAAACTTACGAAGGTTACATAACACGTAGTCCTTCCAAGATAAAAGGATAGAAAACAAAGCAAATAACACTGAAGCAAAAGTATAAAACAATACAGATAAGCTACATGGGATGCGAAACTTTGGCATATTTAAAATGCGTGGTAGAGAATTTGGCAGCTTCTCCAGATAAAAGAAGGAAGCAGTCACCTGTATGCTATAACCATCATTATGGAAGTGTATACTTTTGTTGGTTACATACATATTTTTTCATCTTACAGGAAAAGGACAACCCCTATGCTGTTCCCATCAGTATGGGCATCTTTAAAATTTTGGATAGTCCTCTGGATATCACCACCACCACTATAATTCGGAGGATCGTATCAAACCATGAAGCCTACCAGGTTTATCTATTTCTGAACATTGTAACTTTTCAATGTATGATCAAAATTTCAACCCTACTATATCGATCAAATTATCAGAGATTTGCGAGGTATATGAACTACAATCAAAATTAAAATTAAAATTTTGAAGAGGTGAGAAGCATGATTTTTAGGATGACTGAAATAGCAGCATATACTAGAACTACAGAGATCATCGAGAATGTTTTCGTAGCTGATCTGCTTTGTCTTTTTGGTTCTCATCCAAGGGATGCATGTTTTTCTTTATTTATTCACTGCAGAAACGCAACGAGAAAAAGGCAGAAAGTGAGAAAAGGTATTATGAGGGTAAAACTTATGTGTCTGGTGACTGATTGACGCCGGATCGTCTGGGGCAGATACATGGCCAGGCGTTTAATAGCGTTGGGCTATATTTTCTTCAGTTATTGTCAACGAAAGATTAATAAAATTTTCACAGTACTAACATCACTGATGAGGGTTTGCCAAAGTGTCGTACTGATTCATAATTTCAAGATATCATCTAATTGCTGAATTAGCCTTGTCAGGGTTTTTATATGTATGTGTATCGATTTGACTAAACTCAAATTTGATACAAGGTCTAGTATAAAATTATTCAAGGAGGTGGCGCTACGGGTAGAGAATTTTCTTGGATGCAATCAATTTTGTATTTGTATTGCCACCTCGCAAAAGCTCTCACAGCATAAAAAAGGGTTTTTATTGGTTTATCTATCTTGTAGAAAGGATTTTCTTAATGATTATATTCGTAAGGATTTAAATAGCGTATATATGGTATTAGGAATATGATTTCATCTTCTTTCATTTTTCCTATATTATAAATTTTAAAAATAATAATACCATAAAATATAATAAATATAAAAGTTGAGTCATATTTTATACAAGTATTGTTTAGTCGATCAAAATTTATATTTACGAATAATTCATTCACTAAACTAATCTTGTTGAATTCAAGTTTAAAAAGTCTATCTCGAGCAACTTTTTGAGTAGTATGCACAATTTTATTCATCATCTTCTTGCTATCTCCTTTGTTGGACTTGTAATTTACAAGCAGATTCAATCATGATATCTCTGTTTAATATAGTTCTTCCAATAAAGAGAACTAACCAGTTCTAACATGGTAGTTCCCAATCGAAGTAAAATATGTCCAAGAGTAATACTACTCATCTTTTTACTCAATATCTTCCTATCATCAAATGATTAGAAAGTTATTTGTTATGTTTCACTTGTTTGACAATCATTTGATGCCGCATCATGAGAAGTTGAAAAGAATGATGAGCAGCATTTTTCTAAGTCTAATGTTTGTTTACAAGTAATTGACAAGAGAATGTGACAAGAAGATTAACACTTGAACAAAGAGCCTTAGCAAGCCAACAAATATGTGGTTGGATCGTTACAAGGATCCACGAGTATGTATGCAAATCACAACGCATCATATGGATCCGAGACACGAAATATCTCAAAATTTTAGCAACTTAATTTAAAATTAAAATTGTAAAACAATGCTTCTATAATCTGACCTATTGCCTTAACTACATGCACTGCGAAATATAGGAAAAATGTTGAACACCTTTCCATGTTCACCCACCATTAAACTTCAGAAGGCGCCTTTGCCACAATTGACAATGCGTGTAGTCCAGTCTGCAACTCCTCTTGCAATAAAGCATAAACAAACCTATGCCTCTTAACCAAACTCTTGCCTTCAAACTCCTTAGAGACAACTTTCACATTAAAATGAGTTTCCCCATCACTTCCTCTAACACCTGTGTGCCCTGCATGCTGATATGAGATATCTTCCACCTCTAATTCTACAGGACTAAGCTCTCTCTTCAATTTCTCCTTAATTCTCTTCCCCCTACTTCCCAAATCACCCGAATTTATGTTTTTGTCAACACCCACATCAGAATTCAATCCAAAGTTCACATTTCCAACACTGTCATTGATTTTCGATACGGAATTCAATATCACCTCCGGGTTTTCTTCAACATTCACATTGGGATTTAATCCAAAATTCATGTTTCTAATGCCACCATGGACTCTCGGCTCCAAATTCTTGCTCCTTTCAGTTTCCACAACCAGTTGGAGTGCCTTCTTTTGCATCAACCTCAACATGTTCAAGAACCCATTATTCCTCGAAGGTGTGAGGCTCTGCTGGAGCCCAAGAAGCACCACAAAGTCTGGAGAGACCTGCAGAACCTCCTCAACAGGCCTGCCTGAAAGCCCATTGACGAGCAAAGCAGCAAGCCCCTTGGTGAGGATTGAGTCAGAATCAGCCTCGTAGAAAACATTCTTGTCAGCATCCAAAAAGGCCCTGACCCAAACCTGGGAGACACAGCCCTCTACCTTGTTTTCCTTTGTCTTGAACTGGGTTTCAAGAGGCTTGAGTTTCTTCCCGTAGAACAGGAGTTGCTCGTACTTGGCCTTGGGCTCTTGCACAGATTGAAATAGCTTGATGATTTCTTGGAGCTTTGGTGGTAGTTCTTCTATGGGTTGCAGAGGTACAGAACCAGATGCTGATGACAATGGAGATGCTAATGATGAGAGTGTAGTGGGAAGTCTATGAAAAGATATGGTTTTAGAAAATGAGAGGGTATGGGGTTTTGGGGCTGTGAGGGTTTTGTGGGAGAGGAGAGGATATATGATTTTGGTGCTGAATAAACGGAGACAGGGTGAGATTGAAGGTGAAGACATGAGGTGGTGGTTCTTTTCGTTTCAGGTGTTATATCTCGGGCAATGGGTATCGTTGGACAAGTAAAAATTGCAGCTTCAAAGACCTTTTATGTGTTAGATTCCTGATCTCATGAGCTCAATGTTTTTGTCACCCCCTTCATAAACAAAGTGCCACCATTAGTGTGAAAGAAATAATATTTTCATATATGTAGAATGAGAAAAAATTATTGATCTGACTCATGACATTTCAATAGGTACACAATGGTATCATAAAAGTCTAACAATATTACCCAGCCTACTATGAAAGAGTGGCCAACATAAGAAAAGCTCAGTATGCTTAAGATAATCACAAGTACCTGATTTCCCAACAACCCCCCCCCCCCCCCCCCTTTCTCTCTCCAAAAAAAAAGTCCAAAAATAGAAAAAAAAAAATGCCCATTTGGCTCTTCGCCGCTTGGTCCATAATTTTGGGTTTAGATTGAAGAGGAATAAAAACTATTTAGGTGTGTTTTGTGTTTGTATTTTTAGGAGTGGTGGAGCCCATCGAAATAATGTTTGGAAATAAAAATGATTGAGATGTGAGTTTTTGGTGCATGTGAAAGTGATGGGGTCCACTAATGACATGAAATTTTTGGGAAGACCTTATAGTATTTTCGGTTAAAGCATGTTGTGTTGAAAGTTAAGGAAAATGAACATTTTCTGATGGGCATCACCAGTGTTAGTTCACATAGGGAGAGAGAACATCTTAAGTGCAAGGTTGAGGAACTAATCTATTGAAATAGCCGGATCCTATGCCAGATTAAGAGAGAGCTTACCCTTCTCAGGAACAACCCTCCCCCGCACCCCCTAGCTCCTCCCCCTTCCATGGCTAACGCCACTATCGGGGCCACTTCCAAAGTGAGAAGAACTTTGAAGTTATACAAAAGCTACCTCTATTTCAAGAGTCTGAAGAGTATGAATCCAAGTTTGGACAGGAGCATAAATCCAAAACGAGTCTCCCCTTCTTTTAAAGCATTTTTTTAAGACAGACAAATTCCATTCATAACCAATAAAGAGAAGCATTAAGGAGTATACTTGAAATACACCTAATAAGAGAAGGAAATGATTAAGTAGCATCAACATTCAATTTAACGGTCTAACAGGTCAATCTTTGGAAAGATTACAAAAAATAGGATGAGCAGAGAGAAATGCTGTGAAGCGAAATAGCAGGACATAAAAATGCAAATCACCAAAACATACATCAAGAATATCGAATCTCAAAAGAAAAATTAAATTTGGCTGGGCTAATCAGGTTACAAACCCTACCTGGAAGCCTAAACCAGGTCCTCAGGTATCTTTCTGCTCACCAGAAGAGGCAGCTCTTTGAGTTTCATTCCAGCATCACGAGGCAGCGCCTCATGTTGGCCTTGGTTTGCAACCAATACTGCCAAGGCCACCATGGGGTGTGCTGGTGAAAATATTATTATGATTTAGGGTACCATGACTAATCCTAAACCATTTTAATAATCATAACTACACCTAAATTTTTACCTACTACCATTTCTGGGCATGCAAATTCACATTTCGTCACCTAAAAGTACAGTGGCACAACCTCCTCAATCAATTAACATTACCACTTGAAGTTATAAACGAGTAACACAGTATCTTCACTCGACTTTCTCTCATAGCTGTAATATCATATAATATTAAACCAAGCATAACTTGCAATCCAAATGCCCAACAGCATCTAAATTCACCCAAAAGTTTTTACTTCTCATCCAGATCCCACTCAAAACTTCAGCCACTATTCACACCAGCCTAACTCAGCTCGATCCATTCTCCCATACAAAACCAACAATACGAGGCCTGTTTCTGTTCACATCTCTCTTCACGCAGCCATTGAACAGAAGCCCATTTTAACTTTCTTTGCTCATACCAAAACTTAGGCCTTATTTGGGAACACAAACCATCTCATCTCATCTCAAAATTTCTCATAATTCCTTCCCAAACATCACTCAAACACAAACACTTTTTAATTTCAAATCTTCAACTTTTTTATCTAATCATTAACTAATCATTACAAATTTCCCAAACTTCCAAACAAAACACAAAAAATAATTCAACTTTTACAAATTCCAAAACAAAAATTATATTTTAACTTTATAATATTTTTATTCATCCTTTTCTCTCTCCTTTTCCAAAACCCAATAAAACACCTTAACTCAAACTACTTCACTACTATTCACAGATTTCTGTTAGACCTTTATCAACCCCTAAACACCTATATTATCCTAGTTTTCCCCTACCAAATTAATCTCTCAGAATCATTTTAAATTCTTTACTTACTGCTGGACCACCAGCTAGGCAGCAACCAGTTCTCTAAATCCATCACCTAACAATATCTACCAAAAAACCAATTTGAATTTTTACATTATGATCTTCAAAACTAAGACAACAAATTTTCAGCCTCATCAACCAATCCGAATCAGCACCAAAATCATAATTTTACCACACATGCAGAGTACAGTTCCCAGGTTACTCAACTTCAACAAATAGCAGTTCCAAAACTAACAGTTTGAATTTGAAAATATTTCTTTCCAAAAATCTTCCCCTGCCCAAAAACATTTTTTTTTTTTTTATATCGGGGACCCTCTCCAAGGCAAGGCCCTTCGGACCCACCCCCTGTAAAGTAGACCCTGGCCCCGTGCACCGCACCCTCGGAAGTTTCCCTATACGGAACTAGTTAAATCGCTAGCTTTTCACCAAGAGGTGTGGCCCCAAATGATTGTTTGCACCCATGAGGTGTTGAACCTTCAATGGTTTTATACAGCTAAGTAAAATGAAGTTTGATATGGCGTCTCTTTAGATTCAATGCCACAATTTGCCTCTGGTGGGGATGAACAGAGTGTGGGGAGAGGATTGGTAGGTCTCTGGGAGAAGTGGAAGAGGTTGAAGTGGATGATGATGATGTTGGGTGGGGTAACTTTCTTCGTATGAAAATTCTACTGGACTTGGAAAAACCACTGGCTAGAGGTAGAACAGTGGCCATTAATGGTGCAAAATACTGGATCCCTATCCAGTATGAGAAATTACCTAGATGCTGTTTTAAGTGGGGAATTATCCATCAGGGATGAACTGTCCTCTGTATGGGCAACAACGTCTGGAAGCAGCACAATTTGGCCCTTGGTTAAGGGCAAAATCTGTCATACGTCGAAGGGTGGTGAAGGAAGGGAGAAACTTCAATCCAATGGGGCAGGTCAGTCAAGGGGATGTTCATCTTAGTCAGCAGGACAGGGAAAGCAGTGAGAGGCAAGGGCCAGAACCAATGAGGAATGCAGATAAGGAAACTGTTTTGAAAAAAGGAAAGGGCGTGTCTTTAGGAGAGGATAAAGGGGAGGATGATCACGTTAGAAACCAAGCACTGATGAAGGAACCAGACAAGGTAGTTACCAAAACTGGTTTACAAAATTTGAATTTGGATAATTTGGGGGGAGAGGATTTGCAGGGACCAACAGATCCTAAGGCAGGTAACTTTGTGATAAGTAAGGAAACCATTGTTGACTTATCAAGTGATGTGGATAGAGTTGTTCATGAGGGTGATGGGCTAGGCTTTACCTGTACTTCATCTGGCCCTAGGGGTGTAACCGGTCCAGTCCGGTCCGGTTTTGGACAAAATCTAGGACCGAACCGGTATGTACCGGTTTTGTATTTTCCAAAACCGATTACGCACCGGTTACCCTCATAAACCGGTACTTCCGGTTGTACCAGTTTCCGGTCCGGTCCGGTTTTCCGATTTTTTTAAAATGTAAGTTTCACAGTTTGTCATTAAAAAAAAAAAAAACTGATTTAAAAAAATCTGTTTTATAATTATAAAGCATGATTTATTTACCCTTAAATATAATCAAAAAGCATTCTAAATTATATATGATCATGAATCATGATCTGTATGCATGGAATGGAAAAGGGCTGCTATTACTTTCAAATAATTGATGATGGATGCAATGCAAAATAGATGAAATTCAAATAGATAATACACACAATGCAAGAAAACATTGTAATAATTTCGGATTCAAAAACCCTACCGTAATATCACAAAACCCAATCAACCCAATCGGCAATCACAGATTCACAAAAATCCCAATATCACAAAACCCAATCACAAAAACCCTAATATCACAAAAACCCTAATATCACAAAACCCAATCACAAAAATCATAGTAGGCTAGTATGTAATTTCAAAAAAAAAAAAAAACTTACCGTGGGGGCAGATCGGCAGAGAGACTGAGACGGGTCGAGAGAGTTGAGAGAAGAGAGATTGAGAGCGACGAGAGAGTTGAGAGACGAGAGAGTGAGACACGGGAGCTTTGAGAGTGAGAGACGAAAGAGTTGAGAGACGAGAGAGTGAGAGGCGGGAGAGTTGAGAGTGAGAGAGTGAGAGACGGGAGAGTTGAGACTGAGAGCGAGAGACGAAAGCAGAGTCAGTCACGACTCACGGGCACGAGAGAGTGAGCCACTGAGCGCAGTGAGCACGACGGCGCGAGAGACGGAGAGAGCGAGCTGCGAGAGGCGAGAGCAGAGTGCTGTGAGCCTGAGTAGATAAGTGAGAGACGAGAGGCGGAAGGAGTATTCTCGAAAGAGATGATTTAGGCTACGTTTGGGTGCAAAGATTACCTAAGTACTCTCGTTACTATTTTTTACTTTATTATTATTTTTTACCTACTCTTTTATTATTCATTACTTTTTACCTATTATTTATTATTCTATTATTACTTTTTTATTACTTTTTCACTACTATTCACAAACATTCTCAACACTTCTCAGATATTCTCACCACCCTTTTTCAAGTATTCTCCTTTTGATAAAAATACTTCACATACCAAACACAATAAATCATCTTCGCATCAAAGTCTCTCCAAAAAAATATAAATAAAAAATAAAATTACTATAATATTTGTCACTATTAAATATAAATAAAAAATAAAATCATTATAATATTTATCACTATTATATATATAAAAAAAATACTATAATATTTATCACTATTATATATAAATAAAAAATAAAATCACTATAATATTTATCACTATGATATATAAATAAAAAATAAAATCACTATAATATTTATCACTATTATATATAAAATAAAATAAAATCAATATAATATTCAACACTATTATATATAAATAAAAAATGAAATCACTATAATATTTATCACTATTAAATATAAATAAAAAATAAAATCACTATAATATTTATCATTATTAAATATAATAAAATAAAATAAAATCACTATAATATTTATCACTATTATACATAAAATAAAATAAAATCACTATAATATTTATCACTATTATACATAAAATAAAATAAAATCACTATAATATTTATCACTATTATATATAAATAAAAAATAAAATCACTATAATATTTATCACTATTATATATAAATAAAGTCATCACCTTTTTCAATTATCTATTCAAAAGTCAACAACTCAACATACTTTATACATCCAAACAACTCCAAATACTCTCAATGGGACCCACAAACCCACTTCAATCTCTACTCATAACTATTCACAAACATTCTTAACATTTCTTAAGTATTCTCACTACCCAAACGTAGCTAGGTTTTCAAATAGATGAAAACAGGACCGTTTGGCCTTTGGCCCTTTACTATTTAATAATTTAATTAAAGTTTAATTCTTTTCAATGTGTTTTTTTTTTAATGATAATTAAAATTTATATATATTTCTAATACATTTAATAGACTATAGTGATTTAATATAACTATATATATATATATTTGTAATACATTTAATATACCATAATCTAATAGTATTAATATTAACCTATTAGTATAGTTATATATTAGTGTTAGTTATAGTGATTTAGTATAACTATATGAGAAAAAATTTATAGCAACCTACTGTTGGTTGCAGCCGCATCACACTTAACGTTTTGGGTCAAAAAAAAAAAAATGAGATGCCACATAAGGTGTGTGGAGAGTGTAGACTGATGTATAGTCGGTCTCTAACTATATTAGTATAAGTATAATTATAGTCTATAGTCTATATTAAACTATTAGTATTAGTTAAATAGTTATAGACTTATATATTAGTAATGATATATAATACATTAGACTAGTCTAATAGTATTAATAGTCTATTAGTATAGTAATATATTAGTATTAGTTATAGTGAGTATTAGTTATAGTGATTTAGTATAACTATATTAGTATAAGTATAACTATAGTCTATAGTCTATATTAAACTATTAGTATTAAACTATTAGTTAAATAGTTATAGACTTGTATATTAGTATAGCTATATAATATATTAGACTATATAATAGTATTAATATTAGCCTATTAGTATAGTTATATATTAGTATTAGTTATAAACAATATATTAGTATTAGTTATAAACTTTTAGTGATTTAGTATAGCTATATTAGTATAAGTATAATTATAGTCTACATTAGACTATTAGTATAGTTATATTAATATATTAGTATTAGTTATAAAATATATATTAATATTAGTATTAGTTATAAATTTTTAGTATTAATTATAAGTTGTATAACTATAGTCTATAGTCTACATTAGACTATTAGTATTAGTTAAATAGTCTATAACTATTAGTTATAGACTTATATATTAGTATAGCTAAATAATATATTAGATTATATAATAGTATTAATATTAGACTATTGGTATAGTTATAAGTTATATATTAGTATTAGTTATAAACTTTTAGTGATTTAGTATTAACATTTTATGTAATAATTTATAAATTATAATAAGAAATTATTTCATATATGAATATATATAATTATAAATTATATATATTATATATAAAAATTTCACATAAAAATTTATAATTATACATGATATATAAAACTTATATATATATTAATATATATATATATATAATATTTTGTATAAAACTTATATATACAATAATACAAATATTATTTTTTATATATAAATTTTTATCAACCGGTCTGGTCCGGGCCGAAAAATCTCGCAATCGAAACCGGACCGGAACCTGCCGGTTTTCCCATTCTAAGAACCCGTCCCGGACCGGACCGGACCGGTTCAAAACCAGTAAAACCGGTCTGGTCCGATCCGAACCGATTTTCCGATTTGAATTTACACCCCTATCTGGCCTAGATCATGTACAGGCCTTAAGTCCACCTAAGGCCCAGCAGGATCACAAACAGAAACAATTGAGAAATAAGGGGGAAGGTGGAAGTCTCGAGCTTGAGCTTTGGGGCGCAACTCGAGTATGATTGAGGTTTATGCTGGGAAAAAGAGGACACTTGCACAAAATGAAGTTGGCTTAGCATTTCAGAAAGATACAAAGAAATGCAAAATGAATGAGGGGGTGATAGAAGGGATGGGTGGAAAAGGGATTGAGAAAGAGAGTGGGAACTTATGTGACATTATGGTATCAGTAGAGGCTAGGTTCCAGCCTTGCCAGGAGCAATGATAGTGTTAAGTTGGAATTACTGTGGGTTTGGGAACTCACAGGGAATTCGAGTCCTTCATGACTTAGTTAATAAAGAAGCTCCCGACATTTTATTTTTGCAAGAAACTCGTTTACAAACTAAAAGGATGGAAAGAATAAAGTATGGTTTGGGATTTACTAGTTGTTTTGCTATGAGCAATGAAGGGAGGGGAGGGGGTTTAGCATTACTGTGGAAGAGCCATGTTCAACTAGATATTGCTCACTTCTCAAAGTCTCACATTCATGCATGTGTGAAGATAGGTGCTGCTGTGGAAGAGCCTTAGTTTCTGACAGGTATATATGGACAGCTAGAAGTTGCTAGGAGACATGAAACGTGGTAATTAATCAGGTCTATCATGGTACCTCAAGATAAGGCCTGGTTATTAGTTGGGGACTTTAATGAAATTCTGAGTAACAGTGAGAAGAAAGGTGGAAGAGTAAGGGCAGAATGTCAAATGGCTGAGTTTAGAGCAGTATTACATGACTGTGTGTTAACTGATCTGGGGTTCAAGGGTCCAAGATTTACATGAAGTAACGGAAGACAAGAGGGTCATTGTATAAGTGAGAGGCTTGACAGGTTTTTGGCTAATTTGACTTGGTGTGGAGTCTTTCCTATGATGTGTGTGGAACATAACCCAGTGGCTTATTCTGATCACTTAGCTATCAGCTTAAAAAGGGTTGATGACCAGTTCAGAATGAAAGGACAAAAACTATTCAGATTCGAGGCTATGTAAAGTTACTCAAAGAAAGAAAAGAAATTTGATAAAGGGGGTTAAAGATGCTACTGGGGTTTGGCAGGTCGAAGAAGAAGGGAGAGATAGAGTAATCTTAGATTTCTTTAAGAGTCTCTTTACTGCCTCTAATCAAACTGCAAGCTTGAATTTTCTGAATGGCCTGGCTAGAAGAATAACAGATGATATGAATGCAAGCCTCACTCAAGAATTCAAGGCTGAGGAAGTAACACAACCTCTTAACCAAATGAGTCCTACTAAGGCTCCTGGCCCAGATTGTATGGCTCCTTTATTTTTTCGAAAGTATTGGGATGTGGTAGGAAAGGATGTTATTGTTGCTATTCTTAATGTTCTCAATAGTGGTATGCTACCTCGACCCATAAACCATACTTTCATCACCCCGATACCAAAGAAGAGTAAGGCTGAGTTAGTGGCAGATTATAGGCCCATAAGTCTATGTAATGTAGTTTATAAGTTGATCTCAAAAGTGCTTACTAATAGACTTAAAACTATTTTACCAGATGTGATTTCATTGTCTCAAAGTGCGTTTGTCCCTGGTCGACTCATAATAGATAATGTGCTTGTAGCTTATGAGTTAGTACATTTCCTAAGACAGAAGAGCTATGGGAAGAAAGGGTACATGTCATTAAAGCTGGACATTAAGGTCTATGATAGGATGGAGTGGTGTTTTTTGGATGCTGTGATGGAGAAAATGAGCTTTAATTGCAAATAGAGGCAGCTTATTATGGAGTGTGTGAAAACTGTGTCTTTTTCTGTGTTGATTAATGGTGAACCAAAGGGTCCTATCTTAGCATCTCGTGGCTTGAGGCAAGGGGATCTTCTATCCCCTTGCCTCTTTCTAATGTGTACTAAAGGCCTAGTTACGTTGATGCAACAAGCTGACCAACATATGATGGTGGAAGGGATCAAGATCTGCAAAGGGGCTCCAAAGATCAATCATCTTTTATTTGCATATGACAGTTTGATATTTTGCAGGGCCACAATGCAGTCAAACATTAAGATTCAACATTTGCTTGAGATCTATGAGAAAGCTTCAGGCCAAAAGGTGAATAAAGAAAAGACCTCGATGGTCTTTAGCAAGAATGTGGCAGCTGGACAACCGGAGCTAATCATGAATTTTTGGGGAGTGCAAAGGCATCAACAATAGGGCATTGCTTGCAAAGCAGGGATGGAGAGTGTTACAGGAAGAATCTTCTTTGCTACATAAAATCTATAAGGCTAGGTACTTTCCAATGTCAAGTTCTAGGGAGGCTAAACTGGGACATACGCCTTCAAATGGATGGAGGGGAATTTGGGAGTCAAAGCAGGATCTGATGAAGGGGTGCAGATGGAGAGTTGGCAATGGGAAGTCAATTAACATATGGGCTGAGTTTTGGTTACCAGAGCATAGGCTTATCCCTCAACCACAGGATCTGTCTAGAATTCAAGACTATGAGAAGGTGGTTAATCTTATTGATGCAAAATCAGGACGGTGGAATGTGGATATAGTGAGAAGGGTCCTTCCACCTAGTGCAACTGCCGAGGTTCTCAAGATTTCAGTTGGTCCATGCAATAGAGATGATAAGCTAGTTTGGGAGCATGAAAAGAATGGAGTCTTTAGCGTGAAGAGTGCTTATAGATTGTTTTATAGTCTGAAGAAAAACAGGAATGCAGGGGAGAGTTCAAATTCAGCTGCTATGAAGGTATTATGGAAGAAGATTTGGAAATTGAGCATTCCCAACCGAGTGAGTGTCTTTGCTTGGAGGGCTTGCAGAAATGGGTTGCCCACTATGGAGAATTTGAAGCTCAAAAAGGTGATTGATGAGGATGGTTGCAAGTTTTGTCAAAAGGGTGCTAAAACTGTCACATGCTCTATATTTCTGTCCTTTAATTCGAGACTGTTGGAAAAAACAATTTGATTATCTACCAGATAATGGGGATGCAGCAGACCTAGTGAACTTAGCTCAGTAAGTGCAAGCAAGAGGAATAAAGGATGAGTTAGAGAATTTCTTTCTAATAGCCTGGAGTATGTGGTATAGGAGAAATCAATATGTGCATGAGGGTACTACTTTATGGCTCGAACAGGTTATGGGAAATGCTTTGTCCTTATATAAAGAACATGTGGAAGCATCAAAGCCCTCGATTCAAAAAACAGGTTCTGGTATTAGGTGGAAGACTCCTCCAGTAGGTGCTGTGAAGTTCAACACTGATGGTGCCATTTTCTTGGAGCAGTGCAGATCAGGTATTGGAATGATATTGAGGGATGACAAAGGTAATGTTCTTTTGTCAGCTAACAGTATGGAGAATGAGGTGAATGATCCTATGGAGATTTTGCTAGCAATTCTGAGAGGGTTACAGCTGTGCTACCCAATGAGAATCAAGGAGCTCGTTGTTGAAACAGATTCACTTCTAAGTGTTAATGCAATTTTAGCACCTGGGGAGTCTATGTCCATTCTAGGGAATCTGATATATGAAGTAAGGAATTTGATGAAGATGATGGCTAAAGTCACAGTGCAACATGTAGGCCATATGGCTGATGGAAAATCTCTTAAGCTCGTCCAAGGAATGCCCCCGATCTTCGAAGCACTAACCATTTCTCTCCATCCAAAAACAACACATAAGACAGAGGAATCATTTCCCACACAGCAGCAATTTGGGGGTTACCCAGAAGACCATTCCAACACCAAAAAATATCCACCACCCTTCTGGGCTTTACCCATGCCACTTCGGTCCAGTTGAAGATGTCATACCACAAAAACCTGGCCACTTTGCAATGTAATAGTAAACGATCAACAGTTTCCCCATTTTTCTTACACAAATAATACCAGTCCATAACAATAAGACCATGTTTCCACAGATTATCAGTGATAAAGAGTTTCCCAAGGGAAACAGTCCAACCAAAGAAAGCTACCTTGAGGGTATCTTATATTTCCAAATAGATTTTTCTAAACCTGAGTCATGTATAAACCCTCTTCCAAACTCAATCAGTACAAACAATAACCACCACTTCAATCCTATCAAACAAAACTTCAAAGGATTAGCCCAACAGTTGCAAGCTATGCTAGCCAATGTAGAACTTTTGGTGCACAGTCAAGGGAAAAAAGTGGATTAGGGAGTGGTTTTGGTTCTCAAGTTGCCAACCTGTTATTTGTAGAACAAGGGCGAATTCAAACTCGAGTAGTGGTCCCCTTGGGTGGCTCTATCGAGCCAATCAGGTTTTTACCTAACATCATCTAATCTTCATCATCGTGTCATGTTGGCTTCCTTCCATATGGAAAGAAAGGCTCTCATTTGGTTCCAAGACCATGAAACTTCAGGAGGCAAAACTAGTTGGGAGGGATTTGTGCGAGCATTAAATACACATTTTGGACCAACGATCTAAGATGATCCCATGGAAGAATTTAGGAAGTTAAGTCAAACAACTGCCATAGAAGCTTATAAAACTTAGTTCCAGGCCTTGTCCAACCAGCTAGTGGTCTTGTTGAGCCATATAAGCTTAGTTGTTTCCACACGAGCCCAAGGGAAGATATCATATTTATGGCAAAGATACTTAACCCACAGTCTCTCATTGCAGCTTTTGGGTTAAAAGAATACAAGAAGAAAATGTGGCAACTTTGAAAAGTTCCTACAGGATGACAAACCCAATCATATTCACCACACTTAGCCTTCCTTTACCACTTGACAAAAAACCATTTTACCTGTACAACGTTTATCACCTACCCAGTTGAAGGAAAGTATAGACAAAAGCCTTTGCTACAACTGTGTAATGATCGTCTTTGTGGTAAGACTTTAAAAAATAATTTAAGAAAATGAGACATGAATTATTGAACCTTTTAAAACTTTTTCTCTTTCCTTCTCAGGAATAAAAGATTCTATATTATAAAATTAAAACCTGTTCTATAAATTAAAAGAGAGTTTACAGCGGAACTCATTAAATTAAATAAAAAGGCCTTTTACAAAAATTGACTTTCATACATTACATAAAAACAAGCCTAGGCTTCTGTCACTCTTCCCTTTGTTTGTCCTATCGCTTCTTACTCATTTTGTTCCTGAGGAGGGGAGGACATACATAAAAATAAAATAAGTTGAATACTCAGTAAGCATTACTTCATACTGTAAAAATATACTAACATATGTTTTCATTCATGCATTCATCATTCCTCTACATACTTTATGTAAAACATTCATTTTCTTTGAAAACATTACAAGATGGAGTTTTTCTTTAAAAATGTTTTCATTTCTCATAAAACATTTCCCACACTTGTGCATTCATTCATAAAGAAACTAAATCAGTCATAACATTCAATTACCTTTTCTCACTTTTCCTCTGGCCAGTACACACTGTTACGCCCCGTGTGTTGGGATAAAAGATCTTTTGGACCCAGATTTCACCAGTGGCCACAGGTTGGGAATCTCTTTCAGTCAAGGGGCAACACTGGGTGCATTACCAATACAACTTACCCGACATTGCAATCTGTGCAATCCATTGGTACCATCATTCATTCATTCATTCAGACATGGCTGTTACGTATTTTCATATATTAAAACATTCATTCATTTTCTTTCATTTCCTTTCCTTTCATTCATTCATTTCAGTCCTTTCCTTTTCATTCATCAGTCAATTTCATTTCATAAAAATTATTTAAAAGCATAAGCATAAACATCATTTCATAGTATTCTTTAAACATTCTTTCATAGCATAACTGAAATTGAGTGAAGTACCTTCCAATTGAAACAACTCCCTCCAAAAGATAATGGTGAAAATTGGATCCCTATCCAAGACAATGGATTTGGGCACCCCATATAACTTAAAGACAAAAAAAATAAATAAATAAAGTACTTGGGCTACTTTACTTACTGTACAAGGATGAGCAAGAGGAAAAAATGAGCAATTTGGTTAGGCTATTCACTACTGTGAAGATCACTGTAAACCCACTGGAAGGAGGCAGAGCTTCAATGAAGTCCATGAAAATATCCAACCATGGAGAACTGGGAATAGTTAGTGGCTGCAGTAGCCCGACTAGATGGATAGTCTTGTGCTTACTGGTTTGACACACATATTCATTGACTAACTTTTTAATGTCCCTGTGCATACCTTCCCAATAAAAATCCAGCTTGAACCTGTGCACTGTTTTATGATAGCCCACATGCCCAGCTTGTGGATTATGATGTATATGTTGTAATACTTTAGCCTTGAATGGAGAATTATGAATCACCACTAGCTTCCCTTTTCTCAATAATAGGCCTTGTTGTATTGTGTAATGTTTGGAATCTCCAAGCCCTGTTGAAATTTAGAATAGATGTCACTGAGTGTGGGAAAGAGTTGATAGCTTTGCTTCAATTCCTCAATCCAGTCAGGAGTTGAAAAAGTAATCCAAGTCAAAGTAGTTCTTTCATCCTCAGATTTCCTTAAAGGGCATCTGCAACTTTATTATCCTTCAACCTTTTATAATTAATAGTAAAATCATAACTCATCTGCTTTAACAACCATTTCTGTTGAGCTTCAATCCCCCATCCTTTGCTCCAGCAAGTACTTCAAGGCCAATTGATCAATCTTAATTTTAAAGACTCTCCCCAACAAATATGGTCTCCATTTACTGACTGCAGAAACAAGTATTAGCGGCACCTTTTCATATATGGATAACAGAAATGTCTTACCCTTCAAAGCCTTGCTATAGAAAGCAATAGGCTGACCCTTCAAAGCCTTGTTGCGTGAGCATAACCCCCAAACCTACTCCAAAAGCATCACATTCAATTGTGAAGCTTTTGGAGAAATCAGGTAACCTCATAACAGGATGTTCAGTAACAGCCTTTTTCAATTGCACAAAATCTCAAGTTGCTTCTTCAATCCAAAAGAAAGAGTTATTTTTTAACAATTCAGTCAATGGAGCTACTATAATTCCATAATTCATTTTGAATTTTCTATAATAGCCTATGAGACCCAAAAACCCTCTCAATGCCTTCAAAGAAATGGGAATAGGCCAGTCCAACATTGAGACGACCTTAGGTGGATCAGCTTTGACCCCATTGTCAGAAATAACATGACCCAAATAGTCAATCTCTTCCATCCCAAGCTTACATTTAGACATTTTTGCATATAAGATGTGTTGTTTCAATCAGTGTTTTTGATACCGTTCCGTACCGGCCGGTACATACCGTACCGGTCAGTTGGCCGGTACCGAAAATATAGTATTCCGTACCGGTTTAAAAACCGGGTGTATCGGCCGGTACCGGCATGTACCGGCCGGTATTTTATGTTTCGGCCGAAACATAAATTTCGGCCGGTACATATTTCGGCCGGGTCAGTCGAGTTTAAGGCTGATGGCATTTTCGAAATTATGTCAAATAGTTAGGGGCAAAGTTGGAATTTCACCTCAAAATTAAAACCTACATTTCTCTTCTCTTCTTTCACGTTCAGACTTACTTCTTCCTTCACGGCAGCCGAGTCCCATAGCCAAACAGCGTAGCGCGGCAGCACCAGCCCAGCAGCCGAGTCCCAGACCGCAGACGGCCAGCCAGCTGCCAGCGTCCACCGCCCTCCGTCTGGTCCCACCGCACGTCGCCGACCACCCCCTCATCTCGGTATTTTACTATTTTTTTTGTTTTTTACTTAGTTTGATTTTTTTTTTGTTACTTTTTTTATAAATAAATCATAATTGTATTTTTATAGATGTTTTAGATTATATGTTTGTAGATGTTTTAGATTATATTGTTATAGTGTTTATTTTTATAGATGTTTTATATTATATTTTTATAGATGTTTGTTTATATTTTTATAGATTATGTTTTTGTAGATGTTTGTTTATATTTTTATAGATTATATTTTTGTAGATGTTTTAGATTATATTGTTATAGTATTTGTTTTTATAGATGTTTTAGATTATATTTTTATAGATGTTTTATAGATGTTTATTTATATTTTTATAGATTATGTTTTTATAGATGTTTATTTATATTTTTATAGATTATATTTTTGTAGATGTTTTAGATTATATTGTTATAGTGTTTGTTTGTATTTTTATAAATGTTTTAGATTATATTTTTATAGATGTTTGATAGATGTTTGTTTATATTTTTATAGATTATATTTTGATAGATTATATTTTTATATATGTTTGTTTATATATTTTATAGATGTTTGTTTATAGTTTAGATTTGATTGAGTTTCTTCTTAATGGCTTACTTATAAGTGTTAATGTTTTATACTTTAATAGTTATAAATGTCTAGTTGTCAATCAACCGGTAGTATGACTTCAAGTTCAACTCCAGCACTTGCTCCTGTAAGATCAGAAGATGCAGCTTGGGCCCATGCACGTGCAGTGCCAGGGGCAAGAAATAATACCGAATGTTTATACTGTAATAAAGTAATTAGAGGTGGCGGAATCACTCGGTTGAAGTATCATCTAGCTGGGATTCCAGGCGATGTAGAAGCATGTAAAAAGGTCACTGAAGATGTAAAATGGCAAATGAATGAGTTGCTTAATGAAATGAAAAAAAGTAAAGAGAAGAAAAGAAAAATAAGTTCAGAGATTGGAGGCAATATAGATTTAACATCTGATGATATTGATGATGGTAATAGTATAGAGGGACAGTCTCAGCTTTCAAAAGGTAAGGGGAAGTCGAAAGAATCTGGAACTGGAAAGTCAGTGGGTGGATTGAGTAGATTTTTTGCTCCAAGAACAACTCCTGGGGCCCAACCTTCAATTAAGAGTTCTATGTCTTCAAATGAGATGATTGTAAAAGCAAAGATGGCTGTAGCACGTTGGTGGTATGATGCTAATCTGCCTTTCAATGCAGCTCAATCCAAGTTTTATCAACCAGCTATCGATGCCATGACTGCCATCGGGTCAGGATTCAAAGGCCCATCTTTATATGAGTTGAGAGGAAATTTGTTAAAGATGGCTGTAGATGAGGTTCAAGATTATTTGCAACAAATTAAGAAGGTTTGGAATGAGACCGGTTGTTCACTAATGGCAGATGGTTGGACAAACCAGAAGCAACAATCAATAATCAACTTTCTAGTTTATTGTCCGAAAGGTACAATGTTTTTGAAGTCTGTTGATACATCTGGCCTTCGAAAAGATGCTGAAACATTGTTTAATATCTTTGATGAGGTTGTTCAAGAAATTGGAGTTGAGAATCTTGTGCAGTTCATAACGGACAATGATGCAAGTTATAAAGCTGCAGGAAAAAAGTTACAACAGAAGTATGACTCTTTCTACTGGTCCCCATGTGCAGCTCATTGCATAGATTTAATGTTGGAGAATTTTTCTGATTCAAGATGTTTTCCCCTTATTGATGATGCTATAAAAAAGGCAAAAAAGATAACAAAGTTTATCTATAACCATGGTTGGGTTTTGGCATTGATGAGAAAAGACTTTACCAAAGGTCATGATTTGTGTCGTCCTGCAATTACAAGATTTGCGACAAATTTTTTAAGTATCCAATGTTTGCTATTGTTTAAGAAAGAACTCAGACAAATGTTTACTTGTGATAAATGGATTGCATCAAGTCATTCTAAGAGTAACATAGGGAAGGAGATAGCTGAGATCGTTTTAGAAGATAAAGAGTTTTGGGCTCAATGTCAATTTATTGTCAGAGTTAGTGAGCCTTTGGTTCGTGTTCTACGACTTGTTGACGGGGATGAGAAACCTGCAATGGGATACTTGTATGATGCAATGGAAAGAGCCAAAGAGAACATAAAAGCAAGATGCAATAATAAAGTTGGTTTATTCAGTCCATTCACCAGGATCATTGATTCAAGATGTGATAGGCAGCTTCACAGTCCATTACATGCGGCGGGTTGTTTTCTTAATCCTGGAATTTACTATAGCCCCAATTTTAAAAATAAAAATGATGTTGTAAGAGGCTTCAACAGTTGTGTTATGAAGATGGAACTTGATCCCGATAATCAAGATAAGATCATTGCAGAACTTGACTTGTATAAGAATGCAATAGGTGAGTTTGGACATTCTTTAGCAATCCGCCAGCGTGATAAGATTAATCCAGGTATTATCATTTATCAATATCATTTGTTAAATAATGTGACTTTGTACTTTAAATTTTATCTTATTTTATTTTTACTGATTAATAATTTATAATTGCATTATTGTTATAGTTGCATGGTGGTCCCAATTTGGTTGCGAGGTTCCAACGCTTCAAAGGTTTGCTGTTCGAGTGCTAAGTCAATGTTGTAGTGCAACTGGATGTGAGAGAAACTGGAGCACATTTGATTTTATTCATTCAAAGAAGAGAAATAGATTAGTGCATAAACGTTTGAATGACTTAGTATTTGTTCGTTATAACTTGAAGCTGAGGGAGAGGTAAATTTTTTTAATACTAATGTTTTCACTCTTGAAAAATATATAATATTTTCACTTATATTTGATTTTATTTTTACAGGAGCATAAAAAAGGGAAGAGATGCTTTAAATCCAATCAATCTTGAAAACATTGATTTGATGGAAGAATGGGTGGGTGAAGAATCTGAGCTTCTTGATGGAGAAGATTTGGATTGGGCAAATATTGAGGAGCCATTAGCCTCACTAAATGAGGAAGACAATGATAATGTTGGTATTGATGTTGATGACAGTGATGACGTTGATGAAAATATTTTGATTAACATGTCGAATCTTGATCCTTATTGTCTTTTTGATGAGGATGAGTATCTTTGATGACGTGGTGACGTTAATGACTTTATCATGATAATGTTGATGTTTATAACTTTATGTTAGTTGTAACTTAAAACTTAAGACTTGTATTGAGAAGTATTGAGTTTATGACTTATTCTGTTGTTATTTTAGAATACAGTTAATGCTTGTATATATATAATTTATTCAAGTATAAATTATTCCGAAACGGTATACAAAACGGTACCGGTACCGGTACCGGTACCGAAACGGTATCGGGACCGAAATATTATCCCGAAACGGTACACGAAACGGTACCGGTACCGAAATATTTCGTTCCAGTGCCTTGACCGGTACGACTTCCGGTACGGTATTCAAAACTTTGGTTTCAATACTCCTAAGACTGATCTAAGATGCCCCACATGCTCCACCAAATCCTTGCTATATATCAGAATGTCATCAAAGAAGACCAACACAAATCTTCTCTAAAAGGGCCTGAATACATCATATTCATAAATCCTTGAAAAGTAGCAGGGGCATAAGTAAGGCCACAAAGCATTACTAAGAACTCATAGTGGCCCTCATGAGTTCTAAAAACTGTCTTTTCAATGTCCTCTTTCTTCACCCTAATCTTGTGATAACTTGATCTCAAGTCCAATTTGGAAAATATCTTGGCTCCAAACAACTCATCAAGTAACTCATCAATGACAGGTATGGAAATTTTTCCTTGATGGCCACTTGATTTAATGCATGGTAAACCACACACATCCTCCAAGTACCATTTGCCTTTTTTACAAGTAACATTGGTGAAGAGAAAGGACTTTGGCTAGGCCTCACTACCCTAGACTTTAACAAGCCTTGAACAATATTTTTTATTTCTATCTTCTGATAGTATGGGTATCTATAAGGCCTAACTGACATTGAAACAGTTCCTTCTTTCAAGAGAATGTGATGAAGTTCTTCTTGGAGGTAACTCTACTGATTCTGCGAAAACCTCCTTAAACTCTTCAATAATCTTTGTTACTTCTTTTACCTGACTTCCAGGTTGCTATGCTTGCTCACTTGCCACTAATTGTAAAAACTAGCCCTGTTGTCTAACTAGAGAAGACTTCAAACAACTTTCCCTAGTCTGCACCTTCAAATTATCAGATTTCATCCCTTACAAAGTCACTCTCGACTGCCCCACCACAAAGCTCATTGACATAGAATTGAAATCCCAAATGGGTCCCAAGGTTTCCAACCATTGGACTTCCAATACAATATCATAGCCCCTCAAAGTCAAAACGTGGAAAGGAATTTTGAACCTTGAGCCTTGAATCTTAATCAGCTACTCACATCTACCTTTACTCAACGCCTTATCTCCATTAGCCATTTACTCAGCACCTTATCTCCATTAGCCACTCTAACTTATAAGTTGGAATCACTATGGATCCTTAATTTGGTTGCCTGCACCATTAGTGGATCTAGGAAGTTATGAGTGCTTCTTGAGTCCACTAGAATTTCTACTGAACCAATCATTCTAAGTAATCGCATAGCATTATTGTTAGGGTACCCTGAGATTGCATGGATGGATATCTTCAAATTTTCCTCCTCATTTATTGTCTTTTCCACCACAACACTAAGCCCCTCACTATCCTCCTCCATTTCTACCCTTTCAATTCTAGGATCTTCAACTTGCAAAAGGTATGCTTTTGGATTCTTACACATGTGTGCAAGATTCCATTTTACATTACAGTGGTAGCAAAGGCCCTTTCTCCTTTTTCATTCATTTGAGAAGAAAAAAATCTTTTTAACTAGAATACTAGGCTTCCGTATTCGAACACTATCTTAGAGAATCCCCTATTAGTACTTACTCCACCACTCTTCCATGATCTCCTAGAAGTCATCAAGTACTCCTCTTATATTTTTGCTAATCCAAAAGCTGCATTGAGATTAATAGGATTGAGCATTTGTACAGACAATCGAGTCTCATCTTTTAAGCTACTTAAGAAACAACTCAATTTGTGTCTTTTAGACAACCCTTTTAAGTCTATTAAACAAAACTTCAAATTGAGCCTTGCAATTAAAAATGATGTTTGCTTGAGGTGGGGCAAAGCCTCCATAGGATCATCATAAGTTGTTTGTCCAAATCTAAGTTGTAATGCAACCAGTAAAAACTACACAATCTATTGCATCTTGGTACCACACCAGAATCTCACCCTCCATATGATATGATGACATCAAAAGTATCTGATTTGAGGGTGTTTAATGGAAATCAAAGTATTGGGTGGCTTTGGAAATCCATCTAGTAGGGTTGTTCCTATCGAAATGGGAAAAGTCTGACCTCACTCCATGAGGTACAGAAATCCTTTTATCATTACTTTCCATCCTAACCCCATGAAAACCCTATCCAAATAGAGTTACTTAACAATTTTATACTAGAGTTTTGATCATATCAATGAGCTATTCTAACCAGTCAATAATGTCATGTATAGCATGGTGATGATCATATAGTTGCCTCTGTAAAAGCCTCCTGTTGTTTCTGTGATCCTTCTTGGTGCAACTTCAGAGCTGCTCGAGTGCCTTTTGCCATGAGAGGATCGGCCTCTCTGATACCAATTGTCACAGGCTTCTTTCAAACTTAAAACAAGAATGAAAAGAAACCCAAGAACTCAATTCTTTATTTTTGGAAGAGGCTTTTGAGGAACCTCCAACCTCCAAAGGAAGTTCAGTCCCAACAATTTTGAACAAGAATTTTGATACAAGTTTATAGCTTTTATACTCGTTCTATACTACAAAACTAAATGCAGTCGTTTCATTACATCTAAGAGAAGCGCAACGTATATTTCTTCCTTCACGCGTGATGTCTTCTATCTCAAAACACACATCTTCACTTAAGTTCCTGACGCACCGTTTTTATCTCAATTCTGTTAAAAATTGTTGCTTCCCAAAACGCACAGCATCACTTAAGTCCTTGATGCCCCAAAATGCACAGCTTCACTGAAGTTCCTAGCGCACCATTTTGATTCCTATTTTGTTAAAACTGTTGCTCAGCCACGATCACCCCCCAGACCATCACACCATCACACTACTTCTCAAACTTACCCTTACAAAGTAGACCCCTTGTGTACTCAGAATGTACCATTAACTAAAGTAACGTGTCCTTACAGGACTTTCCGTATTAGTTGGTCCTGTTAGTACTCATGAATTTAGTCTAAAAAATCTTACGGATTACACTCTCATCTTATTTTCATCTTATTATAACAAAGTATCTCATTTTCATCTTGTTATACCAAAGTAGCATTTGTCTATCAAACTTTGAATTTTTCTTGAAGAAAATAAAAGATAATCTCAAAAGTAATAAAAATGCCACATTTTAAATAGTAGAATGAAAATAAAACAAAAGTGCGGTATGTAACGTTCCTAATTTGAATTGGCTACTCTTGTTGATTGGCAATCGCATCCCGTCCCACTGATAATGAGGACTCATCAGTAGTCATCACCCATCAAATTGCATAAAAATTAAAAATTGAAGTATAAATGTTAGAAAAGTCGAACTTTTTTTACCGAAAACAAAAACATAATCTAAACACGCATGTCTTCAAACACCGCAGCATGACTATGATCATGGTTGAGAAGAAAAATATATGAAAATATTCATTTTAACCATCCTGTTCTGTCAACCTCCACAGACAGCTATCAAAATGTGGTTTCAAAATACCGAAGTCACCATAATGGTGACAAGATAAGAAAATTGATGCTTATTTATCAGAATGGCAAGCTGTACTCCACAGCTTCTGAATTGCAGTAAAACATAGAAATTTTTTCTTTATGCTGTGCTAGTTATCAACAACTTCGATGAGGGTTGGCTCATAGTCACTAGGAGCCTCAAATCCATGGAGATTCATCACAGTTGCAGCAACATTTGCAAGCCCACCAGTAGGAACATCCTTGCGAAACTGAACACCAGGCGCCAATCCAGGACCTCCAATTGCAATTGGCACCTAAATAAATAAATAATCCAACGTTTTAAAACTTGAGAACAATCCACTTTATTAACACTAATGGTAGAATGCTAATAGACCAATAATTACCATAACATGCCAGGGTCAGTGCAAAAAGGACATAATTTCTTAATGCTTTAGAAGGAAAAGGACATAGGCCACCGAGAAAATCCCAAGTTATTGAAATTCACACAACATATGAAAAGGAAAGTAGTCTTATTTGTAAAATATTCCCAACGCCAAGAGCGCAGCTTTAATCAAGCTGGCCAAACCAAAATGATAAATCCACTTTCATTTCTAGTGCGAAACAAGAGTTCCGTGAACTTACTGGTTGAAGAGTGTGGGAAGTGAGTATTTGAATGTTCCCATTCTTGTCAAGAAGAGGTTGCCCAGTCTTGTTCCTCTTCACCATGTCCTCTGCATTACCGTGATCTGCAGTAACAACATAAATTCCACCCACTTGTTCTATTGCGTCAAGAATCATCTGCAAGTTGATAGTTTATTCAGTCAGCCAATATGCAGCCCTTTATTTCAATAGATAAAAGGAAAAAGGAATAGAAGGTGGAAGACATGATTAAAGCTCCCCCAGCATCTATCATTTTTTTTATTAGTCAGTTCATATACTCTATGACCCTAACACTTCATCCTCAGCCCCATTCTTATGGGTGGACGAAGCGCAATTTAAGCTAGAGCTCATTGGCTGGCTATTGAGTTTCATTTTCAAATATTTCTTAGTTTCCTTACGAGTAAACCCTTAATTCCAACCAGTTCAACTAACTCTGATAAGAAAAGCAAGAGGCTTCAAAAGACGATAGGTTTGACAAGTGGGATGAGACACAAAATTCTCATCTCATCATTATTTTCCACACAAAATATAATAAACAATTCAACTTTTTCAAATCTCAATTCAACTTTTTCAAATCCCAAAACAATAATAATATTAAAAAATAATATTTTAATCTGTCATCTAAAACCAAAAATTCTCATCTTACTATCCAAACCTATTTACGCTCTTACAAGGACCACCAGAATTGCAAAGTCTGAACATGAAAGAAAATGAAAAAACCTTCATACCTTAACAGCATCATCGGCAGCCTTGCAAGCAACAACTGTAGCCCCAATATCACCGGTATGGCCTACCATGTCACCATTTGGTAGGTTAACACGCACCTAGGTAGATACATGCAATGACAGGTCAAGTTTTGTTCAACCTGAAGCCATGATCCAAAAATATCACTTAAGTCATTGAATTACCTGGTCGAATTTTCGACTAAGTATAGCATCTCTCGTTTTTTCAGCAATCTCCAATGCCTTCATCTTTGGCTGCACGTTGAAAGTTATTCCAGAATCACTTGGAATTTCAACGTATTCCTCCAGTTCCGAATTGAAATACCCAGAGCGGTTTCCATTCCAGAAGAAAGTGACGTGACCAAATTTGACAGTCTCACTGTTGTCCCACAAAACAATTTTTTTTGTTACAAGTACAACCAAAAAAGTAAAAACCATATTCAAAAATCCATGACTTTCGGTTATAATCAAGAGAATTGGATACTAGTTGGGAGTATAAGGGTAAAACAGAATTTGGGCACCTCCAAAAATGGGATGTGTCAAGTGATATTGTATCTCAAAGATCATCTACAATTGAGCCAAATTTTAGGCATATGGAAATGATGGCTTCGTATTTGGGCATCACATCTACTTAATAGTGCAGCTTAAGTGCTACCGCTTGGAAGAACAAGCTTCTAGCTCTCTCTTCAAAAGCTGATTGTACCAGCACATTGAGGAGTTCCCTTTTAACAAAGCAACCGAAAAAAAAACCCACAAGCAATGCTCAAAAGAAATTTCAGCCCACAAGCCACAAGATTTTTTCCTGTCATACTTGACAACAAAAAAAAAAAAAAAAAAAAAAAAAAAAAAAGGAAAAGATTAAAAAAGTTCTCCGCTTCCCATAATTGCATTTCCCTTGCAAAATAAGACAGACGCTCTCCATCCCCAATGGCCAGTTCCTACAAAATCCTATGAGCTATGACCCTCAACTTATTCAAATAAAAAAAGATGTACCAGCAAAGGAGACTGCACTTCAAGAATAGAATTAGTCAAAGAAAAGCTTTAGCATTCTTAACATCAGCCCACGGCGACTTCCTTGAGTGACCTAAGGAAGCCACCGCCACCCTTGCCGGCGAGTGACCTCTCACCGTCGTCACAGACAAAGCCGACGGGCCCCGGCGACTTCCCTGAGGGCCGTCTGGCGTCGGTCCAGAGGAGAGAGAAAACAATACGAAGCGCGAAAATCCTAAGGAACCAGATCTGCCACCACCCACCCTTTGCCGGCGAGACACACCGCACCTTCGGCACAGATAAAGCCGACGGACCTCGGCGACTTTGCTGAGGGCCGTCCGGCGTCGGTTCAACCTCCGGCGTCCTAGATTTGCCTCTCAGAGTACTCCAGCGATCCTCCCGAAGGCTCCATTTGGTCGTGCCGTCGACCCTGAAGGCTCCGGCAAGTGCTCTGGCGTCCTCTGTGAGCACGATTTGCAGCTGGAAACAACTTTGCAGTGCTTGCAGTGAGCATGACCTGGAGTCCACAACTTCGCAGTGCTTCTCTGAGATGATGAATGGTTGTTGAAGAAGGGGAGTGGGTCAGTATGGGTTCTTCTATGAAGTTGGCCATAGAATCTAAATCCTTTACATTGGTAAAGGAGGGGAGCATGTTGGCCATTACTGAAAGGAGTCGAAGGGTGATATCTAAGTCGGTTCTGGGTTCGACAACAGTGCAGTGGCTGGCCAAGGCCATAGAAGCATGTACTAAGTATAAGAAACAAGATTTTTTCTCCACTGTCCGGGAAGGTCAACGCAGTTTCACAGCGCATCGCTGCTCGAATGCTCACGGACGGTATATGGCGGTGGAGGAGTATGGTGGTGGGGGGGAAGAGGAATTTTATTTTCATTCCTAAAGAGGGGGGCAGTGGTTGGAGAAGGATGGGAGAGGTGCTGCGTCATTTTTCCTTTGGCAAGAGAGGGAGTGACAGCTTGGAAGGACAAGTTGGTGTGGCAGGGAGGGAGAACATGGAGAAAGACCCAAGTACATCCTCTGTGGCGAGGCGATCCTATGCGGCAACTCTAAAGACGGGACATGCTTCGGGGGTTCAGAGTGTGGGGGGTCTGTCAATCACGCCTCAAGACTAGCTTGTCGAGATGCACAATTCTCTAAAGGAGATGGAAACCCAACTTGTCGAGTTGAAGACAGCGATAACTTTCTTGTCTACGAAAATAGATCGGCTTTCAGCTGGAGGCAACAGGGTGGTAAGAAACATGATAGGCCCGAATCCTTTAAACTTAGAAAAAGGAAAACGGAAGATCGGATTTGGCCCTGTCCCTATAACCAGATCCAGGAGAGTACGGCAGGTCAAAAGGAAATCTGGGTTATTTGAAATGGGGTCTACATCGGGTATTGGCGTAGAGACATTAGTAATGGAATGTCATTCGCCTCGTGTAACACAGGATAGATCGATAGTCGGTATTACACCCTTGGTCCCTGAAGAAACTATGGCTCCCTCGTCAGAGTTGAAGGAAAAAGGTGTACTACCGAGGTCTGAAGGAGATGCAGGATTCGCTATTACCCCAGAGGTAAAGGGACTTGTTGTCACCCCAGAATCTCCAATGGGGACTCCGATACCATTGGAGAGAACCAATGGAGTTACTAGAGAACCAATGGGTTTGGCGTTGGTGCCTTGTGTAGAGGAATGTCTAGAGTCGGGAGTGCAGGTTGATGGGGATATTGTGGCTCCCCTAGTCTCTCTTCCTCCAATAGCAGATTGGATTCTGCCTAAAGTTAACGAGATTCAGCAGTTCGTGGGAATTTCACATGGAGGATGTGAAGACCAATTTAACGAACTAATTACTGCGATCGAGGCAAGCCGCACACTTGAAACCAAATCAAGTTTCAAGAAAAGCAGGGAGTTACAGTGTCTTTTCGACAATCAACTACGACACTAAGGGTGGTAGTTCAACTAGAGGGAAGTCTAAAGGGAGGGTATTGTGAATACAGGAATCAAGGTGTTGGGGTTGGTGTTCGGGTAGAGTTTTAGTTATACGGGAAACAAGGATTGGGGTCGGGTCTGATGTACTTTGGGTTGGTTTTTTTATGGGCTTTTTGGGGAATTAGGGGCTTGTTGGGTCATTTTGGGCAAAGTGTTTTCTTGTATACATTCAGTGTACTTGGTTTCTCCTTTTGATATATACAATATTTTTACTTATAAAAAAAAAAAAAAAAGCACTCCTACCGTATGGAAAAGTAAAAATGAGTGACAAATTAAGTTGTGACAGCTAACCTGCAAGCAAAAGTACGAACACCATTGTGCACTAGGTATTCACCAGATGTTCTCTCGATCTCTGGAGGCGAAACAAGGTAATGGCTTGGAAGCTTCAACTCACCATCATACTGAAGCATTCCAGCGTAACGGATTTTAGGGAATCGAACTCGATCGAACTTGTCAAAACTTTCATATTCAAGAGCCTGAGCAACCATACTCATCCGATCAGCTCGGAAGTTGAATGTAACCACTGCATCACCATCAAATATAGGGCCAACAGGCTTCCCGTTCTCATCAACAATAACAAAAGGAGGCAAATACTGGTCATTGGCCTTAGGTTCCTCCCTTAATTTCTTGACAGCTTCAAGAGCACTTCTAAATTTGTAAGGGGCTTCACCAAGAACCTGGGCATCCCATCCACGTTTGACTACGTCCCAGTCATTCTGCAAAAGACCCAGTTAATATTTCTTACAGCTAAAAATTATCATAATCATTAATTAATATGATGGACCCTGAGAGTTAAAATGAAAAAAAAAAAAAAAAAACCAACAAACAAACAAACAAGCTTGCATCATCAATAACAATCATGGGAATCATTCACATAGATGCAAAGTGGCCCATGTATGATACCATCGAGTAGCAGCTTACATCCTTGGTTCTAAAATCTAGGGGTGGGGTAACCCACCACTTTCATCTTTCCCTTTGGGGTTGAACTTAGGACTATTCAGTAATAAAAGAAAAAAGTTTAGAACGGCTAGAAACTTTCCGTATTTAGCCAAACTATCCAAGGATGAATGGAACACCTGAATTATATGCTGATGTTTCACTACAATCATACGAAACAAGAACACACACAAAACAAACAACAATAAAGAAGCAATCACAACTACAATAGAACCCGAGTCTATGCTATTTCATACCTCATAACGATCCATTGTAACATACATGCGACCACCACCAGATGCAATCTGTGCATCAACACCCCTTTCACGTAATTTTGCAAGTTCATTCTCAAGAGTTTCTACAAATCCTACGCTTGAACCATCCAAAACATCACGGCCGTCAGTAAGAATATGAACACGGATTCTCTTAGCGTTGTGCTCACTACATCCTTTAAGCAATAACTGCACATGAAAAAAATAAAAATAAAAGGATACATATTATTTTGGAATGTCAACGAATGCACAAATCAATAAAGTGAGTCCTAAAATATTCAAACCTACCAGCAACTGATCAAGCCTGGAGTGAACTCCCCCGTCACTCAAAAGCCCAATGAGATGCAATGTGCCATTTTCAAAACATTCATTTATGTACTTAAAACCTTCTCCTTCATAAATCTTTCCAGAGGCAAGAGCAAGGTCAACAAGCTTTGCACTATATATTCAGCCAAAAGAAAAATGAATAAGTAGCCATTCACACCACAAATGAACCTCTAATTGAAAATCTATTACATATCATATACACATGTAAAGAGGCCAAAAAATTATCTCCAGAAAGAGTAGAAGTGAAAGGTGATGGATTAACGAGAACGTGTAGAGAGGAATCAACGTGAGCATGTCAACTGACATAACATGAGTCCCCAGCTTATTTATCGATGCCATCAACACGCACATAACAGCTTAAACAACTCATAAAAGTGTTTTCCAAACCAAGGACTAACCATCTAATGAGAGTTGATCTCACCACTTTACTGCTTTACAGCCTAAAGCGTAATACATATTTTTACTGCCTTGAGCGTTATGACGAAACCATAGTTCAGTCAATACCGAACACCCAATAATTAGAAAGTCACGGCATTTACTCATAATAAGTAATGAGCACGTAACGGATTCATGGATATTAGAACAAAATGGAAACCACTTTCACTGGTCCGAAAGATAGACAACATAAAAAGTTTTTTAGTTGTCGATCTAATACAAGGATCCATACATCATTCAAAGAATAATTTTTTTTATTAAATTATAATACTCTCGACTCCTCTATATGATTGCAAACGGCATAAGAAAAGGATAGGAAGATAGGCGAGACAAACTTTACCCTTGAGCATAGATGCGACCGGCCCCAAGAGCATTGTGACCAACCTCGCTGTTGCCCATGTCATCTTCTGTAGGAAGGCCTACGGCAGTACCGTGAGCCTTAACTAACCTCCATCTCTCAGGAGCACCCTATAGAAAATAAAATAGAGTGGCAAAGAAAACCTCACCTCAGAGATCTGATATTGAATAAATTTAAAAAAGAAAAAAAAATGAAAATAGAGACAGAAAATGCATAATCGGAGAGGTCAATAGATCTGTGTGGGCAAATGAAAATAAAGTAGTACCTGTTTGAGGGAATCCATGGTGGGAGTATCGGCGACAGAGATGCAGTTGTACTGATCAGGCTTGGCCTCACCCCAGCCGTCCAAAACCACCACAGCCACAGTCTTACCCTTTGGCAGCTTCGGGTGATCAGCCAATTTAAACGAGAATCCTGAGCTCCCCATGTTTGATTTGGATTTTTATTTTTATGTTTGTGGTCTCTTCCTTCTCTGCACAAACTAATAGTAATACCCAAACCAAACCCACCGTCAACTGATCAGTCCTCAGATCCACAAGATATTTAAAGAAATCAAAAGATCAAATATGTACGTATCCACCAAACACACCGAAGAATCACAGTCGCAGTAATACTGGGATACAAGAAATACCGTCAAATACGAACACAGAAACGCCCACTTACCTTGCTACTATTACGACAATTCAAACAATGGAAGATCCAGAAAAAGAAGCAGCAGCCGCCTTCACTTTTGAGAACAGCTTCTACACCTGCGCTTATGTTGTTGTACTAAATAATAGAGTCGCCCATAGAAAGCACATCTCACACCGTGCAGTTGTTAGGGTACACTTGGCATAGCCACAAATTTAATTAAGGAACTGCAACAATCCAGTGCTCTCGCTCCTACATTGGCAATTCTATCCGGCCAATAAAACCGACTCCTTACCGAACGCGTCATATCAATCGCAAGGTAACGCTGCACGCACGTGAGATTTCTCATTTCTAGAGTTACTTTAATTAATTTGACTGCCCAAAACGAATATACCAAGTATCAAAATTATAAAGAAGAAAGAATATTACCGGATATTCTTTCCTGGACACCATTTCCTTTTTGTTTACTTTCAAATTACTGCAAGTGGGACCCGCATCCCGCTATCCCGCCCCCATCCGCCCTGCCTCCGTATCGACGGGCTGGCAACCTCACCCCACCCATGCGGGGGAGGGGCAGGATGACCCCAACATAGCCCCGCCCAATCTCCCACCCCGCTATAAATATATATATTTTTTTTTAAATATTTATATAAATAAATAGTATATAAATCATTGAGTTTCACATTACTTAAGTATAACTATTATATTATCTTGACTTCCTATATAAATGTTAGTTTAGGAGACTAAGACAATACAATGAAGTGAATAATACTCTAATGAGTTTAAAAACTATGTTATTAATTTTTAAATTTTTGTTATATATAAATATGAGGTGTCCAACCCCCCTCCGCATCGGGGTGGGGGCCTCACCCTCTCTCCCAGGGGTGGGGTGCGGGGTTCCAAAACCTTCCTCCACACATCCCGCACTGCACCATGCGAGTATCATCCCTAGTCCGACCAGACTTCATTTTCCTCCACCATGGCTGCCAGTAAACCAATGATTCTACAATTTTCCAACTTCAAAGTAGTCTCCATACCGTGAAGAACATAAAAAAGAGCAAGAAGAAAAAAAAAGTAGAAGATAAGAGAGAGTTATTTTGTTATTTAGTTGGTTAAATGAGATAGAAACTTAAATTTCATTCTGTCATTTTCTATCATAAGCTCATGGGGTTGGTGTGTTCAATGTGTGTGAAGAGATGTAATAGATTTATATTTTTAGAAATTAACATGCTACTTTCGGAGTGTTTGAGTGTTAGGAGGGCAATCATAAATATTTTAAGGATATTTAAGTGTAGAATTATAATTCTACAATACATAATATTATTTCTTAAAACTTTTTGTTGACGATAGCCTCCCAAGCTAAATGGAAGAGAAGAGCTAGGAATAAGTTCTTTAATAATCTATCTTCTGGCCATGAGACTAATGAGATTTCTAGTGTCACTCACTCAAACAAAAGGAATTGCAGTAATTCTGTGGTGGAAGGTATAGAGAGAGGTTTAGTTAAAAAAAACCAAAAACAATACTTTAACTTGGAAAGAGCTCAAACTAGAAAGATTTGGTGGAGGCTACTAGGCAACCCCATTAACAGCCATGAATTGTATCAGTTGAAACTATCAAGGGCTTGGTAATCCTCGAACAATTCGAGAGCTTCATCATATGGTAAAGAATAAACGCCCAAGTTTCATTTTTCTTGTTGAAACAAAATACAGTAGATTTAAAGTTGAGAATGTGAGAACTGTGTTAGGCCTTGAATATAGCTTTGTGTTGGACAATAAAAGACTAAGTGGAGGAATTGCTTTTCTGTGGAAAGATAACATGAATGTTGCTCTAGAATCCTATACTCAATACCATATATCTTTAAGAGTCTATAACTCTAATGAAGGGAAGTTTTGGATCTTAACTAGTTTTTATGGGAACCCAATGACGTATAAAAGAAATGATAGTTGGAGGCTTCTTAGAGCTTTAAAACCAATAGATAAAATGGCTTGGATTTGCATGGGAGATTTCAACGAAGTTTTGCTTCAGAGTGAGAAGTGTGGGGTAGCTGTGAGACCATACAACCAAATAGAAGACTTCATATTAGCAATTGAGGAGTTTGGTTTAAGTGACTTGGGATTTCAAGGTGACAAATATACATGGTATAATAGAAGAGAAGAGAATCATTTCACCAAAGAAATGCTTGACATAGCCTTTAGTAATTCAAGGTCGCATGAATTATTTGTTAATACCACAATGAAAATAGAAGCAGCTCAAAACTCATATCATAGACCTATTGTTAAGATGACTTCTAGTATGCAGATGCAAGAGGAGGAGAAAGACCATTTAAATATGAAGCTAATTGGGCTCAAAGAGAGGAATGGCATATGCTACTAGAGGAAGTATGGAACAAGCCTATGCTAGCAGCTAATATATTAAAGATGACAACAACAAGGCTACTAAGATGCAAACCAAAACTGAAGGCATGATGTAAAGAGAGTTTTGGGAATTCTAAAAGGCTTATAAACTCTAAACTTATCCAGACAAAAGTCTAACACAGGTGATATGGGGAGTAGTATCAGAGTTTTACAAAAGGAGGCTGATTTGATACTTGAAGAGGAGAACATTAAATGGAAACAAATGGCAAAGCAGAGGTGGTTAAAGGAAGGTGATAGAAATACAAAGTTTTTCCATCAATGTGCAAACTAAGGAAGGAAAACTAAAGCCATACACAAACTAACAGATGGAAGAGGAAATGTGGCAATAACTCTCGAGGCTATTAGTGCACAGTTTCAAAAGTATTTCCATGAGCTCTTTTCCACATATCAACAAGAAGGCATTGAAGACTGCTTGAGTTTCTTGAATGTTAGAGTGACTGTTGACATGAACAACAACCTTATCAAGAAATTCACTACTAAGGATGTTAAGGAGGCAATTTTTCAGATGAACTCATTAAGCTCCCCATAACCAAATGGATTTCCACCAGCTTTCTATCAGAACCACTGGAGTTTAATTGGTAAAGAGGTTAGTGAAGTTGTTCTATATGTGCTTAACTCAAATGGTCTGGTATCTGAGATAAATGAAACTCATATTGCTTTGATTCCCAAGATAAAATCTCCCTCCAAAGCGTCTGATTTTAGACCTATATTGTAGCTTTTGAAGCTATGCATACTATGAATAGCAGACTATATGGAAAATCTAGACATATAGCCTTGAAACTCGACATGAGTAAGGCATATGATCGAATAAAGTAGGAGTTTCTTAGAGCAGTAATGAGGAAGTTGGGTTTTGCTTAGAGATGGGTTGATCTAGTAATGAAATGCATTGATTTTGTGTCATATTCTATTCTAATTAATGGGATTCCTCAACATGTGTTCAAGCCATCAAGAGGATTTAGGTAAAGTGACCATTTATCAACTTACCTATTCACCTTATGCGTTGAAACTTTAAGTTCTATGCTGAACAATGTAGAAATGTCAAGATCTATCACAGGGGTTCCAATTGCTCGAGGCAAGCTACACATCAATCACCTCTTCTTTGCAGACGATAGCTTGCTTTTATGCAAAACTAATTCTCTAGAATGGAGCAGATTGATTCATATGCTAAGCATGTATGAAAAGGCATCTGGTCAAAGGTTGAATAAGCAGAAAACTTCCATTCAGTTCAGTAGGTATACTTCGAGAGAATCACAAGATATTATTTTGGGCATTGCAAGAGTTAGATCTACTTTGTCTTAAGAGAAGTATCTTGGATTGACAACTCTTGTTGGAAGGTCTCTATCCAAATCATTCAAAAGTATTCTGGACAAAGTAAGACACAGGATTAGCAAGTGAAGTCCCACTCTCAGGCAGGCAAAGAAATCTTCCTTAAATTTTTAGTGCAAGCTCTTCCTACATATAGCATGGGAGTCTTTAAACTCCCTTGCTACCTTCTCAGAAACATTAATAGAGTTATGCAAAATTATTGGTGGGGACAGTGAGAACAAGAGAGGAAAATTCATTGGATTTCCTGGAACACAATGGGAAAAGTCAAATCAGCTAGAGGTCTAGAAGTTAGAGACTTTGAAAGCTTCAATCTGGCCATGCTAGCTAAGCAAGGCTAGTGTTTGGTCCAGTACCCTCAGTCATTAGCATCTCAAGTGTTAAAGCTGAAATATTTTCCAAAAGTTAACTTTTTTCAAGCTAAAACTGGCAGCAGACCCTCTTTTATTTGAAGAAGTATCATTGCAGCAAGATTATTATTGGATACAGGTACAATATGGAGAATCGGGAATGACAGAGGTTCACATATGGAAAGACAAGTAGATTCCAGAACCATATTCATTCAAAATCCGTAGTGCAGTAAAGTTATTGGATGGAAATGCTAAAGTGCAAGAACTAATTGATCCTGATACAAAGCAATGGAGAACATCTCTTATAGAAGAAATTTTCTCGTGGAAGGAAGCTGCTATCATTAAAAAAATACCTATAAGCTACAACAATAGTCCTGATAAACTGATTTTGAATGGATCTACAAATTTTCAGTTCACAATAATGAGTGCTTATCACTTTCATAAAGATTTGCAAGAACAGTCAAAGGGTCAGGCCTCAAGTAGTATTAGCAGTAGGCAAGTTTGGTCAAACATGTGGAAGCTGAATATATCCCCAACAGATAAAATCTTCTTGTGGAGAGCTTGTCGAGAAGGGCTTCCTACTAATCTAAATCTGTTTAAAAAGAAGGTTGTGGATGGTCCAAAATGTCATATTTGTTTAGAAGGGGGGAATCATTAGTTCATGCTCTATGGATCTGTCCTACAACAAAAGATATCAAGGCCAATGTTTCAAAAAAATTCAAAAAAGTTCTCTCTCCAGGAAGTCTTTTTTGGATCTGATAGAAGATAAGTTGATTGTTTTAGAAAAAGAAGTTATGGACAAAATAGTTGTGGTTTCCAAAAGAGTGTGGTAGAGAAGAAATGCTTTTGTCTTTCAAGCAAAATTCAAATGATCTAATGTAATGGTGAAGCAGTCACAAGAAGTTTTGCAGGAGATGAAGGTCTTACGTACAAATAAAGCAAGTTAGTCAGGCACTTCTGTGGAACAAAGATGGGACCTTCCTCTGATGAACACCTTAAAGATAAACTGAGATGCTTCAGTTGACAGGACTCACTGCGAAATTGATATTTGAATCATAGTTTGAGAATGGAAGGGAAAAGTAATAGCCACAATGAGTATGAATCAACCCCTATTCCCTAACTCTCTGCTTGCTTAAGTAATTGGTACACTTGAAGCTACTATTTTTGGTCTGGAATTGGACATTAGTCAAATCATTCTAGACGGTGATTCTTATCAGATAGTTCAAAATACAACAAAGCAAGAGGAATCCTAGTCTACTATAGGAATGATTGTTCGTGACATCAAGAAGAAGCTTCAAAACTATGTAGAATGGTCTGTCCATCGTGTGAGAAGAACCACCAATAAAGCAGCACATGCTTTAGCACAAAATGCTTTGCTTGTTTATGATGTAATTGTCGATATCGAGGAATGTCCTTCATGTATACAATCATTGATTAAAGGCACCGATGAATAAAACAAGTTTCATTTCAAAAGGAAAAAATCTACAACGGGTACAGGACAAAAAATAAAAATCTACAATGGGTATTATCACTAGCGAAGAAACCAAAAATTCGGCATGGATTAGGTAGATCAAAAATTCAGAATGCGAATAACATGGAACTACTCTTAAAAAACAAAAACAAAAATTAAATAGTAGTGCCAATTATGAATGGAGAAAAACTAGAATGAAGTAGGGACTGTGTATTTCGAAATATATATTGCCAAACACGGCCCATGGGAAGCGTTTTGTTTTCTAATTTATTTAATTGTCAAACTTGTTGTTAGGTACTGAGGCTACATTATTATAACATAACATAAATAGTCGGCGTTAGGTAAGACCCAATTGTCAGTCACAGCTCGCTCACTCACTCTCACTCGGCACTCCCTCCCCCACTTCTCTCCATTTTATTTTACTTTTTCCTTATATTTAAAATGTTTCTGCCGGTGAGTTACTTATAATTTATTGTCACTTATAATAAATATGATTCAATTTCCTAAAATAATTGTCTCTTACCTGATAATGTCAACGCCACGGGAGATGATTGATTGAAACTGAATTGTGTCAAATAATGAGAGAGAATCTACTTGGGAAGACCATGGGAAAATGATTTTGATAATATGGTAAGAGTTCAAAGGAATTAATAAGCAAAGGAACAATATTGAGAGAGTAAAGAAGACTAGAAAATTCTCACATAATCCAATAAGCCACTAAGAACAACCAAGGCAATGCCTAGATTGCACAACCTAATCTCTGCTGAGGGTGATTCAAAACAACATTTTTTATTTTTTATTTTTTATTTTTTATTTTTTTAACACATGGCAACTTGTTAATGGTGCTAACATGGCATTTTTTATGGACTACCACGTAAGAATCTCATTCTGTCGCAAGATGCATATCATTAAAAATTAGTACTTATGTAAATAATTTTAATAGTATGGTGTTTTATAATATGATGGAATACCACATCCTCTATAATTCAAGAGATATTTAATATGCTTTCCATTTGCAGTTCATGAAGAACCATCAGAATATTCATTACTAACTTTCAAGGTTCAATCCCCTCCTCCTCTTTTTTTTTTTTTTTTTTAAACTTTTAAGTGTCGTTCCCTCTTCCTCCGGTTCATACCTTCCAGTGCGCCAAAAACTAGAAATCTGTTGTTATCTCTACGTTCACATTCTCAATCAAATCAAACAAACCAAACCAAAGTATGAAAATCATTGTGACTAAGCATACCCAATCTCTCATTAAAGTTAATTACTTTCCAAATACCATCTCTAATAAGAAATGACATTCCCATAATTCTTCTTTCAATTCTAAAGCCTAGGTTAGGAGAAATAAACAAATTAAAGGACCAATAGTATTTATTGAACATCTAAATCCATCGTAAAGACCTATATTGTTATAGGATACCATAAATTAGAATTGCTACCCGCTCTATGCCCGGGCGCGCGCCCCCGCAGCCCTTGCACCTACTTTGATGGGGATCCTATTTATGTCCCTGCCGCTCGGCCCCACCCGGCCGAATGAGTAGGCGGATTGGGCCATGGCTGTCCGGCCCCCCCGTCCACCAATAATATTCACAGCAATAAATTGTCAAAAATCACATAATATCTCATATTTATGCGCGGATCTATGTCGAAAAGGAAAAGAAGAGAGATTTTTTTTTTTTTTTTAATGTTGGGTAACCTCTCCAAAGCAGGACCCTTCAAACCCATCCCTATAAAATAAACCCCAGTCTCGTGCACCGCACCCTCAAAAATTTTCCTATACGAAACTGGTTAAATCACCAACTTTTTACCAAGAGGTGTGGCCCCAAAAGATTGTTCGCTCATGAGGTGTCGAACCTTGCACCCAAATTCCACCGGACCTTCAAGGCTTTTGAAACCCAGGAGGATTTATATTGCAGCTAGTTTGGTCGATTCTGCATTCAAACAGGCAATAATTTCCTTGACCAGAATAATGTAGAGAGGGGAGAGATAAATAAATAAAAAAAAAAGAAATAAAAAAGTATAAAACTTCCATTCATGGTAAATGAACTGTTACACATATGGTATGTCCTTGGGAGAATTTCTGTAGCTTTTTTTTTTTTTTTTGGGGGGGGGGGGGGGTGAATTACAACATTTCAGCCTTTCTCAATACATATGAACATATTGCCATTCAATACTAGCCAAACACGTCAATCAACTTTCCAGTGCAACCCAGAGCAAAATTATAGTCCCATTACCCACGTAGATGAAGATATTGGGAGAACGTTGCTTTGAATAAGGATTCGGGGCTTCAAAGCAGAAATACTCCCTGTTTTACAGCAAAAGAATTTAGAACAACTGGAAGAAAAGACTAGTTGATCCATCACCAAAGGATCTGAGATCAGCAGGTTTGACCAAAGCCCTGCACAACGGGCATGTCCGTTCCCTCTCAAACCTGAGGAAACAGGACCATCAGTCATCCAAAGGATCTAACAAGAACAAGAATAAGCAGAATGGTCTCATAGAAATTATAACACAAAACCTTCTAACAATTCAGGCTAAATAAATAAGGCCACAACTTTTCAAAAGAAAAAACCAGAAAAAAAAAATGAAAAGATAAAGAGAAAAAAAAATGATAAAACAAAATGGAAGACAACGTATACAAACCCATGAGCAGAAAAGATACTATACACAGCATGGAGATTAATATAAATCTGGCCAACTATTTACTAGCGTGCACAACATAGGCAAATTGACCATGTTAAGGGGCACATGACAGTCTAGGGGTGGGCAGCGGGGGCCCGCCCCCCACTACCCTGCCCTGCATGAAAGACACTAGCAAGGGTGGGGGCGGGCTCAAGTAAGACTCTTATTGCCTTGGCCTCCTATATAAAAGTTGACCTAGGAGGCCAATCCAATACAATATTGTAAACAAGTATAGAACAAATTTAAAAATTGATAACTAGTTTTTATGTTATCAGTTTTTAAATTATTGTTATATATTTTAATTTTAATTTACAATTTAAATTATATAATAATTTGGGTTTGGGTCCCAGAAATAAGTTTTAGGCTGAATGGGATTGCAGTGGGCGGGGGGCAGGGCGGATGGGGATGTCCGCCCCCGCCCCCCGGCACCAGGGCTGGGTCTCAGCCCCGCCTAGCCCCCCGGCACCAGGGCCGGGTCTCAGCCCCGCCTCCCGGAGGCGGGGTGCGGGGTGACCCCGCCCCCACATATACGGGTATCACCCCTACATGACACGTCTAAAATTGAGACCAGCCAAGCCCATGCAAAGTTAATGATAAATAAAAAAATTAACAGTATAAATTACAGAAATAAACTAACCATTCCGATACACAGTCTTCACAAAATATGTGTTTACAACGAAGAAGGATAGGAGCATCCATCTTCTCCTGGCAAATAGCACACATGTCGCCTGCTGCATTAACCTGCATCAGATACCTACAAGCTCAAAATCCCAGGCAAGAACTGAAGTTTCACAACCACTATATGAGACCCCAGAAAACTGCAAAAATTTAGATTAAGCAGGGACCTATGGAAGACTGTTGATATAGAAGAGTGAAGTCAAAACTTCAGCTCTTCTCGCAAGGCATTTAACTCTCTAACCATGTTTAAGACAAAAAAATAATAATATGAAAATATGAGTGATTAAGTAGAGGTAAAATTGAGCAAGGATACACTGCCAAACCAAGGATTAAGCCAACATTTTGTTTCATGCAATTGGATTAAATTCTATCAATGATAACTTGACAAGGTCTTCACATAAGCACCATACATGCAGCAGGTTGTTGCTCTTTAAAAAAGTACTGATTCAATATAAAGATGATAGACTCCATCTGTTAGTATCCTACAGACTAAATTACAATTTACAGCTTTTTAAAAAAGATCTAAAAGAATGAAAAACTCAATCCTTAGTCCAAAAGCATGCATGACATGAACCATATCAATGAAAACTCCTCATAGTCAGGCCATAAAAGAATGATTAAAGTGTGGCATACATGTGTTCACATGTGTACCCCCACCCATGCACATACATACACACATAGTGATATGCTGTTAAGGAAGTACAACTATCGATAATATTTAAGGTGATTTGGCTATATGCATAACAAACTCTTACAATACAGTAACATAACAGCTAATGGGACCCACAAACCTACAGCCTAATCATTCACAATTCTTTAAACCCATTCTGCTCAATTTTCTCATAACACTGCTATGATTGTTTTCATACCCAAAATAGATAGAAAAACGCTGAAGACCGTGCATATATGTGTTAGCATTCTCTTTGTGTGCTTGTCTGTGGGAGAAGGAATCCACATTACCTGCTCCGATGTTGCATGGGCCCCATAATGCACCTCTTTACGTGATAATGCCTTTACTGCAGCAAAGAAAGACTGAACCTGAACATCACCCCCAAGAGAAGGGGAAAACAAAAAAAGAGGGTTGGAGGAGAAAGTCAATCCTTATGAAAAGATCAAATTTACTTTTACCTATAAAAAAAAAAATGAAAAGATCAAACACATTGTAGCAGACAAGAATCTCAAAAAATGTACTAACAAAAAATATACCTTCTCCACAATGGATGTGAGCTTGAAAGTAAGATACAACCCTGTCATCAGTGATGAAAAGAGGCTTCCATATTCTTTGTTCAAGAAGAAGCGATACCACACAGGCGTTGGCAGTAAGGCACGGTACAGCAGCAGCAAATACTCAACCAAAGTAAGCATTTGACCCTGAAAAAAATATGCACATCTACAATCAGTAATTAATTGCAAATAAAAGGTGTATGCATATGAATCATGTTAATCTAACACTGTTTAGTTATGTACAAATTATCAGATAGCCAGCTGGTTTTTTTTTTTTTTTTTTTTTGACAAGTGATAGCCAGCTAGTTTACTTATACTTTTTTTTTTTTTTTTATCAGTAAACAAGATTTTATTTATCATAAGAATAGGGTCTAATTATACTGTTTAGTTCATAGTAACAATAGAAAAGATAATAATGATGAAAAATGCTCAAGAAAAGGAATCAATTTCAGCAGCTTCACCCTGCTTGAATCATTCGCTTTCAAGCATGACATAGCCCAAATAAACTTTCTAAATGCCAATTCTATTAGCTCACCTGCTTACGATAATTTCGGCCTCGGCTGTTCTTGTAATGCATCAACAGAAAACACTTTAAGGCCATTGCCGCTTGCCGAACCAAAGCATCTGAAAGAAACACCAACCTAAGAAACTATAGAAACACTCCAAAACAAACTCCAACCTAAGAAACTATTGAAACGCTCCAAAACAAACTAAAATATAATCACTATGTACAAAAAAAGACAAAGATCCATAAAAATTTGTAAAATGAGAAAAAAAATCACACAAAGCATCTGCACTCCATAATATTAAGTGCTCAAGAATTCAATCTGACATTCCATGAAGAAAAGGAAATTTGAACTGATGCTTATGACAAAATATCTCCTTCCCATAATTGCAAAAGATAAATATAAAAGGCCAAAAAAAAAAAAAAAAAAACCAGGAGTAATTGTAATGATTGGGGGAAAGTGTAGTCACAACTGGTAACAATTTGAAGCTTCCCTAGAATCACTTATAAACACAGTTTTACCTAGTAACCAATGTGAGAGTTAGCACCCATGACCACCTGTATAACCTAACCACTCTGTGGGTTATTCGTATTCTAAATGCGGTACTAAAGTGTTACAAAATCCCCCTTAAATTCTTCTCAGGACCTTATCATCAAGTGCTCCAGTATCACATGGCAGACCTTACTAGGTGGCTTTAACACTAACACTATTTTTTTTTATAAGTAGGTGGCTTTAACACTAACACTATTTTTTTTTTATAAGTAGGTGGCTTTAACACTTGTAAGAACTTGGGAAAAGAGCTAACCATATATGTGCTATGACCCCAAAAAGACTAATCAATTTGAACCTTTCCTAATATCAGTTTTAAAACTCAGTTTCACCTAGTAAGTATCCAATGTAGGATTTAGCACCCATCACTACCTTTATAACCTACCCACTCTACGTTGGCTATTCATATTCTTAATGTGAACCCCTAGGGGTTGGCTCAAGTGGTAAAGTCCTTGGATTTGAGGGTATGCTCCTCTCAGGTCTAAGGTTCAAATCTCCTTGGGTGCAAACAATCTTTAGGAGCCACCGGATTAAGGGATTTTTTCCTAAAATTACCCGAAGTGCACTTGTGGGAAACTCCTTGCCGAGGGCTTGTGCACCCTCGGGATTAGTCGGATGCTGTTCTCATACACGCGGTGCCAATAAAAAAAAAAATATTCCTAATGTGGGTCTAGAGTGCTACAATTATGCAAATCACTAAAAGTGAATTGTGCCTGCAGAATTTTAGCTATTTCCGTATATACAAACGCATGTTTCAACAACTTCATGGCAGCACAGAATATGACTAGTTCAAAAGACCACTCACTAGTAGAATTTGACATGCTCGGCAATATAACAAATTTAGAAGAAAGTTAACTTTTCTACTAATAATTGTGTTCTTAGCACCTTCATGCCAATATCCGAAGGATCCGTTGAATTGCATGTTGAATAAAATGAGATGAGCTCACTAATACATGTATTGTAGCTACAATAATATTGATTTCATTCAAACCCGAGGGGTTTGCTCAAGTGGTAAGGGCCTTGGTCTTAGTGGTATGCTCCCTTCAGGTATAAGGTTCAAACCCTTGGGTGCAAACAATTTATAGGGGCCATGTCCCATTGGTGAAAAGCCAATGATTTACTTGATCTGTGTGATAGGGGCAAGTTACACAGGTCCAAGGTTTAACAGAGTAAAAGGCATGTTGCGTTTGCACAGTTTCTGAGATTCCTCATCATAAAAAAATATTATTGATTTCATTAATTCACAATAACAGCCAGAGAAAAGCATACCATTCACCATGATGATGAAAATAGCATGCCAAAAAGCTGGTATAGCTTTTGGAGGAAGCATCACTAATGGATACAAAAGATCATCATTTTGATACCACCAGTAAAGGCCAACCACATGAACTGCGAATGCAAGAGAAATACCAACCAGAACAGATGTTTTCCTCTCCCCCTGCAACCACCAACAATTCCCTTGCTTAATTCAGAAAGCTTTCTCGTGCCAAAAATAAAGTCCTTACCAAAAACATTAAAATTCATATCTACAAATTATAGTACCTTGAGAGCTGTCTGTTTCCGTAGAATATCATTTGACTTGAACATGACAGCAGCAATCCAAATAGTAACAAAGAAACCTACAAGTCATGGCAGAAGGACAAGGTCACTAAAATTAAAGAAAGAAAAAGGCTAAAACATGCTCACAATGAGAAAGACCCGTGTGTACAGTTCAAGAAATTCAATTCACTATATAGGGATAATTCTTTCTGTGTAAAGCAACAAATACAAATGCATCCCTAATTCTTCTTTGATTCTTGGACATACAAGATATAACCTGAAAGGTCAGAAAGACCATGTGCAGAAGAGGAGCACTTACATTTAATCCAGCCAAAAAAAAAAAGTGAAATCATCAACTCAACATACAAAGGAACACAACCAATTAGTTAAGAATGGACAGGAGTCATTAGGAAGCAAGTAGAATCAGGACCTTTTAAAATCTGAAGGATCTGGTACACTCGAGGCATAGAAATATTTTATACATGTATATTACCTTTTTTTAATGGTTTTCTTCCAAGGGTTGGGGGTGTTAAGTTAAAACAAAGAACCACATAAGAGGATTTATCTTATCAACTTAAACTAACTCCCGTGAAATTTGAAATAATGACGGCACAATAGAAATGACCATAACTCTGTAAAATGCCTCTTATCAGTTAAGAGAGATGACATATGATAGTGAAGCCTTTTATCCTTAGAAAAAAAGAGAGAGCAAATCTAAAGCATTTAGAAATACATCAATAAAGCATATCTATGATGCCAAAAGGCTCATTAGCTAATAAGCACAGCAATATCTGCCTAAGAATATGTCTCCCGTGAACATTATTTGGTCTCCAAGGCCTTCCTTCAATCTAACTAATAATCATCAACTACTTAGAGATCTCAGAACAATAATATATAATCCAACAGAGCTCACCATAGAACGTCAAAATCCCCAGCCCCTTTCTACTAAGAAGGCATGTTCCCCACCACAACCATTTTAATATCAAGTTGCAAGAAATGCTCCAAACGTTTAGCATTCATATGAGAATTCACATCGACATAACTCAGGCATGTAGAGAAAAAAGGGCAAAACATACACAAAAAATTCCTAGACCGATCAAGCTAATAATCATCACACCGTTTCTTTTAGGTTAAATAAAGTGATGCCTAACAATAAGCAGAATCTATGGTAACATCAAATCATAACCTGTAATAATAATGTAAATTGGAAAAAGAGAATTACCTTGCAAATGCTGCCGAATAAAGACCACCAACAGAAGCAAGGAGAAGGGGAGGACTTGCTCAATCCACCTAGCGGCCTGCTGAATATCATATCTCTGATAAGAGGAATCCCTCCCATTAGCCGCGCTTGCATCCACAGCTTCTCCGTCAGTAGTTCCATTTACGGATTGGGAAATTCCCTCTGCCATGCCATCACGGTCAATCCTAGAATCTGCTTCCTGAGTCTCTGACGCCAGGCCGGCCATCGCCATCTCGTTAGGAGCAGCTACCTCTCCACCCTGCTGCTGCCCAACAACCAATCCAGGGGCAGCGGCAGTGGCTTCCCTATCATCATGCTCGTGCTCCCCTGTGCCGATTATCCTAATGGAGACCTCCCCGTGGTTTGTGGCACTCGTCGACGTAGGTTGGTCCAGCTGAGCATGAAGGGAAGAGACACGCCCATGAATCAAACCCTCGGTCTCTTGGTAATTAGACCTGGTACTGCTGCCACGAACAAGCCCCATGTACTCCAACAACGCCGAGAGTGGTGCCTGAATGATACTGGAAGCAGACAGAAACCCGTATCTTCTCCTGTACGGCGTGTCGAGATTGCTTCCGGAAGCCTCCATTCGCCCCAATTCCCTAACCCTAGTCCTATCAGTAAATAATTATTATGAAGGCAATGAGAATGATAATCATCTTAATCAATCCAAGAATCTCCTCCATCACACACACAGAGGGATGTGTGTCTATTCATGACATGATGGGATGGTATATCATATCCGTGTGGAGCAAGAAAAGGTTGAAACAATTCCCTTTTTTTTTTTTTTTTTTTTTTTTTGAGGCGATGTTAACACGCAGAAAATTAGAGGAGAGGTTGAAAAAGTCAAGCTTTTACCTTCGAAAACGTAACTCCGTTGAGGACCTCCAAATTCAAATCATCGTCGTCGTCATCAAGCGAACCCTAAACCTTAGGTCCAAGAAGAAAGAGGTTTGAGTTGAAGGAATTATTGGCATTTCCACTCTTTTCCGCTTCTTCAAAATCGGTTACTACACTCGATAAGAAATCACCCTTCCCGACCGATGAGCGTGTAGAAATGGGAATTCGGAAAGACAAAATTAGGGCTTCGATCGGTCGAAAACGGGTTAATGTGGAAGAGAGAAGGAAGGTTAGGGCCTATAGGCGAGAGCCTCTGACTCTGCTTTCTGGCTTTGATGGAATTGAGGGTTGTTTCTTTCCTCTCTTTCTCATTCAATAACGAATAGATTATAGAGCAAGAAGAGGGGGAGCTAAAAGACAAGAAAGAAGCTTTTTGCCAAATATTAAATAGTTTTCGATTTACCGATGTGCAGAATGAATCAGGAATTTCTTATATAACTTTTTGAAAAAATTTTAAAATCAGGGCTACTCTCCTAGTGAACTGTAACCGGCCGGACAATTGTCGTCGACGAAAATCAGCTGTCGGATTCAGGAACAGGTCAAAACTAGTGGAGAATTGATTTGTCGGTAGGAGAAAATAACCAAAACTGACCTTTCAATTCAAATCGGGACCACACCGGCCAATATTATATATATTTATATATTTCTGATACAAAACGACGCCGTTTCACATGAAATGATGTCGTTTTGTTTTAAACCGTATGAAAAAAAGAAACTTAAAGGAAACGATGTTGTTTGGTCTAAACCAAACGGCGTCCTTTCTGGGCTAGGTTAAAAATCGCATGATCTCCTCCCTTCTTTTTCTGTCAAACTCCACTCAGACTCTCTCGCTCCTCTATTCTCATAATCTCTCACTCCTCTATTCTCAGACTCTCTCACTCCTCTCTCAGCCTCCCATTCAATCCTAGCCACCGACAAACCCTCACGCCCCACGACTGCCATGTCACTGCCAACGCCTCTATCCTCTCTCAGACACCCAATTCCTCTGTAGTCCATCTGACATCTTGTGACCGAGCTGCGATTGCGAGCACTCTCATCTCTTTCCCTCTCCTCCGTCTCTCCATCTGGTGGTCTCAATTTTGCAATGTTGATTCATAATTTTATCATTTAAATTTTAAGCATCTTTGTTGCTTTTCCGATCCTTGTGATTGTTGGTGGATCTGATCAAATTGTTGTCATCTCTCTTTGTTTGAGATTTATACGAAATATGGGAAGATCTGAGACTAATTTAAAATTATTTATTTGTGTATGACTATGTACAGAGCGACAGATATTAAATTTTTGAAGCGAATTATTGGAATTGTGAAGTGTGAAGTGAACAGTAATCCAAGAGCTATTCTCAAATCCCAACTGAAAGAGTTCTTAATATATTCGATTTAATATTTATTTTGCATGAAAAAAATTATTATTGTTAATTTATGATATTCTAATTGTGTTGTAAAAATAGTTTGATATAAATTGAGAAAAGATGAGTGAACCAAAACCTAGATTAGAGTGATGTTTTCCATGTTGCAAACTAGCTGCTCTGTAATTATAATGTGTTATGTAATATGTATAACACATATGTAAGTTTGTAACATTTATGTTTTTTTTATAAATTAGATGGATTCTTCGTCGACTCCGATTGATGTTGATTCAAATAAATCAACCATTAACTTGAGAGATTGTTTTAGGGAGACCCAAACACCAAAACCCCTAGTGCCTCTAGTAGTAGTACTTGCCCATTACCTAGGAAATAGAAAGGGAATGATCAATCGATTGTATGAAACTATTTTACGAAGGTGGATGGTTTTCATGTAGATGATCTGAAGACTAAATGTAATTATTGTGGCAAAACGTACGATTGTCACTCAAAGAGGAACATAACTTCAACAATGCAAAATCTCGGTTTAAAGTGTCATGTCGTGTTATACTTGTAAGAGATTGTATGAAATTGTATGAATTAGAAAATGAGAAACTTAAAAAAGTGTTTAAAGATGGTGGCATGAGGATTTCGTTGATGATTGATACATAGACATCAGTACAGAATTTGAATTATATGTGTCTAACTGCACACTTCATTGATAAGAATTGGAAATTGTAGAAAAAAAAATCATTAATTTGTGTTTAATCCCTAATCATCGAGGGGATACTATCGGGAGATATGTTGAATCATGCTTACTTGATTGGGACATTGATAGAATATTTACTGTAAGTGTTGATAATGCAAGTTCGAATGATACCGCAATTTCAAATTTGAAACAGTTTTTTTGTTGGGAATGTGTTGGAGGCAAGTATATGCATATGAGATGTTGTGCTCATATATTGAATCTTATTGTGAATGAGGGTTTGAAGGAATGCAATGACGCCTTCACAAATGGTTAGAAATGCAGTTAGATATGTGTGTTCATCCCACACAAGATTAGACAACTTTAAGAGATATGCAGAAAAAGAAAAAATTGATTGTAAGAAAATGTTGTGTCTTGACGTACAGACATAATGGAACTCAACCTATATGATATTGGAGGTGGCTGAGAAGTTTGAGAAGGCTTTTAGGTGGATGGAGAGTGAGGCTTATAATTTTCTCTTTTACTTTGATAATGCCCTAGACCTAGGCACATGGGGCCTCCTAAAGCTAGGACGTGGGAGATAGTGCGAGTGTTCGTTAAGTTTTTGGAAATGTTTTATGATGCTACTAATAGATTTTCTGGGTGAGACCAAATGGTTCTATGAGTGGTATAAAGTATCTTCTGCCATGGGATCTATTATTGCCAAAGCATAAGTGGATCGATATTTATCAGATGGTTGTGAGGCACTCAGCCCATCATTTGACTTATTAACTTGGTGGAAAATTAATGAGTCTAACTATCATATACTTGCAAGGATTGCACGAGACTTATTGGTCATGCCTATTTTTACGATTGCGTTCGAGTCAGCATTTAGTATGGGAGGTCGCGTGCTTGATCCTTTTCGGAGTTCGTTGGCTCCAAGAACCGTTGAGGCACTTATTTGTACTCAAAATTGGTTAAATCTTCTGTCAACTTCCATTGATATTTGGCAGGCTATGGATAATGTGGAGAGTTTCATAGTAAAATCGGGTAATATTTTATTTTTTTTCATTATAATTTAATTTTAGTATTTTTCATAATCCAAATTCACTAACATTTGATATTTTATTCTTATTATTAATATTTGTATATAGAGTTGAGCACACAATCAAACATGACAACTATTGAAGATTGAAAGTTAAAGCAGCAAACATAAAAAAGATCACTCCCAATTTGTTGTCATTTATCTATGTTATATATATATATATATATATATATATATATATATATTGGCATTGTTGCTATGTTTAAGACAATTTTATATTTTTTACTTGCGTTTTGCTATGCTTAAGACAATTTTTTTTTTTTTTTTTATAATATGTAATATGTAATACTAAACATCTAATGAAGTTATTTTTATTTTTTTTAATTATGTAGTAAGTAGTATGTAATATAGTTAGTAATAGTAGAAGATTACAAATGACATTAAAATTAAAATGAAATTGACTATTTAAAATGGGTTTTAAAAATTCAGCAAATTTGAATTTGAAATCAACTCAATAAAAGCTAAAAAAGAATCAACATTAAACTTATATTATTAGTAGGACTGTCAACCATTACAACGTTTCTCTATGAAGACAATGCTAGAGATTATATCAAATCCTTCCTCCATCCAGACCTTGTCACTCTTGTTATTCAAATTCAAAGCATACATTGCTAACAAATGTGTCGTTGTGTTACCTTCTCTTGGAGTAAAGACCACCTTCAGTTTTCTCTTCCATCTACATAAAACTTTATATCTTCTATCATTTGCCCATATCATGATAACTCTTCACCATCTCTATTAATAACATTGATAAGTACCATTGCATTTCCTTCCAAAATCGCCTTCCTAAATGCTAACTCATTAACACCTTTATAGCCTTCCATATAGCGTAGCTCTCTGCCAATACAGGTTGAAAGACATAATTCTTTTGTGCGCAAACTATTAACTAATATCTCCTCTTCTTCATCTCTGATGATGATACTAATCCCAATTTCCTGGTTCTTGGATCTAAAGTCACATGCCAATTTACCTACACAAAGTCCCTAGTCGGTTTTCTCCAATACTCAGGCCTCCCTCCTTACCCCTGCTTTGTTTTGAGCACCTATCTTCAACACATTTGCAACCTAGAAATCTTTCATGCTTGATATAGCCAATTGAACCACCTTGCTTGGAAATCTTCCGACAATGAGTGGTATTTGGTAGCCTGAGAAATCATTCCAATGACCTGGGTATTTGTTGTTTGCTCGTCAGAACTCTGAAAGAGAAGGAGAAAAGGGGTTTGAAGTGTGGTTGAGAAGAAAATGAGTTGTTTGAATAATAAGGGCAAAAGTGACAATTTACTTTGTGCCAATGTGGAGAGTGTGTGGGGTGTGGGGCTTCCGAATAGAATTTTTGTTATGTAAATAGCAGTTAAACTAGCCAAGTTCATAACTTTATCTACACTATCCAGTTTGTTGGATACAGTAACTTTTGTAAATGAGTATTTTTTGTATATGTTTTTATGACTAAAATTTTATGACTTCATTTTCTTATTTATCTACAACAATTTAATTCTTTTTTTATGACATCCTTTGTGTCAGGTCAATTAATCACTAATAACATCCTGGTGGCATATGAAAGTCTCTATTCAATGAGCTCTCGAATGCATAGAAAATCAGACTATATAGTACTTAAGTTTAAAATGAGCAAAACTTATGATCGAGTGGAGTGAAAATTTCTTGAAGAAGTCATGCGAAGAATAGGATTTGATAAAAAAAAAAATTGGATTTCTCTTTTGATGAGCTGGATTACATCAGTCTCTTATTCCATTATGTTCAATGGTGAACCACAGGTTAACTTCCTCCCTTATTGGATTCTAAGTTAGGAGGATCCTTTCTCCCCATACCTTTGTATTTTGTGTTCAGAAGCACTAACATCTCTTCTCAATCAAGCAGAAGCAGGGGGTAGCATCTCATGTGTTCCTATTTGGAAGGTTTCTCTCTACATCAATCACCTCATGTTTGCTAATGTTAGACTCATTTTTTATAGAGCTAACTCTCTTGAGTGGAGCCATGTGATTCAAATCCTTGAAGTTTATGAAAAGCATCAAGACAAATACTCAACAAAGAGAAGACATCAAGACTCCCTACTACTATTGAAAGATCTAAGATTGCTGTTTTCCACTCTCTCATTGACAAGATTTGGGCTCGTATGACAAATTGGAAGACCAAGTTTTTATTAGCTATAGGGAAATAGGTTCTTTTAAAAGCTTTCCTCCAAAGCATCCCAACTTATACTATGGGGATTTTTATGCTCCCTCAATCCATAACTCAGAAACTAAATAGGTTGTTGAAGAAATTCTGGTTGGGCCATAATGATGATCATTCTAAGATCCAATGGGTGAATTGGGACCCAACCAAATGGGTCTTTCTAAAGAGCTCGATGGATTAGGAATCAGAGATTTTAGAAGTTTAAACATAGCCATGTTGTCTAAACAGTGTTGCAGAATTTTGCAACATTCATATTCCCTCCTTACAAGAACTTTCAAGCAGAAATATTTCGCTCAGGTTGACTTCTTGGAATCCAATTTAAGTCACCGATCCTCCTATTTATGGAGGAGCATTATGGTAAGCAAAAGTCTTTTGAAGGATGAAATATTTTAGAGAATTGGAAATAGAAAGAGTGTTAGGACTTGGAAGGATAGGTGGATCCCAAGACCCTATTGGCACAGAGTTCAATCTCATATCACAAACCTTAGAGAGGATGCTAACGTGGTCGATCTCATAGATGCAAATCTGAAGTGGTGAGATGAAAACCTCTTAATTAAACTATTCACCCCTCAAGAAGTTGATATGATTAAAAGCATCCCAATCAATATTGGGGAAGAAAGGATAAACCGGTATGGTATTACTCCAAGAATGGGCAATTCTGAGTGAAAAGTGCCTATCATCTCCATAGGGAGCTTACCACTAGAGCTGATGCTAAAACCTCTACTGGAAGGACTACTAATGGCACATAGAGATCCTTATAGAAATTGCATGTACCAAATATTGTGAAAGTTTTTCTCTGGAGAGGTTGCAGAGATGCCCTTCCCACTTTCTCAAAAATGTGCAAAAGGAAGGTTATTAAAGAAGATATGTGTCTAATTTGCAGAAGCTCTCCCAGATCAATGAGACATGTGCTTTGGAATTGTTTGGCCTCAAAAAATGTCTGGAGCCAAGGTCGTATCAGAATACAAAAAGTGTCATTCCAAAGTCACTCCTTTATAGAGATATGGAGTCAGCAGTCTCAAAACTTGAAGAAGGAAGACCTGCAGGAAGTTGTGATTCCAAGGTTGATATGGATGAGGAGAAATTATATCACACATGGTAAAGGATTTAGTCATCCCAACACTCCTATCAACTGAGTCAGGGAAGAACTACAAGTTTTTAGTTCTTAAGAAAGCCACATTTTACTAAGAGGCAATGCATCACAAATTCTATGCTTATGGAAGAAACCTCTTGATGGTACATACAAAGTCAATTGGGATGCAGTCATTGATAAACCAAGTGGTAGGATGGGTATTGGAATTATTATCAGGGATGCTGATAGTCAAGTATTAGGCACTCTTAGAACTTCTCTGGCTCTCCATGTAGAAGCTCTCATTGCATAATCCTATGCAGTGCTGATGGCTATAAGTTTCTGTCGAGATATGGGATTTAGACAGTTCATTCTTGAGGGTGATGATCTTTTGGTAGTAAACATTCTCAATAAGGAAGTGATGGATTAGAGCTAAGTTGGCCTACTACTCGAGGACACTAAAACATTTCTTAACTTATTCGCAGATTGGTTTGTTAATCACACAAAGAGAGAAACAAATACTGCAGCTCACAAACTAGTAAGAGATGCTCTCAATTATCAGGAGGATTTAGTAGACATTGAAGAAATCCCAGACTGTATTCACTCTAGTATTTTGAATGAGTTGTTGTAAGTATCTATGAGTAATAAAACATCATTTTATAAATAAAATAAAATAAAATTCTAATGATCAATGCCCTGGTGAAATTTACTCAAGAACTTCATATATACCATATAGGAATAAGTACTCCCAAATGAAATTCTAAGGAATGTTTGAATAATAAGATGTAAGATAGTGAAAACTCATATCTCTAGAGATTTAATTATTCAATTATAATTTTGTTATTATATATATAATTTTTGGAGTTGATGTCTAAAGAAAAGATTCTTAAAAACTTCTAATGTACTTTGGGTTTGCAAGAAGACTGATATTATCATAATAACTTCTAAAATCAATCGAAATCAACTATAGAACATATTCTTTTGTGTTTCAACACATACAAATAGCCTTGTTTCGTTCACTTCGATTAGATTGTAACAGACTAAGTGGCCTTGGGCTCGTGGGCTTTTATTGTCACGAACAACAGGGACCAACGTGCGAGGACTGTTGTATTGGATTAGTAGGAACCAAGTTTATGTTAGTTAGTGTCATGGGCTTAGGCCCAAGTATATTAATGATGCAATGAACTTCTTTTATGAGAGTCCCAGTAGATGGGAAGCCTTTCAATAGGGAATTCCTACATATAGATGTGGGAAGTATACTATTTGTTTTTTGTCCAGAAACTAATAGAACATTTATTTTCAAGTTTATCCTTCTTTTCCCTCTCTCTTATTCTAGAGGTTCTCACTCTCGAAGTGAGATTGTTTATTTAATCCTTAGGGGTGTGTTACAAAGTGGTATCAGAAAGACACTGATCTCTGTGTTATCAATCATGGAATTACTTCTTCAATTGAAACAAAGTTGTGAAATGTATCAACAGCAGTTAGAAAGGTTTGGAGAGAAAATTGTTACCATGAAAAAAGAAACAAATGCAGCCATAAATGTCGCCATGGAAGAGATTTCTACAGCAATAAAAAATATCATTGAAGAATAAACCGAGGTAGAAACAAATTTTAAACAATCTACCACGGTCATAGCTGTAAGTGAAAATAATTTCTTTCAACAATCAGATCGCCCTCTCCTTTCGTTTTTTACCTTGGGGTCGGCTATACATAGCAACAACCATACATTGATCTGAAAAACTGAAGGCCCAACGATTGAGATGGGTCTTGGCACCACATACTCTCAAGTGAGTGTGTGGCAACACGACCATGTTGAAATCAATGCATCGTCAAGTTCTGATCTTTTCGAGGAATCTTCGATTGCTGAAAAACTTTTCTCCATGGGAGGAATTCCAAACAAATGGCCACGACGTGTATGGAATCCTCCATGGAAGCCCGCTCCGATCACTAAAGGAGTTAAGCCCCATCACTATCGTCCTTGCTCTATTACCCTTCATGACCCTAAGTGTTAGCTCACTCATTGGATTAAGAGGGAGAGAGAGGACCCTTGTGGGGTTTTCGACACCATTTCATCAGAGATCTAGCTCTAGTTCTTATATTTTGATAGCTTTAGACATACACAAACTCTTTCTTGCACCTAGTTGGAGCACTCTTGCTTTGGCAGGAGTTTGAATGAGCAAACTCTACATCCTTCGTATGTTTCAGAGCTACCAAGGTGGTTGGGATATTGAAAATCACCATTACTGGACTTTTGTTGGATTTACAGGTGCTTCTACTTTCATTCTTGTTGTCCTCTGGTCTATTTCTATTAAGACTATTCATCCGGGTTTCGGCCCGAGAATCTGGGTATACCCGGACCGAGTTAGTCAGATCAGACTTGAGCCGGAATCAGGATGAATCCGGGTTTCTTAAAACCCCAATTTCAGATTTTGGGTTGAACTGGTTTTTTTTTTACATTAGAATTCACAAAAATATAACCAGATAACTAGTGTACTATTTCTTTTTTCCTAATGATATGCGAAAGAGATTACCCAAATATCTCACTCTTTTTTCACTGGGATTGCCATTATAATTGCTAGTCTCGTCTTCAGAAAGAGTCCTAGGAAACCTAACTTCTACAGAACTTGTTGTAGCCTGTAAATGGGACCATTCTAAATACTAGACATTTCAAGTGCTAGGCATGTCTTTTGATGTCTATGATATTCTGTAAGTTGCAAGCCATAAAATTGATTAGATGTGCAAATTCTAAAAATTCTATATTAAAGACAAAATGTGAGGGCAAAAAGTGGCCTCCCAAGATTCAAAGACAAGATCACTGAAATGCAATCTTACTCAATACTCATGGCCGGAACTTCTCTGAACTGACAACACGCTTCCCCCTCTATCATTCTATCTTCTCACTGCAGCCTTTACACCGTCTCCTGTGTAGGAATCCCTGTACAATGAATACTACACACTCTACTCTCTCAAGTCTCTGTCTATCTTTAACAGCTAGAAGATAGTCACACCACCATAACAAGTGTGATCTTTGCACCCACAAAAAGTGGGTGCCATAACAAAAAGGTATAGTTGTAGATATGCACTGGAATTTGCATGTGAAACAACAGACTCTCTTTTTGTGTATTTATTTTGATTTTTTTGGAAGTAGTGACATTTGGAAATTACTGACTGGAGTCGTTAGAGAGCGAAGTAGTGAACACTGGTTTGTTATGGAAATCTGAAAAGTTGAACCCGGATTAAAAAGGATTAAAAAAAAAAGTATAAGGTTTAAACCTGGGTTCTAGGTTTAAAATTCGGTCCAGGACTGGATGTACCCAGATTTTGCTATGCGGGTACTGGCCCGCGTTTATTCCAGGCCGAAACTCATAACCGAAACCTGATTATCTGCGTTCGGAAAAAAATCAAGCTCAAATGAACAGTCTGAATTTCTGCAGCTTGTGTCTTGTGGTTTTGGTGTTTAGTATAGGGGAGCATTTGGGTGTTTGGTGTCACATTGGTAAGGTGTATAAGAATTCCCTTGATTGAACAATGATTTCTAAGTATTAGAAGTGTGGGGTTCTTGTTCGAACAATAACCAAGCAACCATCAACAATGGGAGGATCTGGATTTAGTTACTCGTGTCGGATCTTTGATCAAGCAAGGACAGAAGGTACGACGCCGTAGTTGTTTGATGAAATGCCTAAAAAGGCTCTACAAATTGGAACATGCAACACTATCAGGTTAGAAAAATGGGACCGGAAGAGAAGGTATGTGTTGGTACCTATATGGTTGACATGCATAGGAAACGTGGAAGAGCTGCTTCTTTCAACATTATCCCCAGCAATTCTAGAGCTGCTATGGCTGTTGGGAAAGTTCTTTCAGTTGTTGACCTCATGGTTAGGCTTAAGAAGAAGGCAAAATATGAGGAATTTGGCACTATTCTTAGAGGTAAGCACAATTCCCGTCTCATTTTTCATTTTCTATCAAGATTCAAGTGCAAAGTATACAATAGAAGGTGTTTTTGAGATATTTGAAGCCCATTATACTTTTCTTGTGATTTGTGGTGGAGGGCGATGGAGATATCGCATGGTGTTGCAAGTTGTAATAGATAAAAATGCCGCTCTTCAATTACTCGATGAATTGCTTATTAGGGATATTTTTGGGTGGTGTGAGATATATCTTAAAATTGGGTTGGATTCTTGGGATTCCCTTATCAGCTCTTCTATACACAGTCGCCCTATGCAGGCGCCCTGCAGTCGGTCAGGCCACGTCACCAAAATAAAAGAGAAAAATTGAATCGAGATTCGAAAACCAAAAATACAGAAAATAAGAAGAAAAAACATAGGGGAGAAGAAAGAGAAGCGTACGAGAGGCCCCAGGTGAGTTCACGCTTGTAAACGATGCGTTTCACATTTTCCCTCCCTTTGTCTTCCCCAACGAAACCGAGTCACTTTTTCAGCCCAATTCTTCAGTCTCTCCAGTCTTCCTCCCTTCGTCTTCCCCACGAAATCGACGACCTGTACAGCTTTGCCTACCCCTCTTCTTCCCCACATGATGACCCATACATCTCACCTCTCTCACTCATTCAATATGGAAGTTGGAGGCCAACATTTAATTTTTTACGTTCACCATCAAAATCAATTTGTCAAAACCTCTCTCCCTGGGTCCCTGCACTCCTTTTTCCATCTTCCATTTCTTTTTCTTTTGAAGTATGAAGTTTGACTGCAATCCTTTGCAGCTTGGCGGCAAACTCATGATTTAAGCGAAGTGTGGCGTGGTTTTGGTTTTTATACAAAACGGTGTGTTTTATTTTTTCCACGTAAGCAGCTGTTTGCCCTATGCGACTGTATTCAACATTTTACTTTCCTTATAGTGTTTGTTTTTGCTCTAAAGTTCCCTATAATATCACCCCATTGGCCCTTTGATAGAGGAAGAAAAATATATCCTTTCAATTTAGCTCTCTCGGAACGGACCAATAATATGAACTATGATGGTCTTGCTGAAGATCATGTTGAGCCAATAGATAATGCGAATGATTTGAAGAACCGTGGGGGTCTTGATGTGGATATGCAAGAGCTTAATCATAGCGACCCATATATAAGGGGATCTTAGGAAAGCCAGTCAGATGAATGTGGTAAAAGCTAGTTCCAGAGAAGCTATCTCTCTTGTGGGTGGTGTTTGGAAGCAGATGACTCAAGCTCGTGAGTTAGTGGAGCTGCCAGTAAGGCACCTTCCGCTTTTTAAATCAATTGGTGTGAAGCCATCTAAAGGAATTTTGATTTATGGACACCTGGGATCTGGAAAAGCATTAATATCAAGGGTTGTTGCTACTGAAAATGGGGCTTTCATTTTTTGTATTAATGGGCGGGGGATAATGTCCAAATTGGCTGGAGAGAGTGAGAGCAATCTTCAAAAGGCACTTGAAGAAGTTGAGAAGAACACTACATCTATTATTTTCATTGATGAGATTGATTTTATTGCTCATAAGAGGGAGAAGACACATGGTGAGGTTGAAAGGCAAATTGTTTCACAACTGTTGACTCTTATGGATGGACAGGCTCATGTTATTGTTATAAGGGCTACAAATCATCCGAACAACATTGACCCAGCTTTGAGAAGGTTTGGTCGGTTCGATAGGGAAATAGACATGGGTGTTTCTGATGAAGTTGGGACTTAGGAGTCTTGAAGTTCTTCGCATCCATACCAAGAACATGAAGCTCTTTGATGATGTTGACTTAGAAAAAATCTCAAAAGTTACCCATGGGTATTGGTGCTGCTCTTGCAGCTCTTTGTACTAAAGTTGCACTGCAGTGCATTAGAAAGATGGATGTGATTGACTAGGAAGATGAATCCATTGAAGCTGAGGTACTTAACTCCATGGTCGTTAACCATGAGCACTTCCACACTGCTTTTGGAACAAAAAAAAAAACCTATCTGCTGTGCCTAAAACTGTTGTTGAAGTGCCTAATATCAACTGGAGGAACCTTGAAGGCCTTAAGAATATTAAGCAAGAACTTCAAGAGACTGTTCAGTATCCGATGGAGCACCTTGAAGGTCTTTATTTCTCGCTTAATGTTTTTTTTATTCTTCAATCCACCGTAGGAGAGAGAAAGAATTGTGCGAGAAGTTATCTTAGCCTAAAACCAATCTTGCATCAGTGGAGTCACGAGCAAGATCCTTAGGTTTAATTAAGTCATACCTAATTATTCAAACTTTGCCTCAATTGCCATGCAAACCTTCAAGGTGCTTACTATTACACTGCTCCCAATGGGTTGTAACACCCCGTATTTCAGTGTATTTTTACTGAAGGATTTTTTTTGATTGTTCAAAAATTTATCCTCTTATTTTAAAATTGGTTGGATTTTTAGTAAGTTTATTTCTATGATTTTATTTGGTGAAAATTATTTTTTTGTGCTTTCCAAATATTTATTTATTATTATGCATTTAAATTGCTTTTAATATTTAAATTAATTACTGTGGGATTTAATTATTTCAATTTGACTTTACCATTACGTTTAAATTATTTTATTTAACTTGTGGTTTTAAAATTGTCTCCGTTGGATCTTTTTTGTGACCCAAGTTATGAGGATTGGACCTCATTTTTTTTCCTCCATTTTTTCTTTCCTTCCTTTTTCTTTTCTTTCTTTTCTTTTTTTTTTCCTCATTTCCTCTCCTTCCCGCGCGATCTCTCTCTCTCCTCTCCTCCGCCCGTTTCTATCGTCTCCTCCCAGCGCCGCCGTCGCGCCGCCGTGCGCGACACCGCCCAGCCGACCAGCTCCCCCTTCCTCCGGCGACCTCACCTCCCAAACCTCAGCCCCTACCTCGCCGCCGGTAGCCCACACGCCCCCCCACGAAGCCGCGGGCCACCTTCACGCCCGCGCCGCCGTGAGCCGGCGGTGGCCCTCACCGCCCAGCCCATTAGCTTCCCCAGCCGCCGGCGACCTCACCCCACCAATCTCACCTCCATCCGTGCCGCCGTTAACCACCAGTAGCTCTTCGAAGCCGCGGCACTCCTTCCGCCGTTGCGCCGCCGTCGCACCACCATTGGCCACCATCTTCCTACCACTTCATCCCCGACCTCTTGGCAACCCATTGGACCCAACCCCACCTCCGATCCGTCACCGGTGAAGCTCCACCAACTACATTTCCGATTTGGGCATTTTGGTCTTCTACCGCCCATTCCGCCGCCACCCACGGCAAACCACCGCCACCATTGGCTTCACCGACCTCCCTAGGCCCTACCCTATCAATCTTGGGTCTTCATTTGTCCTCGTTGAAAAGTGGGTATCTGTGACCCACGGCCACAGTGTATTTTACACTGTGGTGTTGCTCAGAAATCACCACTTGCAACTTCGAGATCCTCCGGAAATTATTATATTGCACTGTAAGTATTTTCCTTAAAGAACTTTCGTGATTTAAATATATTTTTGCACTAACGCATATTATCTGTGAATTGGGTTGTTTTGCCGGACTGAGTCCGAGGAGTTTCGGGGGTTGGATGGATTGTGGACGGAGTTGTGTTTGTTTGCATTGTGAATTGTGGTTGTTGGTTATGACTTGTTCACGTACATCGCATATTGCATGCATGATCATGTTTGTAAAGAAAACTGGATTTTCGTGTATTGCATACATGTTCATGTATTTATTGGATTTGGATTTTTATGTGAGTAAAAGGAAAAGAGACTGTAGGGATGGTGGTAAGCAGGGATGGTGGTTGTGTCCCGCCTGTGATTCCCGCCTACAGTGCTCTGTTAAGTATTTATTGTGTGTAAAGGAACTGTAGGGATGGTGGTAAGCAGGGATGGTGGTAGAGTCCCGCCTGTGATTCCCGCCTACGGTGCACGCGTTAGGGATGGTGGTAAGCAGGGATGGTGGTTGTGTCCCGCCTGTGATTCCCGCCTACGGTGCACGCGGTAGGGATGGTGGTAAGCAGGGACGGTGGTAGAGTCCCGCCTGCGATTCCCGCCTACAGTGTCCGATAAATGGATTGTTTGTGTGGATCATTTTATGGGAAAATGTGTTACGGATATTTTGGGCCAAAATGGGATTTTTGGCGTGTGTTGGAAATAATCATTTTTCTGGGAAAAAATGGTATTTTATGGTTAACTGTATTTTGCTATATTGTTGGTTGCATTAATGTATTTTTATCCCGAGAGTTGTTTGGTTTATACTTACCTGTGGTACCATTTTATGGTATCGCAGATTTTGATGCAGATGATGATGACGAGCCTTAGCTTGGCTCCGTTGGAGGAGTGATCTGGGATTGCTCCTGTTTAGTGAGTTATGTGTTTTTATCAGTTTATGTATTCACCTTTTGTATTATATTTGGGATGACTGTATAATTTTTTAAAGATAAATTGTTTTAAATATTTGTATTTAAATTCTGGTACTTAGTTGACTATCCGCTGCGTTATTATATTTGTACACTGTTGCATGTACACACACTGGCACTTCGTTGGGATGTGTGACCGTGTTGTCACCATCCTGGCGTCTCGATCCCTGTGTATTTATATAAGGGGGATTGGGGGCGCCACAGGTGGTATCAGAGCAGTTCGGCTCTGGGTAAAACCACATGTCCCATAGGTGTAGTACCAGAAAATTTTAAAATTTTGATTTGAAATTATTTTGTTGGGAGTACATTATTTTAATTTATTTATTTTAATTATACGTTAATTGTTTGTTATTTATCTTATTTTTGTTATTTTAGTTTATTTAGTTATTTTATTATATGGCAGGCAATTTTACTTGTTTCAATTATTTTCTTGTGTACTATTTCATTTGTTTTATTCCTTTTGTCTTATGATATTTTATTTTGTTGGTTTTATTTTATTTTATTTTATTTTATGTGATATGGTTGTATTTTAATTTATTTTACTATAATTATATTTTTTAGTTTGTTTTAAACTGATAGTGGGGTTAAGGGTTACGCTATGGCAGGAAAATGGTACGACCAAGAAGGCAAGCTAATGAGCCCGAGGATGAATTACCGAGGGGTGATGGAAATTATGCCATGGCGAGGGCGTTGAATAGGATGACGGAGTTTCTTCAGCAGAATTTTCGTCCACAGCAAGGAGAGCAGTTCAGGGCGATGCAGGCCGGGTGCACCTATGAGCGCTTCTTAGCGCATAGGACCCCTGCTTTTTCTGGTGAAGAGGATCCATTACGGGCTAGAAGGTGGATTCAAGATCTGGAAAGAACGTTTGAAGTCTGTGGATGCACAGAGGCCCAGAGGGTATTATATGGGAGCTATATGCTGCAAGGTGAAGCGGCGAATTGGTGGGAGACCAAGCGGTCACTTTTAGAGATGGAGTTGGGATCCTTGGCTGCTGTGTCTTGGCAGCGTTTTAAGAAAGAATTTGATGATCGATTCTTTCCTGTTTCGGTGAGACGGCAATTGGCTCGGGATTTCAATAATTTGGTTCAAGGAGACATGACTGTCGAGCAGTATGCAAGGAAATTTATGGAGCTTGGGCGGTTTGCTCCTCACCTCATTGCTACGGAAGAGATGCGGGCTGAACGTTTCCAAGAAGGGTTGCGCCCTCAAATCCGCAGGCAGGTCGCATGCTTGGAAATCCAGAACTTTCAGAGGTTGGTCAATGTGGCCTCAGTTGCTGAGCGAGAGCGAGGTGCTGTGGTAGGTTCCCCTCCGGGTAAGAAGCGACTGAACGTTGATGGTGAAGGGAGCAGCTTCGGGTCGCCACAGAAGTTTGTGCAAAGGATCGGGGCCAGAGCGCAGGCAGCTTCCGGTATACGTATTGGGGGCCGAGCTCCAGTTTGTGGTAGATGTAATAGAGCCCACGAGGGCGAGTGTCGTCAGGGTTGGAACCAGTGCTTTGAGTGTGGTCAGACAGGACACTTTGCTCGTGAGTGCCCTAATTGGACCCAAGGAAATCAGGGTGGTCATCGCGGTGGTAGGACTAATCAGAGGCAACTAGTTCAGGCTCGGGTGTATGCAGTGACTCCTGGTAGTGCTGGCGACGAGATTCCAGGGACTCAGGACGCTGGAGTTACGGCAGGTATGGGTCTAATCTTACCTTTCGTAATGGATGCCATGTGTGGTTTATTCTTGGGTTTTGGAAAGTTATGCAAGTTGTATCCATGCCCGTTGGGTGTTGGAGGTTGTGTGATTTTCTTAAGAGTGTTCTGGTTGTATTTGGTATCCTGCTTTAGAGTGATGATTGGCCCTACAAATTTCGAGGACGAAATTTTATTTTAAGGGGGGGAGGATGTAACACCCCGTATTTCAGTGTATTTTTACTGAAGGATTTTTTTTGATTGTTCAAAAATTTATCCTCTTATTTTAAAATTGGTTGGATTTTTAGTAAGTTTATTTCTATGATTTTATTTGGTGAAAATTATTTTTTTGTGCTTTCCAAATATTTATTTATTATTATGCATTTAAATTGCTTTTAATATTTAAATTAATTACTGTGGGATTTAATTATTTCAATTTGACTTTACCATTACGTTTAAATTATTTTATTTAACTTGTGGTTTTAAAATTGTCTCCGTTGGATCTTTTTTGTGACCCAAGTTATGAGGATTGGACCTCATTTTTTTTCCTCCATTTTTTCTTTCCTTCCTTTTTCTTTTCTTTCTTTTCTTTTTTTTTTCCTCATTTCCTCTCCTTCCCGCGCGATCTCTCTCTCTCCTCTCCTCCGCCCGTTTCTATCGTCTCCTCCCAGCGCCGCCGTCGCGCCGCCGTGCGCGACACCGCCCAGCCGACCAGCTCCCCCTTCCTCCGGCGACCTCACCTCCCAAACCTCAGCCCCTACCTCGCCGCCGGTAGCCCACACGCCCCCCCACGAAGCCGCGGGCCACCTTCACGCCCGCGCCGCCGTGAGCCGGCGGTGGCCCTCACCGCCCAGCCCATTAGCTTCCCCAGCCGCCGGCGACCTCACCCCACCAATCTCACCTCCATCCGTGCCGCCGTTAACCACCAGTAGCTCTTCGAAGCCGCGGCACTCCTTCCGCCGTTGCGCCGCCGTCGCACCACCATTGGCCACCATCTTCCTACCACTTCATCCCCGACCTCTTGGCAACCCATTGGACCCAACCCCACCTCCGATCCGTCACCGGTGAAGCTCCACCAACTACATTTCCGATTTGGGCATTTTGGTCTTCTACCGCCCATTCCGCCGCCACCCACGGCAAACCACCGCCACCATTGGCTTCACCGACCTCCCTAGGCCCTACCCTATCAATCTTGGGTCTTCATTTGTCCTCGTTGAAAAGTGGGTATCTGTGACCCACGGCCACAGTGTATTTTACACTGTGGTGTTGCTCAGAAATCACCACTTGCAACTTCGAGATCCTCCGGAAATTATTATATTGCACTGTAAGTATTTTCCTTAAAGAACTTTCGTGATTTAAATATATTTTTGCACTAACGCATATTATCTGTGAATTGGGTTGTTTTGCCGGACTGAGTCCGAGGAGTTTCGGGGGTTGGATGGATTGTGGACGGAGTTGTGTTTGTTTGCATTGTGAATTGTGGTTGTTGGTTATGACTTGTTCACGTACATCGCATATTGCATGCATGATCATGTTTGTAAAGAAAACTGGATTTTCGTGTATTGCATACATGTTCATGTATTTATTGGATTTGGATTTTTATGTGAGTAAAAGGAAAAGAGACTGTAGGGATGGTGGTAAGCAGGGATGGTGGTTGTGTCCCGCCTGTGATTCCCGCCTACAGTGCTCTGTTAAGTATTTATTGTGTGTAAAGGAACTGTAGGGATGGTGGTAAGCAGGGATGGTGGTAGAGTCCCGCCTGTGATTCCCGCCTACGGTGCACGCGTTAGGGATGGTGGTAAGCAGGGATGGTGGTTGTGTCCCGCCTGTGATTCCCGCCTACGGTGCACGCGGTAGGGATGGTGGTAAGCAGGGACGGTGGTAGAGTCCCGCCTGCGATTCCCGCCTACAGTGTCCGATAAATGGATTGTTTGTGTGGATCATTTTATGGGAAAATGTGTTACGGATATTTTGGGCCAAAATGGGATTTTTGGCGTGTGTTGGAAATAATCATTTTTCTGGGAAAAAATGGTATTTTATGGTTAACTGTATTTTGCTATATTGTTGGTTGCATTAATGTATTTTTATCCCGAGAGTTGTTTGGTTTATACTTACCTGTGGTACCATTTTATGGTATCGCAGATTTTGATGCAGATGATGATGACGAGCCTTAGCTTGGCTCCGTTGGAGGAGTGATCTGGGATTGCTCCTGTTTAGTGAGTTATGTGTTTTTATCAGTTTATGTATTCACCTTTTGTATTATATTTGGGATGACTGTATAATTTTTTAAAGATAAATTGTTTTAAATATTTGTATTTAAATTCTGGTACTTAGTTGACTATCCGCTGCGTTATTATATTTGTACACTGTTGCATGTACACACACTGGCACTTCGTTGGGATGTGTGACCGTGTTGTCACCATCCTGGCGTCTCGATCCCTGTGTATTTATATAAGGGGGATTGGGGGCGCCACATGGGTGCTCAAACTTTCATATATCTGCAATGACCTAATTGTCCTCGTGAGAGAGAAAGAAAATTCGAGCAAGATTATCAGTACAACTATTACAAAGAGATGCATTGAAAAACATTTTAAATCAATGTGTCTGTCAAGAATGTCCTCAATACTCTTGCACGTTTAGATTTTAATTCTATACTTGACAGACATACTAGAAAATTTTAAAGAGTATGTACTTATCTGTGAGTCAATCTAAGTTGCTTTAATATTATAATACCCAGCCTCAAATACAGGAGTACTTAATCTTTGCGTTACAAAAAAATGCACAACTTCAGTGATTACCCACAAGATTCTCAAGGCAAAATAATGGTTTTGTAGCACTTCAATAGAAGGCTCAAGCCACATGGCCTATACTCCAAAATGACTAGTCAATGATACAATTATAACCCCATTAAAACATTTAAAGAGCAAGAATTTATCAATCCCGACGTCCTCGTCTGACTAAACCATCATAAATGGTACGGCTCAAGTCCCACATTTATGGGTGCGATACGCATAGTCACATCGCGGTTTACCACTCCACCTGTTTTGAGGCATCGGCACCTCTGGTGTGCGCCACTTCTTTTAGCCAACGCTACCCCTTGTAGCAATGTGTAGCTTCTAGCCCTTCCATGGAAGAAATGCGCTGTGTCATGGTGATTGGAAATGCTTGAGAAGGCCATACCTGAGAGCTTGAGACTTTAGGCTTAATCTTAGTTTTACGTGTTAAGCTTATAATACAAATAAATAAATATGTCAATTTTCATCAGTTTAAATTTATATAACAAGTGGTGATTTCACATAGTATTAGAGGGTAGAGTCACTTGTTCCAAAAACTTAGCTAATGAGAAGTAGTAAATTTAATTATTTGTATTGTAAGTTGGGAAAAGTTTCCAGCCGGATGGGTATCAAACCCAATTTTGCACCAGCCAATAAATGGATGACACGTAGGCACTATAGGAAAAACTTCTATGAACTCGTGTGCATGCAAGACCGGTTCTTTTCTTTTGAAATCTCCCTCCCTCCGAATCGTTCTCCCTCCCTCTCCCATCTCTGCACATCGTTTTGCTTATCAGAAAAATCACCTCCCTCCACGACACACAACGACTCACAAACTCACGCCGGAATGCCCACTCGACGCGATGCCCACCACCTACACTCATCTTCAAAGCCGACGGAAGGTAAACTCTGAGAAAATGGGGGCATTGTTCGAATTTCTCATTCTTTATTCCTTTTCTTCTCTGTTAGTTAGCTTTCAATCTCAATTGGGTTTTTGGTATTCCTCCCTAGTAGGTAAACTTTGCATCCCCAGTACATTTCTTTGTTTGAATTTTAGCTTCTTTGCATTAGAAATGTAGGGTTTTTTTCCGAATTTGTTCGAATATAATTGTATATACATCATGTTTTTACTTAATCTTCATCAATTACATTACTGCATTTTTAATTTGGGTACTGAGGAAATAGAGTCACCGCATTCAAATATTGTGGTTTAGGAGAATGTAATTAGTTGAAGAAGAATAATGATGGATTGTTGAAATAAACATGCATGGATTTTAGTATGAAAAGATTTGAAATCATATTTTTACTATGGTTCTCATGTTCTTGAGTCGTGGAGGGAGGTGATTTTTCTAAGAAGTAAAACGATGTGCAGAGATGGGGGAGGGAGGGAGAACGATTAGGAGGGAGGGAGATTTTAGAATAAAAGAGCCGGATTTGCATGCACACGAGTTTATGGAAGTTTTTCCTAGAGTACCTACTTGTCATCCATCTATTAGCTTGGTGCAAAAATGGGTTTGATATCCATCGGTGTGGTAGCTTTTCCCTTTATAAGCTTAACACTAAATTCCAAAAAGACAGCAAATTCTTATAAAAGAGCAGTCAAATAGGCAAATTATTCCCAAAAATTTAGTTTAGGCACGTTTCTCAGCGGAGGGATCCACTTAACAAAACGTGGCAGAGCCACTTTCACAGCTGATAAGAGATATATAAAGTGCACCCATGAGAATGCTTGGGAATCGGCGTATTTGGTTTTAATAAGAAGTTAAGCCACTTGGAGTTTACCTTGACATCTTCAAATTGCTCTGATTTGTAATTTTGTTCAAACTTTCCACCATCCCTAACAAAGTCACAGCTCCTATAAACAACTGTGCTTTGCGTCCTCCGATTTGATACATTCAACTCGATCAACAAATCCATAAGAAAACTTTTTTTCTTCTAAATCAAGTTATAGAGAAAGCTAACAATTAAATCTGACCGCACGTGGCAATGTTGAAAATTAAACACCATGGCCTAACAATATGTCAATATGCAGTTAATCTCACTCTATACATCTCAATAGACATAAAAAAATAGAGTGGTTTGGATTCAAAGATGAGTTGAGATGATTTGTGAATAATAAAATAAAAGTTGAATTATTTATTATATTTTATGTGAGAATTTAAAAAAATTATTTTGAGATTTAAAAAAGTTGAATTGTTTATTATATTTTATGTAAAAATCTGAAAAAATTATAATAATGAGATGAGATAAATTGAAATGAATTGAGATAGATTTTGAATTCAAAAAATCATACATAGATGCATGGCAAGCACAAGTCAACAAGTTAAAAGTTGTCTTTATGCAGTACGAACCAAGAATCACCAAAACATAATTTTCTTAATATAATATAAAAATAGTCCTATAACCAATAAAAATCACTTTAAAAATACATGTGTTATAATGATATTTATAAACATATTTCTTAAAAAATAGAATTACATATAACACTTATTAAGAAAAACTAATCTTGCTAGAGAAGATGCCAAAGTGCCATCAAGTTGCATAGTGCACTTAGGGCTAGTTTGGATAGTTAGATGAGATAGAATGTTTTTAAATGAGTTGAATAAAATATTATTAAAATATTTTTTTTATATTATTATTATTATTTTGTGATTTAAAAAAATTAAATTTTTTATTAAATTTTATGTAAAAATTTTAAAAAATTATAATGACGAAATGAGATGAAACTATCTCTAAATCCAAACAATGCCTTAACCTACAGCTGATATCATTAAAATTATCACCAGTCTAATATATGTATTTTGTGAGGTAAACAAATATTAAGTCCAAGCAAAATTAAAGAAACTATATTGTGCACATTAGCATCATTTGTGAGTGCTTTGGCACTTTACTTTCTTGACCCACCAAATTCGTTGCATCCTTTTTTTTTTTTAAAGGATCATTTTCTTTATCCAATCTAGAAATACATCCCATCAACATGGAAGTGAGGGACTTTAAAATGTGAAAGGATTGTGTACAATAAATTTTAGAAAATTTTATATACTATATTATTATTTCAGTTTCATCTTATTATGTATGATATGACATATTTATTATTATTAAATTATTATTTATTATATATTTTTTTATCATCTAATAATGATAAATATGTCATATATTACTTAATATAATTAAAATAGAATGAAAATTTAGTATATAGCATTACTCACATTATTTAGAAAAAAAAAATCAAACGATTCTACTATGTAGCTGACATGGCACACTTCAGACCTAGCTGTGTGTTTGACAGGGGACAGTCATGTATACTCATATCAAACTCGAAGATGGCTTATTCAGGGAGGGGAAAAAACAAAAGACACTCGAAGATGAGCTTTATTATTACAGATAACAAGCAAGACTCCAATCAAACAATCATCCTGTTCCCCTTTTTTCTCTCTCCTTCCGAAAAGTTTTTCTAAAACCCATTTACCTACTTCTTCCGCGGTTTTGGCTCGTGCTTCCTCTTTCTCTTAGTATTTTCCGACGTTGTCCTTCAGCTTTTGTCCCGTCTTTTCTTTTATTTTTGAGAAATAGCACGAAGAGTGGGAAAGGGCATTACTTTGGTTTGGTGGAGCAGTTGCACGATAAGAGCAGTGGTAAGGTAGGTCTGGTTGGTATTCTGTTTTCAGGCAAATAAATACAACAGATATAACACTGATAACAAAACAAATAAGAGCAGTGGTAGCTTGAGCACAATAAAATAAAATAGGACATGAGTGGTGGCAATTTCTCATTTCGGCACAGGACAACGCTCAAGTTAAAGGAGTGAAGAAGACAAAAGAATTATGTGGGGTTTTATCTTTTATCGATCAAACCAAATGTTGTATTTGTATTTACTCACCTCTGTAAATCAGCTGTTGTTTTATTCCGACACTGTGCTGCATTATACCCAAACCAAACGTATCATAATGCATTACATATCCTACGTTCAAATACATATTAGTGCTCTACTTTCACTCTTTCCTTTTTTCTTTTTTTTTTTTTTTGGGTTCTTCATCCACTTCCACGAGTTCCACCGGTCCATCTCTTTTGCTGTCCATCCGCATCCAGATGCTTTTATCTCTTTTGCTATTCTTCAGATTTTCTCAACAAGATTTTGCCTTCCTAACTTCCAAATCCATTGCTCACTCTTGTACCACTCTTTACCCTCTCCAAGAAATCTTAGCCATTTCCATTGAAGAAAAAAGAAAGAACCCCAACTCTACTACCATTCCTTTCACCACCTTATCCAAATATCTCTGTATCCCTTCCACACTCCGTGATAATCTTCACTAACTAACGTATGTCTCCGTGATAGAATCCAGATTTAGCCAAAATGCAGGCCGTCTGGCGACTCTGATATGGATCGGTGGTGTTGCTGAGCTGTTCCTGTGATCTTACCCAGAAATTGAACGATGATACTCTTGAAGATTCTAGGGTTTTATGCGTTTTCTGGTGGGTGATATGCTATTCGTTGGCGTCTTTAATAGCTGTGCCGTCGTGGGTTTCTGTGAGTTGGCGAATTTGGGTTTTGCATGGTTTGCTCTGTTTCAAGCGAACTGTGAAAGTAGGACATTTCGCCCTTTGTTTGTTGGGTAGCTCAAACTTCGGAGAAGATTTCTACTCAAACCCCATCATCTTAATCCGTAGGGAGATCAGGTATTTAGTTGCCTCCTGCTGATAATATCTGATACGATTTCCTATGATTCTAGGTCCAAATATAGAAACTTTATAAGAGTAAGAGCTGGGTTTGGTTTGGTTTGGTTTTTTTTTGGTTGATCATATAAACCTAACAAGAAGATTTCTCTCTCGAGTATATAATTTTCTTCGCTTTTAATTTCAATTATTGTTTGCTTTAATTTTTATCAATGGGGAAATGGCGAGGAATCAGGCTTTCAATTCCTTGGAGAAATGAAATCATGCTTAAAAGATTCCCCGAGCCTTTGAGAGCTTCTTTTACAAGGATTCCAAAAGGAAAATAAAGGTATTCTGAGCTGAGGCCATAAGGGGTTGCAACGGTTGAAAACTTCAAAGCTGCTTTATACCACCCTCCACCCTCCCTGAGAATATAACTGTTCCTTTTGACACTCCCAAGACCGTTGTTGTTTACATTTGGTAGAGATAGACGTTGCCTCCAAGTATGAGATTTGAAGCTTCTTTGCTCAGATTTGCATGTTTCCGCAATTATTCTATGGATATGAGGAATTAAATATATTTCTTGTTGTTGTCCATCTGGTATTCTCTGGGATTTTACAAGCTCAAAATTTCAGTGGCATTGAGCTCAAACTGTCAAATATTCCAAAGCATCGATGGGGCTTCTTCTTTGGAGTCTCTCGATGCCTATTCTCCTGGTGTGGTTCTTCTGCCCGCCATCCCTATGGGCTCAATCCACATATGGGTCTTCAAGAAGCGCTGCTCGTGCTCTTGATGTGCTGCTCCAAGACTATGCTTACAGGGCTTTTGTTCATCCAAAGACAGGCATTCCTTATGATGGGATCGTTCCCTCAAATTTTACTGGGATCAAGATTACTGCAGTGAGGTTCAGGAGAGGTAGCTTATATAGAAGAGGTTTCAAGATGTACAAAGAGTTCCACATTCCCATTGGAGTTATTGAGCAACCATATGTGAAGAGGCTTGTTTTGGTCTATCAAAACTTGGGCAATTGGTCCATGGTTTATTACCCATTACCTGGTTATACATACTTAACTCCAGTGCTGGGTCTTCTTGCTTATAGTGCTTCAAACTTGTCAGCTACAGGTTTACTAGAATTGAATGTAACAGCAACTGGTGATCCCATATTAATTAGGTTTCCAGATGTGAAATCACCCCCTCATGGGGCTGTTACAAAATGTGTTTGGTTTGATTTGCATGGTTACCACAATTTCAGCAATGTGGCATCTGGTAATACGTGTTCAACAATTCAACAGGGGCATTTCTCCATTGTGGTCGAGTCTATTGCTCCTTCTCCACAACCAATCAAAGTTGGGATAATTGTTGGATCTGTGCTCGGTGGATTAGCGTTGTTGGTATTATTAACATTCCTGGTTCTGTGGGTGCAGAAGTTCAAGCACCGGAAGAAAATGCAACAGATGGAGAGAGCTGCAGATGTAGGAGAAGCCGTGCACATGACAATGGTTGGGAATGTAACAGCCCCTGTTGCGATGGTGACTCGAACACAACCAGTCCTTGAGAGTGAATATGCTCCCTGACTCCCACGATGGGTACAAGCTTCCACCGTCATCCAAATACCATTAATATTCAAGTTCAATTCCTGTAATCAGAAATTCTTCCAAATCACACCTTTTTTGGGGGTGTCTCCTTTCCCTTTTTAGGATGTTGGTTTTTAGTGTGGTTATTGATATAGGATTTTTGTGTAATCACTCATAGCTGTCCATAGTTTTATCATTCATTGTGGCGTGTAGTTCAAAGGGATTTTATATGTGATGAATGTAGTTGTCCAAATTGACAAGGAATAAGATTTTCTGATGGCACGTTTCTCTTTTTGTTGTTGTGGCTGTTGATGTCTGAGAAATGTAATAAGAAAGTCAATTCATAATTATGATCATGATTTGGCATGACAATGTTCCCAGGTTAAGCTTATTTTCTCTAGCAACTGGTTTCAATCATCCCTCGCTCCCATTGCAAGCAAATCCATATCGCGTTTTGTGCAGATAGCCTTGAGACAGATATGACAAGCATATTTTTGCCTGATCCCTTCTATGTAGCAGAAGCAGGTCATGTCTGTGATAGACCCATTCCTTGATAATAACTGTGAACGGTAACAACAGGTCATGTCCTATGAAAAGAATGGTGGTCATTAGTGATTGAACGTTTTCTTTTAAGCACGCAGGTGAGGTGGGCACGACATGGTTGTAGACAGACGGTCACAAAGTATAGATAAGATCCAGCTCTATACAATTGCTGATTCTGGTGGTCACCTAGCCATGAAAGTGAATTGGGCAGGTAAAGCCTGTTACTACTCTCAACGGTTTGTCCAGCAGAAAACACGATTCTTTTAAAACCTCGTCAGTCCAATTAAAAAATAAAATTAGTTTCTTCTATTTCTTTGTTTCTTTTAATAAGGAAAGTTTCTTTGTGAAGGTGATTGTTGGTGTCGTGTTTCACTACCTAAGGAACTCCACATTGCTAAGCTCCGTTTGGATCATGTTGAGATAGAGAATAAGGGGCTCGAGAGGTTGTGGTATCTCTGATGCCTAAGTTAGTCGTAGGGAGAGGGTGACAAAACGAGTGTAGGAGAAAAACGTTCAATTAGAGAGAGCGCCCCCCCCCCTCCCTCCCCCCCAAAAAAAAGGGAACATGGGGATACTTATATACATGACCAGTGTGATATTCTGACAAAGGGATTCAAGGAGGTGTCATCCGTACCTGTCAACCAGATCGTGGGGGTGTCACCCACATCGCCTCCTACCGCGTTCCATGTCAGCCTTTTGTCAGGTGGCAATGCCCCACACTTGATCGTGGCGACCACTGACACCTTAGTCCAGCCATGCCATGCTTGGCATTATCTTCCATTTAATGCAGCGTGGCCATGGTCAGGTGAGTTCGTCGTTGGTACTCGAGTGCAAGAGTTGTCCTTGGCACCCTGCTCCTGAGTTGTCGGCGCCTCCGTCTGTGCTTCTTTCAGTGCTTGGGTATCAGGGTCATTCCTAACACCTTGATTTGACCTTGACGCATTGATCGTGGGTGATCGGGATCAACCCATACTTCTAACCGGGCCCCACTCAAGGCGCGTCTACTACATTTTTCCACTATAGGCCTTCTGGGTCGGCTTGGCCCTCTTTAGCCTAGCATGTTACTCGAGCTGCTTGGGCCAGGCCCGTTCGGTCCAACCCAACTTTAGGGGATTACTCCTTTCACAGTACCCTATGAATTCCTAGCATATTTCTCCTGAGTCTTGACAGATGTTTGGTAGGCCCATAATATACAGGGAAGTTCTTCGGCCCATCTCCTCTTCTGGTCCTCCAGCTTCTTCTTTAGGATGTTCATCAAGGTCTTGTTTGTTGCCTCTGCCTGTCCATTGCCTTGCGGGGCCCCGGAGATGTGTACTTGGCTTTGATCCTGAGCTCGGCACACCACTTCCGATAATGCGAGCAGTCAAACTATCTACCATTGTCCGATATAAGACTTTGAAGAATGCTGAACCGACAGACTATGGATCTCCAAAGGAACCTTGTGACGGCATGGGCGGTGATGGTTGTCAGTGCTTTCGTTTCCACCCACTTTGCGAAGTAGTCGACTGCTACTACTACAAATTTCACTCCTCCCTTGCCCCCGAGAAACAGGCCAACAAAGTCGAGCCCCCATTGTGCGAAGGGCCAAGGGGACATGATGGATGTCAGTCCTTCTCACATCTTGGAGGGAGTGAGGCCAATAGTACCCCGCATGAGTGACCCTGGAGGCTAGTGCTCTTCTACCATAGTGATTTCTGCAGATTCCTTTGTGTATCTCGGCTAGGACGTACTGGGCTTCCTCAGACAAGATGCACCTCAAGAGAGGCTAAGAGAAACCTCTCCTATACAAGACCCCTTCCAACAACGTGAAACGCACCGCTTTGTTTCTAATCTTTCGTGCTTCTTCCTGGTCGTCTGGGACTAGGCCTTCGTCGAGGTACTTTATAATATCGACAGCTCACTCCAGCGGTGCTGGTTGGATGATGGATACGTTGATCTCGATAGCTGGTGTGTCAATCGTTCGGGCTATAGTATGACTCGGAAGAGGGGCCTCTTCCTTACCCGAGGCAGCCTTTGCCAAAAGGTCTGTTTTGTGGTTCTCCCCTTCAGAATTTGCTGGATATGGAAATACTTGAAAAGGTCGCGCACCTCCCCCACCTGCTAGATGTACTTCTTCAGTTTTTCCCCTTTGGTGGCGAACTTCCTTATCACTTGACCAACTATCACCTGTGAGTCGGCTCTCACCTCAATCTCAGTGGCTCCCAATGACCTGGCTATTGACATTCCCGCCAGTAGTGCCTCATACTCGGCCTTGTTGCTGGTAATCTTGAAGCCAAGTTTGATCGCGTAATCATGCTCCTTCTCGAGCTCTGTAATGACGTGCACCCCTACACCCCCCAGCCCGGTAGGACAAGCCGTCGACGTAAACCTGCCAGGGCTTGCCTTGGGTGCAATAGGCGTTCCTCTAGAAAGTCAGAGAATTTGGCTATGAAATCTGTCAGTACTTGCCCCTTGATTATCGTGCAAGGGAGGTACTTAATGTCTAACTTGCTCAATTCAATCGCCCAGTTCGTCATCTGGCCAAACACATCAGGTTTCTGCAATATTTTTCTGAGAGGAACATCAGCGAGCACCTTCATCGGGTGGGCTTGGAAGTAAGGCCTTAGTCTCCTTGCGGGGATGACTAATCCGAATGCCAGCATCTCTGTTTGAGGGTATCTAGCCTCGACTCCTAGAAAAGCTCAGCTCATGTAGTAGACAGGTCATTTTTCCCCTTACTCGCTGCGGATTATGACAGCAGACAGAGCGTTTGGGGTCACTGCCAAGTATACTGTCAAGCTTTCTTTTGGCTTGGTCTGATTAAGAATTGGTGGGTAGGCCAAATATTCCTTCATCTCCCTGAACGCCCGGTCGCACTCGGTGTCCCACTCCCGCACCTTTCTGAGGACCTTGAAGAAAGGAACGCAGTGGTTGGTTGACCGTGTGATGAAACAGTTCAAGGCCACGACTCTCCTTGCCAGCCTTTAAACCTTGTGGACTGTCCGCGACAGTGGCATGCTTACAACCGCCTCGAACTTTCTGGATTGGCCTCAATTCCTCACTCTGAGACTATGAAGCCCAAGAACTTCCCTAACTCGATGCCGAAGGCACACTTTAGCGGTTGAGCTTCATCTGGTATCTCCTCAGCACTTTGAAGGCTTCCCAAAGGTAGGCGATATGCTGCTCGGGTTTTCTGCTTTTGACCAACAAGTCATCCACATATACTTCCATGTTCCATTAGATTTGCTCCTCGAACATTCGATTAACCAGCCGTTGGTAAGTCGTACCAGCATTCTTTAGAACGAACGACATAACTTTGTAGCAGTAGAGTCCCCGGTTAGTGATGAAGGTTGTCTTCTCGTTGTTCGGGTTCATCCTGATCTGGTTTTACCCAGAGTATGCGTCCATGAAACTAAGCAGGGGGTACCCGGCCATCGAATCCACTATTAGGTCTATGCGCGGTAGGGTGAAGCTATCATTCGAGCAGACCTTGTTCAGGTCAGTGAAGTCAACACATTCTCCACTTCCCACTCGCCTTCTTCACTGGGACAACAGTAGAAAGCCATACGGGATAGTGGGCTTCCCTGATAAACACTACGGCTTGGAGGCGGTCCACCTCCTCGAAAATAACTGCGTACTTCTCTGCACTAAAACTGCGATGCTTTTGCTTGACCTTCTTAGCCTTGAGATCCACACTCAAGCGATGTTCGATGATCTCTTTGCTGATTCCGGGCATCTCTTTGTAGCTCCATGAGAACACGTCTTACGAGAAGCCTCTCTACGAACCTTCTCAGCTCGAGAGCCATTTCGGTTCCCACCCGAATGGTCCATTCGAGTCTTTGCGAGTCCACTAACACCAACTCCAAGGGCTTATTGATCTCTGCCTGCCGGAGCACCTGCTTGTCCCCGATTCTTCATCCAATTCTGTCAGGATCGGTGGTTGGTGCTGGTCGATAGCCTCTCACACTCCTTCAAGGGCTCATACCTCTTTGGCCTCCTGCTTCAATTCCTACGCATAGCATTCCTATGCCAGAACTTGCTCGCCACGGATCTCCCCCAATCCCGTGGGAGTTGGGAATTTTTCATCTTTAGGTGGAATGTGAAAGTCACCGCCCTCAGGTTGTTCAGGGTTAGTCGCCCCAAGATTGTGTTGTAGGAGGAGGGAGCTTTCACTACAAGGAAATCCACTATGGTAGCTGCCATTCTTGGGCCTTCCCTGTCAGGATGGACAAGGTGATGGCACCAATCGAACAAAGCCTTTGAGGGGCGTTGGGGCAGGGCACAACCGGTCGGGAGTGATATCCATTTGGAACGAAGGCTTCCCATAATAAGATATCGGCAGAACTGCCATTGTCAATCAAGACCATTCTCGTCTTGTAGTTGGCAATATGCACGGTCACTTCCAATGCGTCGTCTTGAGGGTTGAGGATGCCTTTCTTGTCCTTCTCACTGAAGGTTATGATTGTCCCCCTAAGTGGCTCCTAAATCTCAGGACCACCCTTCCAATGGTGAACACTTTTTCATACCAGGCCCTTCTGGCATGGGACCTCTGTGCTGAGAAGGTGGTCCCTCCCTAAGTGTACCCCCCCGAAATCGTGCGGATTTCACCCATGGGGTCATTTCCTCTTGTTGAGCTCCTTCGGCTTGGACTTACTCTAGGCTGTCCTCCCACCCTACTGGGCTCTCACTTTTCCATTGTCGCAAGCGACCATCGGGTCGTCAGGTGCGTCGCTCGTCACCTCGTTGGTCTAGGAGGGCTTCCAATTCTTCCATTTTCTGCTTCCTGCTGAAGTAGTCTTCTGTTCGATGGTTGTAGTGTAGTGGTAGGTGCAGTATTTAGGATGGGTCAGGCCTTATTGTTCCTCCTGCGGGCTCGAGTTTCTTTCAACCTCCACGACCATGCTGGAGTGTGTGCGTGGCCCAACCCACCCTCGAGCAAGCTGCTCTTCCTTTCGTTTGGTCTCATGCGCTTTCTTCCCGTTACATTCTCGGCTCGTACTGCTGCTTTGCCTTGTGGCTTTCTTATCTACTCGCTCCAACTCAATCTTCTGGGGAGCAGTCAGCGCAAGTGTATCTTCAGCATTGATGAAGCCGTCAGCTCGGTCCATGAGCACCCTCAACAAAGTGGGGGTTTTTCACACGATCTCGGACTTAAAGGGGTTACAAGGCCAAACCCCCCTAGCAGAGCCGCCAGAGTGATCTTTTCATCTTGGTCGTCTGTTGTCATGCGCTCCATGTTGAACCAAGAGAGGTATGACTTCAAATTTTTGTCGTCCCGCTGCTTCACCATCAAGAGATAGGCGGCAGGACGCCTCTTTTTCCTGCTTGCATGAACTACGTCCGGAAAAGACGGGCCAGCTAGGCGAAGCTGTCGATGGTACGAGCAACAGGGATCTGTACCATGCTCTCGTCGTACCCTTTAAAGTGAGAGGAAACACCTTGCACCCGACTTCTTCTGGAAACCCGTGCAAGGTCATAAGAGTTTTGAATGTTTCCAGGTGCTCCAGGGGGTCCCTGGACCTATCGTACGCATCTATTTGCAGAACTTTGAATCTTGGGCGTCCCTCAACGCTATATTGCAGGTCTGTGCTGGTGAGCAGCTAGTCCACCGTGAACGTCGTGCCCATCCATTTGGCCTCTCGACGCATTTGTCCCCGAGTTCACAAAGCTTGAGGCGCATCCTGCGCCTCTCTTCTTCGGCCGCCATAAACTCATGGATTTGCCTTCCTCCAACTCTCTATTGGTTCTCCGCAGGGTGGCATTCTTTTGGCGAAGAGCAGTCACTTTCTCCATTAGCTTCTATATCGTTTCACCTTGTTCATTGGCTCTTGCTTCCATTGCTTCATATTGTTATTCTTCATGACATGAGGCTTGGGAGCGCATTGTTGCTAGTATGCAAAGGACACGCTACAAAAAAAAAAAAAAATCTCATGGACGGCGTCACTATTGGTGTCGTGTTTCACTTCTTGGGTAACTTAGCGCTGTTAAACTCGGTTTGGATCCTGTTGAGATAGAGAATGGGGGGATCGAGGGGCCGTGGTACCTTCAATACCTAAGTTAGTCGTAAGGAGAAGGTGACAAAACGAGTGTAGGAGAAAAACGTTCAATTAAAGAAAGAAAGTGTGGCGCCCTCGACCCCCACGTGTTATTTTTATGGAGTTCGTGACACCGGGATGATGACTACACGGATCACGCACCCCAAAGACCAGTGCTCAAAGTGTGTACAACATACAGTAAATGTACAGTAATTTTCGCAGCGGTGAAAATAAAAGGGTCTTTCTTTATTAAGTACCAGAATTGTTCATAAAACAGTAAAATAACTTTACAAATATTTTACAGTCTTCCGTCAGATAATTTAAAGAAAGCAAATAACATAAGGGAAACAAGTCCCAAAACGCTGAATAACATAACAGCGACTTAAGCTTCTGGCAGAGTCGGTCCTTCAGGTTCATACTCGGGCTCTGCGTCAAACTCTACGGCACCATAAAACGGAACCGTAGGGTAAATACCACTATGAGATTATGACATCTCAGCAAGTAATTAACCAAAATAACATCCAAGAGATTTAAAACACATTTATACAAACACGTGTTCCCATGCAGACAAAATAACAACTTACATTCCTTTTCCAAAAAATATCATTTTTATTCTTTCACCAAAAATTCTATTTTTTGTCCCAATCATATTTATTATGAATTTACGCATGCACCACGGTCTCCCCTATGGACCGTCCGCACACCCTAGCTCTCTTCGTCACATCACGGGTAACGTCCGTGCATGAGACTTCGTAACGAGCGATGCTCAGTTCTGCGCCCAGCGCGTACATGGCCAAGCATCTTCTAACCTCGCCAGCCAAAGGTCACGGAATCTTACCGTCTCGTCCGTTCCCGTCGTCGCCCTGCGACAACTCAGAGAATGTCACGTCAGTCTGTTACGCTCCCAAGTGACCAGAGGAGCTCCACCGAGATAATGCCCCATCTCGGCTTGGGGTCGTGAAACACACGCACCCACGCAACAGTATCAATATCCAACAGACTTCGTGACATTACCGCATAATTTAACAAAACGATAATTTATGCTTTTCAACAGTTTATTAGAATACGCATTTAAATAATTCATTTTACAAATTTTTAATAAACGCCGAAACATAATTTCACAAATACACGCATAGTCCCATCCGCCAATCCGGCCCAAGGCCCAATTACATTTAAAATCTCAACAACTTCGACGGCCTAAGGCTCATTTTTCCACAATACCATTTAAGGCCCAACACTTCAACAAATACAATATATTTTCAACAAACCAACAATGTACAATTAAACAACAGTTTATAAAGCCAATAAATACAACAATTTATTTATAAAATTGAGAAATTACAAATAATATTAATAAAAGAGAAAATTACATACACACGATGAAATTGATAAAATCTAGAAGATCACGTGAAAGGAAGTGCTGCCAACAGTGGCGACGGCGTCTCACGACTGAACACTGACAAACCGTTCTCTCAACTCACGGGTTGTAACAAAACCAGATGGAAACTCAACAAACAACCCAACAATAATACAAGATTTTGAAAGCACAAAGAGCTCGACAAAATCACAACACCTCACGGATTTACAAACCAAAAACACAGAAATAATTAACCCAGAAATGAAAGAGTTCAAGAGGAAGTTGTTCTCGGATCACACCAAAATTCCCGATTGATTTATCCAAAACAAAACCAAACACACTCGAATGGAGATCCCCAAACCATGAGAAGCCGCGGTCTACTTATAGGCCAAATGCGACGGTTCGCATGGCGTGCGCGTCGCACGGTGGAGGAAGGAAATAACGGCAGCATGCCGTGGAGAAAAAGAAGTCTTCTCGCAGACGGGTGGCACGGCGGCACTCACGGAAGCCATGCCCATCGCCACCGAGGAGCTTGCGGAAGAGCAAGTGACCGTGCGATGCCACGGGTTGACAGCAAACCCTCGGGGTGCATGCCGAACGACACGAGAGAGTGAGATGTAGGTGGAGGTGGCTCTCGGCTGGGATCTACTTTCGGCAGCAGCTGCGTGGAGATCCGGTGAGAGAAGCAGAAATGAAGAAGAAAAAGGAGGAAGAAGAATAGGGAAGGAGAAGTAGCAGAGTGCGGCGCAAGAAGGAAATAAGATGGAGCCCTAGCTCCATCAAAACGACGCCGTTCCATTAGTAGGGACTGGGTTTTCACGGGCAGCACGGCTGGGCCGTGTTCCGCACAAGGCATGGGCCCCCCGCTGGGCTGGGCTGGATCTTGGGTCACCAAAATACACACACACACCCACGGCCCACAGAGAAAAACACATACACACACAGCCCAAATAATAAAACAAGCAAATAATAAGCCCAAAAATAAACACAAGTCCAAAAATAAAAACAATACAAATAATCAAAATAACATACTCTAAAATAAATTTAAAATAAAATACCAAAACAAATAACATATTTAATTAACACATTAAAATAACAAAATAACACCTCAAAATAATAAGGATTAAAAATTCAAGTGAAACTAGAGATCTCACAGAAAGAGAGAGTGAGTGAGTGAGCACCCCCTAGAGGGATGTGGGGGTATTACCTGGCCAATGTGATCTTATGACAAAGGGATTCGAGGAGGTGTTGTCCGTACTTGTCAAACGGATTGTGGGGATGTCTCCTATATCACCTCCTATTGCGTTCTATATCAACATTTCATTAGGTGGCAAAGCCTCACACCTGATCGTGACAACCATTGACACCTCAGTTCAGGATGTGCCATGCTTGGCATTATCTTCCGCTTAATGTGGCGAGTTCGCCGTCGGTACTCAAGTGCAGGGGTTGTCCCTAGCACCTTTCTTCTGAGTTGTTAGTACCTCCATCTGCGCTGCTTTCAGTGCTTGGGTGTCAGGGTCATTCCTGAAACCTTGATTTGACCTTGACGCCTTGATCATGGGTGGTCAAGGGCAATCCATACTTCTGACCGGGCCCCACACAAGGCGTGTCTACTACTTTTTCCCACTATGAGCCTTTTAGGTCGGTCTAGCGCTCTTCGGCCTAGTCTTGGCCCATGTTACTCGAGCTGCTTGGGCCAGACCCATTTGGTTCAGCCCAGGTCTAGGGGATTACTCTCCTTACAATGGCTATATGCTTCTCTTCCCCAATCCGACTATCTAATATATATATATATATATATATATATAGAAAGAATAATGTTATTATGCCCCTCCATTTTATCCTCTCATTTTGATCGCTCATATATTTATTTTTTTTAATTTTTCTTTTACTTACTGATTAAGAAAGTTATTATTAGAGTATTGATATTTTTTATATATTTTTTAAGAATGTTTAGAAATGTTAAAAAATATGAATAAGAAAAATTTAAAAAATTTAAAAAAGTGAATTTTGCCTTGGGCCACGCCCAGCGGTCACTGTTGGGTGGCGCCCTAGCATCACTCACACACATATATATATATATATATATATATATATAAAATAAAATATTCAAACATGAAGGTTCCAAATGTGTGAAATCATAATTTGTCCCAAAAACTTAATTAAATTTTCTATTTTATTTAATTAAATATTTCATGTATTGAGTTTACTCATTGAATGAGAGTCTGACTCACATGTGAGAGAGAGTGTTAAGAATATAATACCAATAATAAAATATACATCTTCCTATTAGTTTAAACTTTTGGGATAAGTAGTGATTTTATATGGTCTTAAAGTAGAGGTCATAAGTTCGAACTCTGACTCTACACTCTACTCAATTTAATTAAATATTTCGTGTGCTGGGCCCAACCCTTGAAAGTCTTCACGACCATGGCGACAACCAAACTATTTGCATAAATACCATTGTGAACTGGTCTCCTCTTCACATCCACTTCCATCTTCCTCCATGAAGACAGGTCCGCCAAAGCGAGGTAATCTTCATGACATATCTTTTTTCTTATCATATCATAAACTCTCAATTTCTCACCATGCATTTTTCCTAGGTATCTCTTCTAAAGTCGAACCTCGTACCTTTCCCAAGCTGTCAAACATTTACATTGGCATGAGGCAATGACTGTAGAAATCCAGGCACTTGAGGAAACCATACTTGGACCATTCCCAAGCATCCCATTGGTTGCAAATGGATCTACAAAATCAAGTATCGAACGGATGGTCATACTGAGCATTACAAGGCTTGTCTAGTTTCCAAAGGATATAGTCAATGTGAGGATCTCGACTATCACAAAATATTTTCTCTGGGGGCCAAACTCACTACTGTACGATGTCTTCTAGCCATGACTGCTATCAAATTTGGCAATTTCATCAACTAGATGTAACTTAATGCCTTCTTACATAGCAACCTCCATGAGAAAGTCTACATGTCGATCCCACTGGGTCTCAATCGTGAGGGGGAGAATTAAGTATGCCAACTGCAAAAGTCTCTTTATGGTTTAAAACAAGCCTCCCAACAATTGTTTTCTAAGTTTCTTGCTTCTCTTATCGAACATGGCTTCACTCAATCTCAATGTGATCACTCCCTTTTCATACGAACACATGACTTCTCATTCTTTGCATTACTCATCTAAGTGGACGATATTATCATAGCTGGTAATGACATAGACTCTATTAGTGCCCTTAAAAACTTCTTGCACAAGTTGGTTCAAGGTAAAGGATCTTGGTAGCCTTAAATTCTTCTTGCGTCTTGAAGTTGCATTTTCCTTTAAAGTGATCTCTTTATGTCGGCGTAAATATGCCTTGGAAATTCTAGATGATTATGGTTTTCTTGGGAGCAACTTTGCTACTTTTCCTGTTGATGCATAAAAAATGTACAATAGACCTAAATGGGAGAAAGTTATTCCCAGCTTGCTATGATAATTTAAGCCTCAATCGGTATTGTATGGAGCCCCCGGCAGTGGTTTAGTGTGATTGTGTGGTGTCGGTGCATACGTTCATAGCGGTGAATGGAAAACAAATGCAGAGAAAATAAAGAGAAAGAGACACAGATTTACGTGGCTCGGCATATTGCCAAGTTCACGAGACGTTTGGGGAAGAAAAATCAACTATAATATGCTTGTTTTACAGTCTCTTATTGCCTCTCATTTCTCACTGTACAATAAAGGTCTTGAACATATTTGTTGAAGAAGATGTTCCCGCTGGAACTCCCATTCGAGAGGTTGAAAAAGCTGCTCCCTCCGAGTCATCTAGCCGCTTGCTTTTTTATCTGGTCCTCTTCTCACATGTGCCTCAGTAGTGGTAACAAATATCTACTTTGCATGTATGACCACCTCTCCCTTTCTTATTTTCTCCTGACACTGCCCACCTTTACCTCCTGACACACTCCTTTCCGTTGTCCCCTCATTCTCTCTCATTCTTCTTTCTTCTTTTGTCCTCTAGTCCCTTTAGTGGGCTGTGTCTTGTCTACTTGGGCCAAAATATTTTATCCCCTTCAGTTGTCCATGATTCTTAAGGTCGATTTGCTTCAAAAGAAGGTCTTGAGAATCTCCAAGATAACATATATGATGGAGGTAGCACACAATAACCTGAAATAAAATAAGTTTAAGAAGCGGGTCCTTGGCTCTCCGTTTCGATTGCGTTAAGCGAAAAATGCCTTATAGTGCAAAATTAGGCAGGAAGTGTGCACGACCAAGTAAGGTGCGAGCGTGGAGCTCAGATGTGGCGGGAGTTCTACTCGACCGCATAAGATGCGAGTACGAAACGAAGGCGTGGAGAGAAATGTGATCCATTGCATAAGATGCGAGCACGGAGCTTGGACATGGCGTGAGTCATACTCAACTGCGTAAGATGCAAGCATGGAGCTCGGGTGTGGCAAGAGATGTGCTCGACCATGTAAGATGCGAGCTCGGAGCTCAGACATGGCAGGAGATGTGCTTGACTACATAAGGCGCGAGTGTGGAGCTTAGATGTGGCAAAAGATGTGCTCGACTGCGTAAGATGCATAGTCATGTAATTGGTCTATATGAATATCTGTCATTACCAAAAAGTATATATTCGTCTGATATTTTTATTTTCAATTTTTTTGGTGTTAGAGTTTGTATGAAGTAACTCACGCAAAGTGATGAGAGGGCCCGTCGACTTGTTCCCGAAGGTAACCCACGCAAGACGGTTGTAGAGCTCGAAAGCCCATTGACTCCAAAGGCTCATTCCAGGAGGTAACTCACTGGCAATGATTATGGCTCGAGTGTGACACTTGGCACAAGTCTAGGGACTCGTATCAATGCGAAGGTCAGCAACTCAAGGGACTTGTGTCTGAATGAACATATGGGCAAGTCCTGAGACTAGTGCCCGGCCTAAACTTCGCGGTGAGTCTAGGGACTCAGCTTGGTGGCACGAAAGTCGGCAAGTCAAGAGACTTGTGTTCGAATGGCTATATGGGCAAGTCCTGGGACTAGTGTTTGGCCTAAACTTTGCAGCAAGTCTAGGGACTCAACTTGGTGGCACGAAAGTAGGTAAGTCAAGGGACTTGTATTCTAATGGTCGTGTGGGCAAGCCTTGGAGCTCTAGCCTGACCAATGCATCGTGGCGAGTCAAGGGACCCGGCTTGATAGCATGAAGTTCGTCAAGTTAAGGGACTTGTGTCCGAATGGCCATCTAGGCAAGTCTTGAGACTATTGCCCAGTCTAAACTTTGCAGTGAATTTAGGGACTCGGCATGATGGCACGAAGGTCAGCAAGTCAAAAGGACTTGTGTTCGACTGGTTGTGTGGGCGAGCCCTAGGACTCTAGCTCGACCAATGCATCTTGGTGAGTCAAGGGATTCAACTTGGTGGCACACAAGTCGGCAAGTCAATAGACTAGTCCAACTGGTCATGTGGGCGAGCCCTGAGGCACTAGCCAGACGAATGCATCGTGGCTAGTCAAAAGACCCGACTTGGCTGGCATTAGGGTCAGCAAGTAAAGGGACACAAGTCTAACCGTTGTATCGAGGCGAGTCAAGGGACCTGGCTGTGCTAAAGGAGACGCTTGTTCGTCCCAAAAAAAAGTCAACTCGGTTAGCGTAAACAACCCAAATCACAAAGTAAGGTGGCGAACCTAATTTGTCCTGCCAGAGAGCGACGAAGTTGGAGGCGTGCCAGTTGAGGCCTGTGGGTTTCCATGTTTCGGCAGTGATGGAGGTTAGTGCCATGGAAACCCAATATGCCTAGCAGAAATTGCCAATTGAGGCCTGTGGGTTTTCATGTTTTGGCGGTGACGGACGTCCCAATATGGCTCCATCGGCGAGCTTGTTGGGCGAGTATGTTGGGCGAGCAAACTTTAGGTTGCTCAGGACGTTCCTGTTCGTACTGTCTGTGGTTGGGTAACCTGTGGGGTGCTTGAGCAGAGTGGGTGCCTACCACTATGAGGCTGAGCAAGGTGCATGTAGCCGTTTGTGGCCGAGGATCACATGCCCATGCATGTGATGGCCAAGAAGAGTGGGCGCTTGCCACTGTGTGGCGGAGCAAGGTATATGTAGTCATGTATGGCCGAGGATCACATAGTCGTGCATGTGATGGCCGAGAAGAGTGGGCACCCGCCATGCACTGTGTGGCCGAGCAAGGTGCATGTGGCCATGCATGATCGTGGATCCCGTGACCATGCATGTGATGGCCGAGGAGAGTGGGTGCCTACCATAGTGTGGTGGAGTGAGGTGCACATAGTTGTGCATGGCCGAGGCTCACATGGTCGTGCATGTGATGGTTGAGAAGAGTGGGCACCTGCCATGCATTGTGTGGCCGAGCAAGGTGCATGTGGTCATGCATGACCAAGGATCACGTGACCATGCATGTGATGGCTAAGGAGAGTGGGTGCCTGCCATTATGTGGTCGAGCATCTCAAGGCAAGGGACTAGTTGCTCGTTACTGGGTGGCCAAACAACATCTCGGATCAAGCTAGGGTGACTGCCATTAGTAAGGCGAGGAACTTGGTTTGTGGAGTGTCCTATTGGCGAGAGAAATCATCGGCAGGCTTGGTAGTTCCAGGCAGTGGTGCCGTGGGTGGGGGCCCACCGGGTGCACGGCATCGTGCACCCATTGCCTCCTGCAGCGCACAGAGTGCATGTCCTCCGTCGATGGGGGACGTCTGGATGAGGACAGAAACTACCGACAAGCCACGTGATGGCTGCCGGCAGGTTATGTTCAGCGGGTGTTGAGGAAAAGCCCCGCCAAGTGCACGACAATGTACATTCATTGCCTCTCGTAGCGCACGATTTTCATGTCCCCCGTCGACGAGGACAGAAACTGCCGACGGGCCACTGTGCATGAGGACTCTGGTCTTCCAGCGAGCCTCCCTTTAGTACTTTGGTGAGCACCCACACTGTGCATGGCATTGTGCATGCCATGCATAGTTGGGACGTGCATGGGCAGCAAGCACTATGCACTTAAGTGCACAGTGCTTGCCCATTTGTGCATGTGCTTGGGTACGGTGCATGTAAGTGCATAGTATTTGCCCGCCAGTGCATGTGTCCGGTGCATAAAATACACACCCCACTGGTCGAGAATATGAGTTACCTGGTCACTTGATCCGCAATGCTATGTGCAAGCACATAAGTGTACAGTATCAATAATTACATGGGCAATGAAGAGTTTACTCACCCTATTTTTGCGATGGCGTCATTAATAAAAATAAGAGTGGATGAGCTAACAATACTTATCTAGTGAAAAGTTTATATGCTCAATCTGAGATGATTTAGTGTTGGGAAATCGTCATTCTCCAACAGACGACGCCAACTGTTGATGCATAAAAAATCGCACAACAAGCCTGAAGGGGAGAAAGAGTCATTCCCGACCCGCTATGACGAGTTGGGCCTCAATCAGTATTGTTTGGAGCCCTGACAGTGGTCTGGTGCAGTTGTATGGTGTCGATACATACGTTCATGGCGATGAATGGAGAATAAGTGCAAAGAAAATAAAGAGAAAGGGATACGAATTTACGTGGTTTGACATATTTCCTACGTCTATGGGACATTTAGGGAGGGGAAGTCCATTATAATATGCTTATTTTACAGTCTCTCATTGCCTCTCATTTCTCACTGTACAATTAAGGTCTTAAACATATTTGCTAGAGAAAATGTTCCCGCTGGAGCTCCCCTTCGAGAGGTTGAAGAAGCTACCCCCTCCAAGTCGTCTAGCCACTTGCTTTTTTATCTGACCTTCTTCTCGCGTGTGCCTCAGTAGTTGTAAGGGACGTCCACGTGTTTGACTACCTCTCCCTTTCCTACTTTCTTTTGACAAATCCCACCTTTACCTCCTAACACACTCCACTCCCATGTCATTTCCTTCTCTCCCCTTCCTCTCTCTTCCCTTGTCCTATAGTGATAGCTCTTTGGTGGGCTGGGCCTAGTCTACCTAAGCCAAAATATTTTATCCCCTTCATTTCCCATGATACAAAATTTAAAACTTAATGGTTCTTATGGTCTTTTACTTGATGATCCTACTAGCTATCGTTGATTCATGTGACATCTCTTATATCTTACAATCACACGTTCAGACCTATCATACCTAGTGTAGATTCATGGACACCTGTTGGCAACCACATCTTGATGCTGCCCATATGATCCTTCGATACATAAAACCCACTCCAGGCCTAGGGATATTCTTCTCATCCTCTTCCACCACTCAACTCAAGGCTTTATGTGACTCTGATTGGGCAGGTTGCCAAGACATAGGACGTCCTATCACCGGCTATTGCATTTTCATTGTTGATTCACCGTTTCCTGAAAATCTAAGAAACAGAACACGATTTCTCATTCCTCAGCTGAAACAGAGTATCATTCCATGACATCTACTTGTTGTGAGATTGCGTGGCTTCGCTCTCTTTTATGAGATTTACAACTCACCAATCCTTAATCTTCTCTCCTCTTTTCTGATAATCAAGCTGCTTTATACATTGCCATCAATCCTGTTTTGCATGAGCGTACTTAACATATCGAAATTAGTTGTCATATAGTTGGTGGAAAATTACAAGCCAGCATTATTCAAATGCTTCATGTTTTATCATGACATCAGATTGGTGATCTCTTTACAAAATCTCTTGGTGCAGATCAATTTCATTTTCTCATTTACAAGTTGGGTGCTTATAACATTCACACTATACATTAAGGGGAAGTCTGACCGACACGTGATGAGAAATATTAAGATATAAATTAAATAATTAAAATTTACCTATTCTCACCAGTTTAAGCTTTTGTGATAAGTAGTAATTTTAAATCATCACTTGTCCTAAAAACTTCTTTTAAGACAATAAATAATTTCACAACATGCAGACCAAAGAGGCTCTATGAAGCTCTTTTTTCTATTAGACCCACTAATATTTTTCTTTCATGTAATACACTACTTTATTCTTGATATTAACAGCAATTATTAATTTGTGATAATTTTTTTTTTTTTCTACCAAGTGGCTTGTAATCTCCTTATTCTACTCCAATATTTGCCTTCTGTTCTTTCAAACTATGACCAATTATAGACAAATATATATATATATATATATATATATATATATATATATATATATATATATCAGTAAGAAGATTCATGTTTCTCGTCACATGCTACTCAAAACCACATTTATCAAATCGGTACAAAGATAAAAGTGTTTTTTCACCTTTGGATGGGAAAAGATCTTTTTAAATTGTTATTCAAAGTTAAAAGGCTTAAGTGGATAGATAGACGCATCAAATAGGTATTACGACATTATTCCTCATTTAATATTGTCTAAAATATATTACTTGTTTTTAAGAGAGACAGTATTTCCCATTTTATTGATAACCCTCACTTATGACGGGAGAATATCTTTTACAAATGGAAACAAGCTTTGGGATTCCAACAACTTGACATGTTCATATCTCTCCCACTTGAAGTTCCAACAACTTGTGGAGACCTTAATTCCCTTTGAACTAACATGAGTTTTGTATTTTGCACCCTTATTATCAAAATCTTACATGCACTCCAAAATATTAAAAATTGACACTTACTTTTAATTCCGGCAATTAAAAATAGATAAAAGAACTAATGAAATGGCACATAAGGTTAAAAAGAAGAGTAAAGTATTAAGTTTTGTAGTTCAAGTCATGAGTTTAAAGATAAATGATATTTGCAGATATAAAGTACGTAAATATCGCGCACTTTTTTTTAAAAAAAGTAAGTAAATATAGGATCTATATGAAAAAATTAACTTTTTAATAGTGGACCTCACTTTTTTTTAAAAGGATCGCACGACACTTACACAATTCATAACTACAATCTATAACTATACCTAATATTACTCTAAGTGCATGTTTAGAATTGTGGTGAGAAATATAACTTATAGTTTTATGGCATATAACTTATAACTTAAGTAATAAGTTCTACTTTTAAAAATTATTTACTGTTTGGTAAGCATATGTTTAAAATACTTTCAAACATATTACATTTATTTAGAAACAAATTTAAAAAGTGCTTTATGAAGTATAAATGACGATCATTTGATTTGTTAAAGATTATGACTATATCCTTAAAATTTTGAAAGTTGTAATTATCTGAAAGTTGTATGGGTATTTTCGCTCATTGACAGTCTTTTCAAAATTTGAACTACACTACGGATTATTCGGAAAAGCACATTTGAGGACAAGCATCCAAACGTACTTTTTAGCTTATTTGAGATTAAAAAGTACTTCAATATGTAACACCTAAACAATCTAATTTTTTATTAAAGAATTTTTAAGACTATTTAAGCACATTTTAAGATTCCTAATGCAACCCCAAAGAAGTCCTGATTCCTAATGCAACCCCAAAGAAGTCCTGATTCCTAATGCAACCCCAAAGAAGTCCTAAGTGCATGTTTAAGATTGCAATGAGAAATATAACTTATAGCTTTAAGATTTATAACTTTTAACTTAATTAATAAGTTCTATTATTAAAAGTTATTTACTATTTGGTAACTATATGTTTAAAACACTTTCAAACATGTTACATTTATTTGGAAACAAATTTAAAAAGTACTTTCTAATGTAGAAATTACAATTATTTAAATTTTTAAAAATTATGATCATATCCTTAAAAAATTGAAAGTTATAATTAACTGAAAATTATATGGGTATTTTTGTCCATTGATAATCTCTTTAAAATTCGAATTACGTTCTGCATTATCCGGAAAAACACGTTTGAGAAAAAGTATCAAACATACTTTTTAGTTTATTTGAGATTAAAAATATTTTAATTAGCACTGTTCATACGGGCAGGGTTTTTTCCCAGCCCGGTCCGGAACCCGAAAAATCGGATTCCGGCCAGGATCAAAACGGATCCGAAACCCGGATTACAAAACCCGGATCAACACGGTCCAGGTACAAGTTCGGGACCCGGGTACAGGGTTTAAACCCGGTACCCGGGTCTTTTTAGAAAAACCTCGTGTATCTGTATCCCCCCTGACTCACTTCTGTCACCTCTCTCTCTCTCTCTCTCTCTCTCTCTCTCTAGTCTCTCGCTCTCTCTCTCGTTACGCCGCGGTAGAAGCAGAAACCCTAGCCACCGCCATCGTGACCCCTTCGCCGCATCTCTGTCGCACATTTGCCTCTAGGTCGTTGTTCCGGTAATCTCTCTCTATCGCTTGCTCTCTCTGTCTCTCTCTCTCTCACTCACTCAATCCGAAAAAACCCTAGCCTACCTCCCGTGTCAATGAAGAAACCCTAGCCTACCTCCCTCAATGCCGACGAAGAAACCCTAGCCTTTCCCCTCAGTGCCGATCGAAGAAACCCCTCAGTGACCCCAAGGTTTGTTCTCTGCAATTTGGGTTTTTTTTTTGTTATTTTGTGAAACATGAGTATAAAGTATATGCTGTTAGTTTGATAGATCTGGGTTTTTTTTTGTTATTTTGCTAGTAAAATGGCCTAGAGATTAGAACGTATTTCCGCTTGTTGGAAGTTTTTGGGGTTTTTTTTTATGAGAATGTTTGAATATTTGAGTAGTATTTTTATGGGTTTAATCTGTTTGAATGTTTGAGGAGTATCTGTTTAGATCTGTTTAGCTGCAAAATGCTAGAGCCGTGGATTTTGTATCTTTGATTTTTCTAATTTTTTTTTTTAAATTAGTTGTGTTTCTGGGTGGAGTTTGGAAAAAAAATTGGGTCTTTGGTTTCCAAATTATTTTTAGGAAAAGCAAAGATTTTAGAGAGTTAAGCCAGGTTCAATCTAGTTTCAGACTTCAGAAGTTGTAGCCTTCCGCTTGTGGTCCATTCCCATTGCATGTTCTGGTTCATTTACCTGGTAGTCCTCTAATCACGTTTCTATATTTAATTGTGAATATCTATTACAAGTTTCAACCTCATGCATTTATTTTTCTTGTTAAATATCCACTCTGAGGCCAAATTTGAGGATCAGCAACAATTTCTTCAGGGTCATGGTACTGTACCAACTATTTGAACTATAGTTTGTATAAAAATACTTGAAAAAAAAGGTTTGAAATTGCATGCTTCAATGAAACAAAGAGGGTGTGCATCAGTCTGGTTTTGTTGCATGCTTCAGTGAAAAAAAGTTTAGTACGTACTAGCACAAGTACTACTGTATTAAGCAGTTTGATATTCATATTGTTAAGCACTAGAACAAGTACTACTTTATTAAGCATTTTGATATTCATATTGTTAAGCGAGTGAGGACAGAGAGAATGTGTAGCTTTTTGATAGTTGAGTACTACTCTGTTTTATGTACTTGTTTATTAATTTTGCTAAGAGAAGTGGCTGTGGATATGTATTTGAATGAAAACTCTACAAAATATTTGTTAGTGTGGGTGTCTTTGGAAAAAAAAAAAAAGAATCCATTCTCATCTTAATCTTTAATTTATTAAGTAGAATTTGTCTTAATCCTTGTATATAATCATTGTTCAAAACTGTGTTTTGCAGGATCTCTCAGTCAATTTGCTTGAAGTTGCTATTTGGTAGGGAGATTAAATCATAGATGGGGACATGTTTTACTGATTTTGCAATTCATATATTGTAATTTTGTATATTGTAATGTAATGTATAAATATCAAATAATGTAATATGTAATGGATTGTATTGTGATGCATGCATGGATGAATTTATGCATGTAGTATTTAGAACGCATTTAGTATTTAGAACACATTATGCGTTCCAACTTGACTTCTTTAAAAAAAAATAAAGGCTTTTGAATAAAAAATAATTATGATTGGAAATTTTGTGTTTTGCTAATTGAGCTTTTAGAACACAAATATTTTTAATAAAATAAAAGCTTTTACCAAAAAAAAAAAAAAAATCCGGATTATTTGCTACCCAACTTGCTTAGTCAGTCCAACCATACTGTATTCTGCTTTTTCCTCTTTTATCCCTCTTTCTCTCATTTTTTTGGTTAAAGGTTTCAAATATGCATCTACCGAAGAGTAATAACGATTAATTACTGTAAAATATTATTCTATATTTTAACACAATTAAGTTTTTTGAAATATGTATATATTTTACTGTAAAATATGTATATATCTTGCAAGCGAATTTGGACACCAAATCGCTCACTCACTGATACCGATATGTAAAATATCTATTTAATGATACAATATGAATTAAAGATAAAAATAATTTTTATGAAATAGATAATCTTCTTGTCCCTCAAAATTTTTCTTTAACGCGTGAACTCGCTTGTAGCCAGCAATTCTAGAGTTGTTGAAGACACGGAGGCTGTGGGCCTTGATCAGCATTAAAGACAAGGCAAGTAGACAACTGTCGTGGCATGACAGCATAACCAGAGGGCGACTTGGCCTTGTCTTTGTCTCCAAGTGGTATACCATTAGGCCATTGCCAATAAAACCAATTGATAGGTAACTACAACTTCTGGTTTATATATAAATGTGTAGTGTAAAACTCGATCCCCACCCCCCTCCCCGAAAAAAAAAAAAAAAAAAAAAAAAGAGAGAGGCCAAAGTACAGATGCGCAATAAACACACTGACACGGTTATAGCTCAAAAAATAAATGTTAATTAAGCAAACAAGAAGTCGCTAATTCAAGCACTTCTATTGCTCCTTTGTGTTCTCTCACCTCCGTAAATCCGACTCCAAGGTTCCAATTCCCGGGATCATCTACCAGTTGTCCATTCCTTATTTATTGGAGTAACTAGTAAAGCCCCCAATATTTCGAAGCATCATTCTTAACAATAAAATATTTCCAAGCATGACAAAAAAAGGTTTGGATACAAGCAACTCATAATCAATCAGAAAACTCTCTCAAACCAAGTTCAAGGAGTCAGATACAAGAAGATGGAGAACAGAGCGTGTTTTTCCCAAAAGGTTCGAGGCTCCTTCAAGTTCACATACAAAGAAAACAAATACAATATCAGAGTGCTCTTGAGGCTCTTCAGCATTGCTGGCAGTTTATTCCCGCTTTCAAGAGACTTTCAAAGCTTCCTGCATTTTATTGGTAAATAGCATAAGTTCCACTAGGTAAATAAACTCATTGAAAACAATGAAACAAACATGCATGAGGCAGAATGAGAAGACGAGGGAAGCTCAGATTAAATGACCCTCTATTAAAATAAAACTTGACTATCTGTAAGTAGCCGGAAGGCAGGGGTCATGATGATCCAAAAAATGTGGACTCTATCTGCCTAAGAAGTATTAGGTCTAATCTAGCTGCATAAGTTGAATCCTAAAAGATTTTATTCAAAATAAATCTCCAGAGTAGAATAGGAATTGCCCAAAGAGTTTCCGGCTTCAACAATCAATTAGATAGGGTAACGAGCAAAGAACCTATCAACCATGGCAAGAGTTTCCTTGTGCTTGTATTCTGGAGCTAGCAAATTGACCTGCACCCTGTGTGTATATATATATATATATATATATATGTATAAGCTCGGCCATTCAAAGCTCTACAGTTCTAAGAGGCCACTATCATGATTGAGAATGAGCCGGGCGAGAGGGAGAGATGCAAGGCCTCTATTTCTTAACCTTTATCTTTGATTCCCCCCTTTTCATTTTGCCGTTGAAACAACTCCAACCACTGCTAGGCCTATACTTGACACTTGCTCCAATGTTTTCTTTGATTGCTCTTGACTTGACTTTTGCTATAAGGGTGTGGCAGGAAGACTACTATTTAAACCTATATCTTAATATGATAATCATGAAAAAAAGGAGAGGGAGAGAGAGAGAGACTAAAACCTTGTATTAACATTTTCAATATTTAGAATATGAAAAAACAAAACCTCTAGTTTCATATAAAGAACTTGGCATGGCTGAGCTGAACCTCACAACTAAACAAGAACCAGGAATCTATAAAAGGGAAACTTTAAAGAGTGCATATGATCCCAATTGTATAACAGCAGCTACTAATCTGTGCAATATTATGAATACAACACTGATAGCATATTTTGAGGTTCTCAATCCTTTGTGATAAAATTTACCACACCCACCAATCTAGTATGAAAAATGCAAAAAAGATAAGGGAACTTAAAATAAATAAAAATAATACCAGCCACTCTCAAGGCATTAAGGATTTAAGTAAAATGCTTTTTACATCAAGATATGTGGCCAAGAAGCACTACAGTTGTTCCACATAGCGATAACATTGTTGCAGTAAAGCTTGCCAACGCTACAAGAACTGAGATGAACATTCTGTGTTGATTTCACTTCTAGAAATCCAAAAGCAGTGGTTCCACAAAATCAATTCTTGTAGAATATTTAAGATCTTGGCTGTATACGATTTATGTATTAGATGAAACCCAAATGCACACTTTGGCACACACAGAGCCAAATGCACATTTAACTACATATTATAGATCATATACATCAGAAACCGGCTTGAATCTACTCTTGAAATGTTAATTACCTTCCAATTAGCCCAACTTAATAGAATCAACGTATCGAGCACAAGCACAATATCATAAATGTCTTCTAAAAACGTTTTACTTGGAAATTTAAAGCATAGTTATGCAATCTCAACATAAAATGTCTTGTGAACATTTTATCCACACTCACCCACATGTTGTTAAAGCAATGACAGACAAACAAAAGCAAACACAAGCAAATACAAGCAAATCAATCACACAACACAAAATTAATGCGGTTCGGCAACGTGCTTACATCCACAGAGCTGCAGAGGATTTTATTGTATTGAGAAATCACAAAATACACTTTTTGGGACGAAAGTTCACCGTTCAAAACCCTCATAACTACTATTCTATTCATTAAGTATATATTTATAGTGTCATACGACGAAAACCCTAATTTTCACTTTTTTGCGTTATTCGCTCGAACGGAGCATCAAGCATACCTCGAGCAAACTCTCTGTCCAACATTTGCTCGAGCTAGACTCCAACGAACTCTCTATTGAGCTTCGCTCAAGCTACCTATCGCAGGAACATCGAGCAAGCTTTCTGCCTAGCACTTCCTCTTATCACAAACAATGCCAAAAAATTAGGCCAGGGCATTGCCCCCGGACCCCCACAAGGCTTGGGCCAACACACCAAAAAATAAGGCCCCACAAACCCAATACCACCCACCCACACCCAACGGGATGGAGAACTGAAACGATGCAAGCCTGAAGGCAAAGAACTCGCACACCACAGCGAGGCCGTGGTCAGCAAGCTGACAAGTGGGAGGTAAGTGGTAAACTCCAGATATCTATAATAAAGGAAATTTCTATATACTACAACATCATCCCACTATGATGAGGTAGTTTTTTAGTAAAAAGAAGAATAAAAATAAAATAAAATAGAGAGAGAGAGAGAGAGAGAGAGAGAGAGAGAGAGATGATCCAAGGGTGATAGAAACTGAAACTGCCATATTTATGGAATGGGATCAAAGAGAGATAGGAATATATTATATAGCATCACTCGTAAAATAAAACTACCTTAATAATTTAATTATCCCACCATCGACTAGAACGCCAAAAATTGCAGTAATTTAAACCCTTGAAATAATTGTATGATTACTACAAACTCCCACATAAATGTAGAAGAACTAATTACCAGGACGCTAAACCCTCAACGTTAAATTGAAAGGAAACCCTAAAAAGATCATACAGCAGAAATTACACCCGGGGGGTTGGGGAACGTAACCAGAACGTTCGATGCAAAAAATACCTCTCTATTTTTTTTCAATTGCGTCTTCTCTTAATTATGAGCAGCGGCAGAGACCTTCTCGACAAGCTTCTTGTCGCGCCGTTCCATAGCCACATCCCACATGTCGTTGCCGATGTGCTTCGGCTGTAAAAATTAATTACGTAATAAGGGAATTCGGTTAGTCCGAGAAAGAATGATCGATAAAGAATCTCACATTGAAGTAAAGAAAAAAGGGGTTAGAAAATACCCGGCCATGAGCGGCTTTGTGAATGTAATACTGAGCATTACCCATAGCACAGAGCATTCCGGCTATGATTCCCAGAGGTAACGCTGCTTCCAACCATACCCACGACATCTCAGATCTCTCTCTCCCTTGAACTCAACAATCTTCTCCGCTCTCCCTCGCTCTCGAGTTCTTGTCCTATGGATTATTTTGATTTCTGACGCTCCTGCGTCCCTATGTCTAGCCTGCCACCCATCAGCGGCCCAAACAATATGGGCCTTAGGCATCTCTAACAATAATATAAACGCACATAGAAAATTAAAGTATAATAGAGAAAATTATATGTTGTTTGATATTAGAAAGCTAAAAGTCACGCTGCATTGAAGCTCCTGACCACGGTCAGCACGTCGCATTAAATGTTCAGGTTAAAATGGATACAGGCAGGAAGGCTTGACTCTGACAGAGGGAACAAATGCCCCCTCAAAACGTTTTGGCTACGATTGATCTCGTCTCGTCTAGTCTCATTTTATTTTATTTTATTTTATTTTATTTTATTTTATTATTATAATTTTTTTAAATTATTATATAAAATATAATAAATAATTTAATTTTTTTAAATATCAACTCAATTTTATCAAATGTTAAAATATTAAAAAAATATATTTTAACAATTTTTTTCAATTTTCATTTTTTATTTAAAACTATCTCATCTCTAAATTCAAACCAATTTAATATAAAAGCTTCCCACCTAAGTATAAAAACCTCTCTAAACTCTAAGGCTATATTTAGATAGTGAGAATACCTTAAAAGTATTGAGAATGTTTGTGAATAATAATGAAAAAATAATAAAAAAATAATAATAGAATAATAAATAGTAGGTAAAAAGTAATGAATAGTAAAAAAATAGGTGAAAAATAATAATAAAATAAAGAATAGTAGTGAGAATACTTGAGGTACTCTTGGTACCCAAACGTAGCCTAAATATAAAAGTTATTAATATATATATAAGGAGACTAACTTAGTCATCGAAAGCTTTTCAGACAATCATGTCCCTACTTTTTTTTTTTTTTGTGTTTGTAAGTAAAGATCCCGTTTCGAGTCACTAAAACCTTATCCAGAAATACGAAACACGACGTTAACACTTCATTAACAAGAGAATCCATTAGAAGGAGTATTTAGATTTAATAGTACTTGTTCTGATGTATATGGTAATAATAATAATAATAATAATAACCCATACAAGTAATTATATATCTTAGTTTGGTGGTATTTGATTGCTAAGATTTTATTATAAAGTGATTCAATAATTGATCATTGATACAATATTTCAAATTTAAAAACTATTTGGATATTCTACACATTATGTTAAAGCGAATGTTATGAGTTTCTGTGCTAAGATTATGCCAATGACATTCTAAATTAACATTATATTAATTATATATGTAGAGGAACCATACTCCAAGCTGAATTAAAAGAAATTCATCTTCTCAAAAACCTGTTTTCAACTTGCATCTCATCCACATGTATCTCTAGCTGTATATCATCTTTCTTACTTTCATTAATAATAATAATAATAATAATAACAATAATAGGGTGGGGGCAGCAGGCTGCAGCGTGTCCAAACACCAGCCCATCAATCTCGGTCTCCCACTAATTATGGTAAAGTAAGCCAAAATTGCAACATAATTTTAAAACTTTATTATTAAAAAATAATTATAAATTTAGTATTTTTCTTTATGGTCACCATGGGATATTCTCAATTAGCAAAGAAAAAAGTAGTCTGTGAACAACAGTGCAAGACAAGACACGGGAGAGTGCCTGTGCCATTCAAAAACCAAGCTGAAATGTCCAAATCAGATGGAGGCTGAGAAACTCAAATGAGCCAATCAAAACGACGTAGTCGCAATGAGATGTTGAGCAAATGCACTAGTCTCACTACCTAGCTAAATTTTAAGACTGCGTTGGCATGACATCATCAATCATTTTGCCATTGGGGACCTCACCTCGGTCCCCCAAAACACAACCTTGATTTGCTGCATGCCCGACACTTGTCTTCAGCTGCTACATGCGTCTTCTGACTCCATTCACAGATGACGTTGCGGTAAAAACTTAAAAAAATAAGACCACGGCCAATCCTTCTCTCCTATATTTCCTTCCCCACTGTGTGATAAGTTTGCTGCTGAATCTTTACCCTGGTTTTAGGTAAAACGTCCACTTGTTTCCACTCTTCAGTCTCCGCTGCCCTTCAACCCCCCTATCTCACAGACGTAGGATATAAAAGGGAAATTAGTGAAAAAAAATAGAAACTAATTTAAGATTTTGTTTCCCTTTCTACAAATTTGACAGAGAGCTGTCGACCCCTTTCTTTTTTCTCTTCTTTTTTTTTTTTTTTTTTTTTTTTTTTTCTATCTTTTTCCCCCCTTCTCTTAATACAGGCCCTCTCTATCGATGGTTCTTTGTTTCTCCTTTTTCTTCTGCAATAAGAGCAACTAAAACCTTTTTCGAATCCATTCCTTTGTTTGTTCAAATTTCATATAGAAAAAGGGAAATCCATGTCAGGTCTGTATAATCCCAACTTCTCACCAGCAAGAGCTGCTTCACCACAGATTAGAAGCACCCCAGATGTTGACAGGTACGCTTCCAGAAACTGTTATTATCTTACAATTAAAGCAGATAGAATCAGAGACCAAAGCATAGACTTAATTAAGTTGATGATTTTTTTTTTTTTTTGGTGGAGTCGATATTATGTGTATCTGAAAATGCTCTTTTGATCTTTTGTTGTTCGTTGTTCTGTAGTCAGTACTTGTCAGAGTTGCTGGCAGAGCATCAAAAGCTTGGGCCTTTCATGCAAGTGCTTCCGATATGTAGTCGACTGTTAAATCAAGGTCACTTCTTAAAGCTCTGAATTTTGGATCTGGGTTTTTCTAGGTTTTCCTTTTTCTTATTCCTTTCCACAGTAACATTGCTATTGGGATAAGAAATGTGACTGTTTATATTGGTTTAGATCGGTCTAGTTGTTGTTTAAATTTTAACCGTATGAACATGGCCATTGGCTTCCTCAATCCTTGATCACGATTATTGGATTTTATGGTACAAGTGTCTGCACTGGCCTGACGATATGGAAACCCTTTGTTTGAACCCTTGGGTGCAAACAATTTCTACGGGCAACGGCCCATTGTAAAAATTTACCTGACCTGTGTGATGGGGGTGCATTATACAGGTCGGGTAAAAGACATGTTGCGTTTGCACGGTCTCCAGGATTCACATCGTCTTATGTATGGTCTGGAGGTGATAATTGGTATAAAAATATATTTGATTGCATGGAGTCTGTAAAAATATTTGTACTGGGGTTGTTTTGACTAGATAGGGGTGGTCTTGGTTAATAATTTGTGGGATGAAGTCTGAAACAAAAGTGTAAAATGCTGGAGCTAGTAACGTCAAACATGTTGATTGGTCCTTTGAATTTCAATAGACTCAGATTCTTTGCCATTGTATGAGGCCATGAACATTGCGTGCTTTATATCCCCTAGGGGTTGTCGACTCAAGTGGTAAAGGCCTTGGGCTTGGAGTTATGCCCCCCAGGTCTAAGGTTCAAATCCTTTTGGGTACAAACAATCTCTAGGGGCCATTGGACTGGGGGGTTTTTCCCCTTGAATTACCTGAGGTGCCCTTGCGGGAAACTCTTTGCCGAATGCCTATGCACCCCCGGATTAGTCGGAATGCCGTTTGACACCTGGTGTCAATAAAATAAAAAATAATATATATAATAATAATAATAATTAAAAAAAAAAAAAAAACAGCATAAGCTGGTAATGAGAATGCTGGGCTGAGTCTGGTATGTCTGCATGCAGTCTATTGAGTAATTTATCACTTGCTACTTGTGATTCTGGAGTTTGCTAGTGTTTTAGCCCTAACAAGTTTATGTACATGAGTTTAAGACCAAAGTGAGTTGATCCAGGCTATCAAGCCAAGCCTGGATCAACTGAGTAGTTGTCCTTCATGGGCTCCTTGCTGAGGAGAACTAAGACATTTTACTTTATCTTCTACCCAATCTACCTATGAGTGGTTCTGGCATTTAAGTTGTCTCCTTAAACAAAGATGACTAGAAGTAACTGAGGGCTTTTCCTACTTCATTTTGCAACATTCTTCAAATTCCATCATTTCAACAATGCCTTCGCCTTTAGTACTGTATCTCCAAGACTGCAGGTCAACTTCTCATATGAGATGCTCTTTAACATGCAGAGATCTTACGAGTTTCTGGATTGATGTCCAACCAAGGTTTTGGCGACTTTGACAGACTTCGGCATAGAAGCCCTAGTCCCATGGCTTCTTCAAACCTTATTTCAAGTGTAACTGGGACAGGATTCAGTAGCTGGAATGGCCTTCAACCAGAGGTAATTGTGTATCTGATTTTTAATATTTCATTTTTGGTGCCCTCTACTTCTCTTTTTTTTTCACGTTTTAAAGTTATGCAACTTTCAACAGATAAACTACCCGTGGGTAGCCCAAGTGGTAAGGGTGAACTTGTGAGCCCCATGTCAAAGATTTGATTCCCCCTGTGATCAAACTACGATTTAAGTGGGAGGCCATGGCAGTGGGTTGCTGTACTAGTCTCCCCGGGGATTTACGTTCCATGGGTGAGTCCTAAGGGCTCTACCATGGCGTGGTTCCCCTTCATCGAAAAAAACAAATAAACTTGCAAGATGTGTGTCATATGCATATGATCTGAGATTAAGTCAATATTTTTTAAACATGACGTTTGACTTCACATGTCAATTTTATAGATTGCTCAATGCATAGATTTGGAAAGCAATAGATACTGATAGAGAGCACGTTAGTGACTAATCCTGCCTATTTGTTTTTTTTTTTTTTTTTTTTTTTTCCCGTCTAAGCTTTAGATGAGGTCCTTTGGTCATCATAGGAGATCTTCTTGAGGAGCTTAGAAGTGGATGGGCATTTTTGAAGTGGTTATATAGATGACAGGTCAATAAAGGCTGCAAAAGTTATCCCATTCTCTCCATTCTAACACTGAAGTGAATGAATCCACTGATATTTTTGACATGTGGGCCTAATTTTTACTTCCTCAATACGTAACCTAATGAGGAAAGTGGTCAATAGAGGAAGTGGAAAGTTTTTTGTGAGCATCCAGCCTAGAATATGCAATTTCCATGGCTTACAACCTTTGCCCCGAGTCCCTCTGTTGTCACATAGAATATGCTATTGCACTAGGTAGCTTAAAGATGACATCATTTGAATGAATGAGTTAAACTGATGAAGGGCCATACGCATCCTTCTGTTTTACTCATTATCATCGATCTATCCAAGCCCTTATTTTGCAATTTTCTCATTCTCGAATAAATTGATATTTTATCACTTTTCTCCTCTTATTATTCTAGAAATACATGGCCCACAAGGAGGGTACTGCATGTACGTCTATGGTCCTAGTGCGATATTTCTGCTTATACAGATGAATTTTTATTTAATGTTCCTCCTGTATTTGTGAACCACATGCTATTTTTTCTTTAGTTTTTTTTTCTATTATCCAAACTTTTTGAAATTCTAAAAACAATTTAAAGCACCTTTCATTACATTACAGAGATTAACTGGACCCCCGGGAATGACGATGGACTGGCAAGGTGCACCTGCAAGCCCTAGCTCATACACTGTCAAGAGGATTTTGCGTTTGGAAATTCCTGTTGATACTTACCCAAATGTGAGCTTTGTACAAATTCTACTTTATAAAGCTAAAATTTCCTTAGATATCCGCATGTTTCAGTAGATCAAAATCTAATTACACTAAACTGCTTCTTTCCTTACGGATTTTAGTTCAACTTTGTTGGGCGGCTTCTGGGCCCTAGAGGCAATTCCCTGAAACGGGTGGAAGCAACTACAGGTTGCCGTGTATACATTAGAGGGAAAGGGTCAATAAAGGATCCAGACAAGGTAAATACACTACATCTCTGTTTCCTATAGTGCACTGCTATTAGAATTTATATTTTTTAATGAGTATTCATGCAAAACTGACGTAGAAATATAGTGAGGTTCTTATGGACTTTGGTATTGTAACACCCCCTTCCCGTAGGCTAGGAGTGCCACGTATTTTCCATAAAAATAATCCGGTAATAGATTCCATAATTTCATAATTTAAAAAAACTGAACTTTTATTATGCGGAAAAATGTCTAATAAAACTGTCTTCCAAAACATTAAATGAAATAAACTGAAATAATTTCATGTTATAAAAACATGTTTATTTTAGAAAGTCTGAACTAAAAAAATAAATGCTCCTTCTACTCCTGGCCTGCCTGCTCGTAATCATCATCTTCACCTGGGTGGTTTAAAAAAACATGAAAACAAACTAAAATGAGTCGATGACTCAGTAAGAAATCTATCACAACGTAAACGTAATAAACATAAGATTTTCATAACAACTTTCATGCTGAGCTTAAAATTCATGACTGTTCATACTGATGCTTATGCTATGTATGACTGTTTTAACTGACTGATCTGACTGATTTATCTGATTTAACTGATTTATCTGACTGGCCAACACACTTAACCCTGTGTGCAAGGTTGTGCACCAGCCCCACTTCCCGCTGCAGCAAGGGGAACTGCTGATAGTATTCTAGCATACTATGGTGGACCACGACTGAGTTTATGGCTTGCACACCACCCTGAACTGAACTGAACTGCATTGGTACCATGCATCTGAATGACCATCTTATTAACTGATCTGATATTATCTTACACTTGAATTTAAGGTGGCTTACGTGTCTTATACACATGAGATGCATGACATACTACATACATAACCATAAATTCTGAATTAAAACATGATGCGGAATGACATGGTCGTATGCTATGCTAGATGACATGCTTGCATATGACATGAGCGGTTCATAAATAGTGGCTATCAATGAACTGGCTTGGATAATACATACATATAAGCTAACTGTGATGATCCTAATTTATGATCAAATTTACTTACCTCGCTGCGTGTCTTCTTGAATAATACTTCGTAACTTGAGACCTATATTCAATAAATAACTATCACTAAATTGTTTGGAAAATAAATAAATGCTAATATCTTACTTAACAAATTTCGAAATTCTAAAATATAGTCAAACCAATATTTGTTTAACACTAAAATCAATAATTCATAGTATTTAAATTACTTAAAATACTAATTTATAATTTAGTAGAAATACTCGAGCTATTTTAAAATAATTCACAAAAAAAAAACTTAAATTCTTAAACTAAGTTTCATTTCTCAACATAATTATTAAATCTTATAAGAAACTTAACAAATTCCACTAACTTCTTAACATAGAAATTTTATTAAAATCTTACTAAATTGACAAAGGAAATTTAACTCAAATATTAGACTTAACATTTATACTTTAAAACATATTTCCAATTCTTTAAACATTTTTATTTTATTAAAAATGAACCTTTAATTAACTATATTTATTTAACAAAAATAAACTCAACTAGTAATATTAAACTCAATAAAAATCACTAAAATAATTAATGAAATAAAATAAGATCAAGTCTAACTTAAAATATAAGTTCAATCAAACATTATTATAATCTGCAAAAAGTCAAAACTCTGGCCCATAAATATAATACTCTACTACATGAGCCCAAACAGGAAATAAGCCCATCCCAACCTCATACGGGCCTAAGGCCCAAGGCCCATCAAAAAGAAACCCACGGGTTCTTCAAGAACCCGAGTACACGGCAACCAAATAACACAAAGAGTAGAGAGAAAGGGTCTGCGATGGTCCGAAACTCACCAAGAGGGAGGGGCTGACTCGGCGACGGCCCTGGGTGGTTGGGAGTGGCCGGCGGCGCGACTGGGGGTTCCTATGGTGGTGCGGCACCTAGTGAGAGAAAGAGAGAGAGAGAGAGAGAGCTGTGGCGGCCGAGGCCTTACCGGAGAAATGAGTGGCTCGACGGGGGTTGTGGGTCGGCGGCTTCTGTGTCGTCGAGGAGAGGTTCGGCGCCTCTTGAGGTGGCCACCGAGTAGAAGGGGCGACGGCACTGGTTCGGTAACAGGGGTTTTTCGCAACTCACAAGTTTGTCTTCTCATGTACAGGTAAGCACGTTTTATAATGGTAGGTGATAGAGAATTAGAGAAACCCTAGAAGAGCATAGCCGTGCACATGCAAGAGAGTGGAGACGTGCATGTATAGAAGATACTGGGCAACAGAGTTGGATTTTCCACTAGGATGCTAGCGAAAATCACTGAGACAAATACGGGTTTGGTGGTTTGAAGTTCTCAAACAGAGGCTAACAATGTGATGAGGTTCGGTGACTAGAAGAAAAAATTAAACTTTAAATTTCAAATCAAAACCGTAGTAAACATAATCTGATACACTTTAGAAATCCTTATTAAAACAAAACTCTAACAAATCATAATAGCAACTATAATAGAAAATATGAAGATAAAGTAAATATAAATTCTGATAAAACTATAATCATAAAAATATAAATTCTAAAAATATAAGATTACTAGGAAAAATTACTTATATACCCTAAAACCAAAACTGATATGTCACAGGTATGATCTTTTTCCAGTTTAAGACTGGTTTTAATTTGCCTGCTAAGTTATTTTCTGTTCTTTTCAACCTCAAGGAAGAAAAGCTAAGGGGAAGGCCAGGCTATGAGCACCTGAATGAACCACTCCACATTTTAATTGAGGCCGATTTACCTGCCAGTGTTGTTGATATAAGATTGAGGCAGGCACAGGAAATCATTGAAGAATTACTCAAACCAGTGGTATATATCTCTAGCAAAGTTCTTATCGCTTTCTATTTTGGAAGTCCATGTAACTTTATCACAGCTGGTTAGTTATCATTGTTTGTAACGTATTCTGAAACTTTATCATTTCACTGCTTGTTTGTTGCTCTTGGAGGCAGTTTATATATTTGGAAAGTTTAATGAAAATTGAAGCATTCACTTAATGAAGCTTCAGAGGAGTCTGCTCTTCCATTTGATGAATCTCACTTTAGGGAGTGGGGCTAGCAAATAAGCATGCAAACACTATTAAAGCTCTATATTTTTTCCTTTCATATTAGCCTTCAGCTCTGTCTGAGATTCATCACTTTCCTGTGAGAAGTGAGGAAGGGCCTTTTTGCAGATTGAAAGACAAGAATTGGTTCAAGACGCTATCCTTCACCTTTTTCATTGATACTTTACATTAGGGTTTGATTTAGCAAGTATAGTGATTTCTTTGTATAAGTTTTTCCCACGCACAGCCTCACAGATTTGAGTTTGAAAAACAAGATTGCTCTAACTTTGTTGAGTAATGAGCAGAAGTCTCCCCTCCATTCTCCTTGCATTAACTGGGTACCATTTTTTGGTCCAATTTTGATGTAAACTCTCCATATTGTTTTTTTAATGTAATCTTCAATGCGCAGGATGAGTCCCAGGATTATATTAAGAGGCAGCAGTTGCGTGAATTAGCTATGCTAAATTCAAATTTCAGAGAAGAGAGTCCTGGGCCAAGCAGTAGCATCTCCCCTTTCAACTCAAGTGGCATGAAACGTGCAAAAACAGGACGCTGAGTGCTCATATTTGTTTGGGCTGATATGTTTTCTACTCTGCTCCAGAAATTCTGGCTGAAAATACCTCGTGCTACCTCTCGCTTCAGCACGGCTACAAGAATAGGCCGACCGTCGGTCCATGGTAAATGAGCTTTCTGGTGGGTTGTTCTTTTCCTTTTCTTTTGAGAACAGAAAGAAGAAGAAAATAATGCAAAAAGAAAAAATTATATAGTTGAATTTAGGTTTATTGGGGCCAGTTTTTTTCTGTAAACTTTTTGTACACATTCATTGGATTTATTCTTGTGTTAGTGGCTTTTGAGAAGTGTGGAAAATATATATTAAAGAAGCAAAGTATTAGGCATTGAGACGATGAACGTCCTGTTCCATAGTTGGCTTAAATTATGTTACTTGTCTGTCTCAATTTGTCTGATATATATTAAGAAAAGAAAATGATGCAGAGTGGATTGGCCATCTCTTGATGGCTTGAATCTGTAGACTTATATCAGGTAATTGGTACCTTAATTTTTCGGTAAAATATTTATCCGAAGACCGAAGTATAACTGAACAGTGCATCTGGGGACCTGACCCGTGACCACTGCATATTTACACCATCCAATCTATATATGACACGTGCGTTTTCTAAGAAGTATAAAATAGAAGTGAGTGTAGGTAATGAATTTTGTGTACCTCCCAATGTTTTGAATACCGTACCGGATGCCATACCGGTCAAGGTACTGGAACGAAATATTTCGGTACTGGTACCATTTCGTGTACCGTTTCGGAATAGTCGATATATGAATAAATTATATATATATATATGTATATAAATTATAAATAGTCTAGTCTTAATTGAGGGTCAAAAAATGAGATTGTAGTATGAAAAAAAAATTAAGATCGAAATATCGGCTGGTACAGGTCGAAATATTAGCCGGTACGGTCGATACCAACCGGTATTTGGGCCGGTATGAAATATATATAGTACCTGTACCGGCCCAGTACGGTATTAATAACAGTGGTACCTCCTCCCCCATTCTCTCTTTCTTACCCCTCCCCCTCTCTCTCTCTCCCCTCTGAATGTATGATATTTTCACGCTCTCTCTCTCTTCAAGCCAAAGTAACTCTCATTTTCTCTCACCTCCCTTTTTTTTCAACTATGAGTATTGAAGAATAGTGATAATTGGCACTTTCTATAGAGATGAAATGTAGACTCGGATAGAACAAGCAAACCAGCAAAAACCCACAAAAGCTGTTAATAACTTAGAGATATATAGCTTGGATTTGTTTCACGCTTATAATCCAAGTCTCTCAGTCTTGATCACTCAATCTAACTTAAACCTATTTGAAACAAAACTACTCTAACAAGAAAAGAGATCAGAAAAGAAAAGGGGTAGCAATAATTTAAAACTGATTTACAACATTCATTTAGATGGATTGAGAATGTGGTAAGAGCCATTAGTTGAAAGCCACATCCTTTCTAAGTTTCATGTCTGTTTACTAGGGTAGATCTCTTGACCTGTTGAGGAGAGAGAGCTTTGCGGCAAGGAAATAGTTTCGAGCTTGAGAGAGAGAGAGAGAGAGAGAGAGCAACTGACGGAAAGGGAGAAGGTTTTGGAAAGGGCTTTAGGAGAAATGATTCTCTCGACTCGCACCCATTGTAAATAAGTTTAAGTCTCCAACATGTCATCTTTGGGAGGGTTTAGAAGCCAATAAATCTTGACACAAAGTCTATCAATACATGTCCTTTCAAAGTGCTTTGAGGGACATAGTATGTTAAACTCACTTAGCTCCATAGCCCAATTGATCAATTGACCTGATATATCTGGTCAATGGAGTATTTTTTTCACATGAGTTTTCGTGAGGACCCGTATAGGGTGAGCTTGGAACTATGGTTGCAGTTGCCTTGCTGTCGTTACCAATGTGAAGATAAGTTGCTCTATGCATGGGTATTTTGCTTCAGCACCTCGAAGGCCCAATTGGTGCAGTAAACTGGGCTTGGTTTCCCCTCATCATCATGTACCAACACTAAGGACAGTGTGTGTGGAGAGACAGATAGGTACAAGCACAACACTTTGCCTGGCTTGGCCTGGCTTAGGAGGGGAGGATTGGCAAGGTAGGTTTTGAGGGCTTTGAATGCCTTGTCGCTTTCATTGTTCTAGCCCTGCGCCTTTCGTAACACCTTGAAAACGGGGAGGCACTTGTCCGTAGACCTGGACACAAATTTGTTGAGGGCGGCCACCCTCCCTACTAGCCATTGTACATCATTAATACTTCATGGAGGTGCCATAGAGAGAATGGCGTCCACCTTCTCTGGGTTTAATTCTATCCCCCTTTCTGATACTAGGAAGCCAAGGAACTTCCCTCAACTCACACTGAAGGCACATTTGGCCAGGTTAAGCTTCATTTGGTACCGCCGTAATATTGCAAAAGCCTCCCGGAGATCGGCTAGGTGTTTTGCCGAAGTCTTAATTTTTATAAGCAAGTCGTCCATATATACTTCCATGTTCCGGTCAATCTGCTCCTTAAACATCCGACTCACAAGTTGCTAATAAGTCGCCTTGGCGTTCTTTAGGCCGAATGACATAGCTTTATAGCAATAAAGGCCTTTATCGGTGACGAACGACGTCTTTTCTTCAATGTTAGGGTTCAGGCAAATCTGGTTGTATCCAAAATAAGTATCCATAAAGCTCAACATTTGGTGGCCTGCGGTCGAGTCCACGATCAGATCTATTCGCGACAAGGGAAAGTTGTCTTTGGGATAGGCCTTTTTTAGGTTGGTGAAGTCCACACACATCTTCTACTTGTCACTGACCTTTTTAATTAGCACAACATTGGACAGCCACTCAGGGTAGTGGGCTTCCCGAATGAACCCTGCGGCCAAGAGGCAGTCTACCTCCTTGGCGATAGCAGCGCATTTTTCTGCATTGAAACTATGGTGCTTCTATCTTAATTTTCCTTGCTTCAAGATCCACACACAAGTTGTGTTGGATGATGTCGTGATCAATCCTATGCATGTCTTCGTGGATCCATACAAATACATCCTGATGCTTGGCCAACAACTGTCTCATGACCTGTCGCATATCAGGTTCTAAGCTTTCGCCTATCTTAACCATGGCCCCCGACTAGTCGTCGAACATGTGGATTAGCTTGAGTGGCTCGTCTGGCTCGCCACGCATTAGCGCTTGTTTGTCCATGACTTTTTCCTCTTCCGAGACAAGCTGGGGAGGCCATGGGAGGTCATCATTTCCTTGTCTAGCAGGCTTTATCGAATGAATGCTCATTTGGGGCTTTAGCTCTTGCATGTAACATTCTCAAGCTATTACTTGTTCTCTTTTGACTTCCCCTACTCTTATCGCAGTGGGAAACTTCATCTTCAAATGGTGGGTGGACGTCACCGCCTTCAATCTGTTTAGTGTTGGTTGCCCTAGAATGACATTGTAGGATGAGGTGGCTTTTACCATTATAAAATTTGCCATAGTAGAAGAAATGTGTAAGTGTTCTCCTGCCAACACCGAAAGGGTGATGACTCCCACAGGTTAGACCACGTCTCCCGTGAACCCCTTCAGCAACATGGGCGCTGGCCGTAGGGGAGCCAGATTGATACTCACGAGACTGAAAGCCTCCCAAAAGAGTATATCTGCCAAGTTACCGTTGTAGATGAGAATCCTTTGAAGAGTGAAATTGGCTACCAGCATGGTGACCACCAACGCGTCATCATGAAGGTGGAGGCTCCTTGACACATGATTAATGTGGCAGTTTCATTCTTCCTTATAGGTCTGTTCTGCCACATATATTTCCTGAAAGCATGCCCTTTTCACGTGCGCTTTTCTACTGGAAAAAGTGGATCCTCCCCTACAAACCCTCCAGCGATGGTCTTGATTTTGCCCGGGGGAAGACCTTGACATGGGGGGTTCATGATTGGTCTTGTTGAACCCCTCGCCCTTCTTGCCTTCTTGGGCTCTCACTTCTTCTTATTCGATCATACCCGCTTTGGCCCTGCTCCTGCTTATCCTGCCGGTTTTGTCTATTTACCCATGGCGATTCCCCCTCCTTTCATTTAGGGTTTTGCATTATATTGTGCCTTGGGTGGAAGTCCTGTGAAAATGACAATAGTGGCCTTCTCTTTCTCGTGCTTTTGCTTCCCGGGTGGGGTGGTTCCTTTTTCTATCGTCAATGCTGGTCGGTCGTGGCGAGGACCAGTATCTTTTGTTGATGAAGGCAGGTCGTGCCTATGCTCTTGTCAACCTGGCCCCCCTTATCCATTAGCTTCGTCTAGGCTGGGGCTTTGGCCTTTTTGTCGGCCTGTTCCATCTTCGTTTTCCTCAGTGTCTTCAGCATTGATGAACCCATAAGCCTGGTCCATAAACTGTCTCAAGGGGTTTCGAGGCTACATGCCGCCCAGGAGGGCAGCAAGTGTAATTTTCTCATCCTGATCATTTGTTGTCATGCGTTCTTTATTGAACATGAACAGATAAGACTACAAGCTTTCGTCTTCTTGCTGCTTAACCTTCAAGAGGTAAGCAGCCAGTTGTCATCTCTTTCAATTGGCCATGAATTGTGTGAGGAAAAGGTGCGATAGATCCTTAATGTGGCGAATGGAATTTGGTGCCAAGGATACGAACCAAGCTCGTGCTGTACCTTTTAGGGTCGAGGGGAAAGCCCGACAGGCGATCTCGCCTAGAAACCGATGCAGGGTCATATGTGTTCTGAAAATGTCCAGGTGCTCCAAAGGATCTTTAGACCCTTCATATGCACTACCATCACGTTAGCGTTGTAGGGCAAGCGGGTGCTAGTGAGCATCTGGTCCATAGAGGAGGATGCCCCTACTCTCTTGCCCATCTCCTGGTACTTATTTTGGAGTTCCTGGAAGTTGTGCCGCATTCTCCTCTTATCTTCCTTGTCATACACCATGGCTACTCTGTGTGACTCCCCTTCTTGGTTGTGGCTTGGCTCCAAGTCTTTTGCTGATCTGTGGGAGCCTTCTCGTAAGCCTCATTTTCTTTCTGGAGCGCTTCCCTTGCATAATCAACCTCTTCACCAACTCATCCTTCTCTATTAAATGTGCATCTATGGTTCTTGATGAGACCTCTAGCCCCGGGTTGTTTGAGAACGAGTTGTTGCCAGCCTACGAAGCACACGTTAAGTTGATAGGAAATAAAATTCCACATATGGCTCCACTGTTTTGGACGTATTTCGTATGTACAACCGAGTCTCCTCGGACAGCCAAGGGGTTGGCTCCCTCTCCTACACAAACACAAATTCAGAGGAGGCTCGAGAATGTTTCGGTGACCCTCTGATGCCTAAGTAAGCTTTCTTTAATGGTGGTGTTAATGGAATTTTTTGCATAAGTCTGAATGTACCTTGTGGTAAGCTTTTTATAGGAGGTGTGGGGAGAGAAACTTGCACATGTTGTCAGGGGTAGTCCTGTCACTTTCATACTCTGGCTGCCTGTAGCATTTAATATGTGGTGTATCGGAGAAAAGTAATTAATGTAGCGCGGGTTCCTGACTAACACTTCGGCAACTTCTCTCAGGGCGTTGTTGCTTCTCCTGCATGCCTTCCAGCAGTTGCATTTGCAACTCATGAGTGCCTGAGGTGTCTAATAGGTTTGTGCGTGTCAGCCCTTGTCAACCTTGTCAGTACCTCATCATTTTTCCATGCCAATTTCTCTCGATCTCCATTTCTACCACCTCATGGGCCTTTCGGCCGGGTCAAATGGATCTCTTGGTTGCAGGATGGGCTTCTTATGGCCCGCTCGGCCGGGGTTCTTATCTTTTCCACATAAATATTTCTACACTAATTATGAAAACTTGGCGCATCCAAACATCCCCAAAAGCCATTGAGCTTAAACTTATGCACGGAAGTAATAAGAGAAGGTCTAATAACCTTTTTTTAGTGTGCCTTCAATTTTTATAGTAGATAATTAATTTCTAAGGGTAATGAGAAAAATGCAATACCAATTCAAGAATACAACAACTGATGTAAGATAATCAACTCTATATCTACATATTGCCTAAGAGGGGCACACAACATGTGTAGACGCCTGGATGGGTACTTGAGATTTGAATGGAGAACAACAAAATCGTGCCCCATGCAACATAGAATGGGTAAAACCCAAATCTGACTTGTGAAATCAAAGTGCTCTTGGATTTGGAGAACCATCAGGAAATCAAAGTCATATTTCGAGTTTAATGAGATACCAAACATTTCGAAGCTAACAAATAAATTTAAGAAAATATTACATCACAAAAACTAAGAGTTAGAGGGAGAGTGGAATCATAGATCAGATGAAAAATGCACGACATTGGTGAACGAAAGTTGGACTCAATCCATGACATTAGGAATCATTGTATACCAGTAGAAGTAATCTTGAGAGGGAAGCGAGATTCAGAGGGACGCGATCTTGAAAGGGCTTAAGGTTCTGTAATGGAAAGGGAAATATGAAGGTTCTTCACGTGAAAAGAGGATGGAGGCAAAGAGGCTGGCATGAAAGAGGCAAAGAGGCGTGCATGGGGCTTACCCCAGTATGCCTAACTTTAGGCTTTTTCCTTGCAAAAATACGCACCACTACTACCAATTGGTTTGTTTAAATCTACACTATTGTTTTTAAATTTAGACTGCGTTTAAATGTTGAGTTGAATTGAATTGATAAAATATTGTTAGAATATTATTTTTTAATATTATTATTATTTTAAGATTTAAAAAAGTTGAATTGTTTATTATATTTTGTGTTGAGATTTAAAAAAGTTATAATAATGAATTGAGATTAGTTAAAGATCCAAACGAAGCCATGCAGGTTTTATGATGCAAATCTCCAAATTTTACATTATTGTGTTGAACTATTTTAAGGAAGTGAATCTACACAAATATAATAAGAAAAGTTTAATCTTCTATGAATTGAGGCAATATCATTTTTTTTTCAAATATTTTATTTACGTTTATTTTTGTCTTCATAGGAAATATTTCATTTCAAATTTTAGAAGTGATTCTGATTTCAATTTTGGTCAAAGTTTTTGCAGGATTCTCGTTTACTCAAGTAGTTAATTTCATGCAATAATTTAGATTTTTTATTTTTGAAAATATTTTCATAATTTTGAATTTTGAATGTATTTAAGTTCAGCCTATGGGTTTTATGAAATAATTTCAAATTTTATTATTAATCAATATTTTCTAGAGTTTTTTTTTCTCCTTTTGTGTATTGGATCTTTTTCTTAATCTCAATCCCTAATTTCTTATGATTAATTAGCCGTTAGAATAGTTCTTATTTTATCCAGCATCATTTTACCACCGTAAAAATTAATACCTAAAAGTACATTATTCTCTTTTATTTCCTAAACACACTTACTTCAATATTAGTTCCATCATTTTAAATTATTCATAAGTTTATGTTCATAAAATATATTTTTCATAAGTAGTCTATGCTAAAAAAAAAAAAAAGAAATCTATTAATTAAATTAAATTAAATGTTTGGGTGGATCAAGGTTCCCTTGTATTCGGGAAATAATTTAGAAGTTTCAAATAAGAGAGAAATAGATGTTTAAAATAGATTATATATTATGTATTAATATAATAAAAATAATATATATAATATTTTAAAAAAAGTAATAAATATTGTAATATTATATTTTTATGAATGGGATTATTGGAACTCTATTTTATTTGGCACAACACAAATTATATAAACACATACAAATTATCACTCGTAAATTGTTGCGTTTAGGCCTGATTTGTTTTTCGAAATTATCTTATCTTATCTCATCTCAACAAATACATTTTAATTTTAAATTTTTAACTTTTTAATTTTTATCTAATCATCATTCCGACCCAGCCCGAAATTTTAGGTTTTGTTTGGTTACACATATGAGATAAAATGAGATGAGATAAAAATTAAATAAAATATTATTAAAATATAATTTTTTAATGTTATATTTATTTTAAGATTTAAAAAAGTTGAATTGTTTATTATATCTTGTATAAGAATTTGAAAAAATTATAATGATTAGATAAGATGAGATGGTTTGATTTGTGTAACCAAATAAATTATTCCCAACCAAATTAACCAACCGAAACATAGTGGTCAGAAGCGTAACAATTCCGATTTGTTTTTGAATAATTCGGTTTGGCTCAAGTAATACCCGATAATAGAAAACTGCTGATCCCATACATGTATACCCACTTTGAAACAACACTGTTTCATATTTACCCGACTCCTTCAAATGCCATTGTTCACTTTGTTCTGATTCTTTTCAACCTCTCCCTTAATCGTAGCGAGCTGATCCAGCGTGTATTAATGAAACGGTGCGTTGCATGTATAAAAAAAAAAATGGTGCGTTTAAGAAAAAATTGCATTCCTCACAAGTCCTCCTTATGAAACAGTGCGTTTCATATAAAAAACCCCTAGCCTCTATGCCTCCAACCTCTTTTCATGCGCAAAATCTCCATTTCCCTTTCCATTACAGAACCCTAAAGATCGTGTCCCTTTGTATGTTACACTATAGATCTAGAAATAAGGAAAATGGATGGGTAATGAATAATTGTAAGATTGTATTGAAATTGATGGTGGAAATTCTCTTGCTGCTCCAAACAGTCTCAGAATACAGAAATTTTCTAGATGCCCAATGACCGTCTGCTTAAGGAATATATTGAAAATAGTAAAAAGACTTAACTACCTTTACAATGGCCCATATTGTAAATGAAATAAAAATACTATAGCAATGAGAAGATGCCCACTGGTGACCCACGGACACAAGCCCAGCGTGATTCCCTTCTCCCAAGCCCATATGACCCAGCTCAAAGCCTCAAAACACTTCTAGGATCTTCTTCCTTCGGTCCCTTCATTCGCACGAACCAGCAGAACCTCCAAGATTCCACCTCTGTCTTCCTCTCCTATGCCCATGGTAGTAGACGTGTAACACTGAATCTCGCTTCCCTCTCAAAATCGCGTTTGATCATCCATATCTTCTTTTCAGCTTTTGATCCGAGCAGACGCCAATCGCAACAAATTAGGTTGGGTGTATTTACTTCAGTGTATTGCCGAAAATGGTGGTGATAGAAGTGGAAGAGACCAACAACGTCAATCCACCAAAATCGAAATCAAAATCGAGATCAACATCCACTTCGGCGAGTGCCAACAGGGACGCCTCCGATGGCTTCGAGACCGCCAGCGATGCCGAACTTCCCAGCGACGGCGACGACGAAGACTACAACAATGATGGAGGAGGAGCAAGGGATATTGGAGAGCAACAACAGCCACAAGGGGAGCTAGAAGACCAGAAAGTTGCTCCACAAGTCCAATCCGAAGGCACACTGAACGACGACGAACGGAAACAGGTTTCTTCGTGTTTTGCTGCTCGATTTCTGTGTCTTAGAAGTTTATAGTTTGTGTATATTTTAAAATGTTCAATTCGAATTGTGCACCCCGGGATTAGTCCGGACTTCGTTCTTCGACACCCGGTGCCAATAATAAAAAAAGTTCAATTCGAATTCTTATTGTAGTTATTAGAAATGAGAACCTTTTCCTTTCAATTGGTTATGCTTTGGTAATAGTTATTTGATCTTCTTGTCTTTTGGACTTTATGAATGTTCCAGGTTAGGTTATTATGACATTGCCAGTGATATTTCTATAATTATGATTTCATATTTCGTGTTTTATGCATTAAACGCGTAATTTTTTCTTTCATGGGAAATAACCTTGTCTATTTTGAGAGCTAGTTCCTAAAATGTGTGCACCAAAATAGCTTCATAATATTGTGCAGAAGATATTTTATTGATATTGAAATAGGCATAGCCCAAGTATACATGAGATTACACCTAGTTAGGAACTAGAAACGGATACAAGGAAATCATGAAAGTTGAGACCACTAAAATCTATAACATTGGCCCACATAAATAAAGTCTTGTAGAAAAAACTCTTAAAACTCTTCCAAAGAGCGTTTTCGATCGTCAAAATTTCGGTCATTCATTTCCCTCAAAATGCATCAAAGTAGACAAATGGGAGCCATCTTCCAGACAGCTACAATCTGGGGTATCCCCTTGATCCCTCTCCAACTAGCTAGTAGATCAACCACTCTCCCTGCCATAACCCATGCTAATCCCATTTTGCTGAAAAAGTAATTCCATGAGGCCCTAGCAAACTCAAAATGTAGAAGTAAATGATCCACTGTTTTGCCACTATTTTTGTACATACAACACCAATCAATAAGGATAAGCCCATGTTTCCTTGGGTTGTCAATGGTCAGGATCTTCCCTAAGGATGCAGTCCAAACAAAAAAGCAGCCTCAAGAGGTGCTTTACTCCTCCAAAATGCTCTTCCAAGGAAAGTGATTACTAACTTGAGTAGTAAGAACCTCATAGAAAGAGCGTACAGAAAAATTTCCTTTACAAGAAGGAGTCCAAACAAACTTATCCACCACTGTATCACCAGTTCCAATGGTGTATAGCAAGTTAAAAATATCAGCAAAGATGCCAACCTCCCAATCATGTGCCTCCCTAATGAAACTAGCATTCCACTGTTGTGAGCCATTAGTAATTTCCCTCAAATCAGCCCCCAAAGCATCATGTTCCCTTGCAATTATGAAAATAAAGGGACAAGCATCTTTAAGAGCAATATCTCCAACCCAAACATCATGCCAAAAACTAATTCTAGTACCATCCCCCATAATCAGCCTAGTGTGGCTAGAGAAGGACCCCCAACCTTTCCGGATATGTTTCCATAACCCCACTCCATATGCCCCCTAACTTCATTAGAACACTAACCCCTGTACTCCCGTACTTAATATCAATCACAATCTTCTTAATACTTCCCTCTCATAATTATATCTCCACATTCATTTCCCTAAGAGAGCCTTGTTGAAGACCCTCAAATTGCGAACCCCCAACCCACCACCCCTCAATGGGGAGCACACCTTGTCCCAGCCCACTAAATGAACCTTAAACTTCTTGCTGAGTCCACTCCACAAAATCTTGTTGGAGCTTCTCCATCTGCAAGGCAACACTAGTTGGGAGAGAAAATAATGATAAGAAATTTGTGGGAAGGTTTGAAAGCGTTCTCTTTATTAAGGTAACCCGACCCCCTTTAGACAAATACAACCTTTTTCACCAGCCAGCCTTCACTCTATCTTCTCTAGCACCTCATCCCAAATATTCTTGCCTTTGAATGGTGCTCTCAATGGAAGATCAAGATACTTCGTAGGCAGCAAAGAAACCACACAACCCAATAAACTGGCCAGAACCCTTTCATCGCGAACGTTACCCAACTGAAGCCGACCACATTCTATTAAGAGCCTCCACGACAATAACAAATAAGAGGGGTGATAATGGATCTTCTTGTCTCAACTCCTGTGACCTGTTGAAGAATCCCACAGGGCCACCATTCACCAAAACTGAGAATCACACCATTGACACACAATGCCTAATCCACAATCTCCATCTCTCCCCAAAACCACATCTCCTCAACAAGTAAAATAGGAATTTCCAATTAACATGATCATAAGCCTCCTCCATTCTAATTTACACAAAATACCCGGAACTCTTGACTTAGTCCTGCTGTCCAAGCATTCATTAGCGATGGGGACTGAATCTAATATTTGTCTTCCCCTTACAAATGCATTTTGAGACTTAGAAATGATTCTATCCATGACCAAGTTTATCCTATTGACAAGAACTTTTGAAATTATCTTGTACATACCATAGACAAGACTAATAGGACGGAAGTCCTTCACCTCCATTGGACCAACCTTTTTGGGAACAAGTGCAATGAATGTAGAATTAAAACTCTTCTCAAACATCCCAAAAGTGAAAAACTTGTGAAAAACCTTCATAATATCCTCTTTCACCACCTCCCAACAAGTATGAAAAAATTCCATAGTAAAACCATTAGGGCCCGGAGCTTTGTCTCTATTCATTTTTCTAACTACTTAATGTACCTCTTCCTTTTCAAAAGAACTCTCAAGCCAGACCACACTTGTCTGATCAATTGCCTCAAAAGATAGAACATCTAGTCTAGGCCTCCAATCAAATGGTTCTGAAAGCAACTCTTCGAAATGTCTAGCAATATGATCCTTGATAAGGATCTGGTATTAATGTATTTAAGTTGTACTTGTCTTCTAACTGTAAGCTAAGTATAGAAGTAGAGATATTTTGAAGATTGAGGAGTACCATACAATGCTTTCTTCTCTTCAGTCAAAAACAAATACCTGTCGTGAGTCATTGAATAGAAAACTCATCAGGCACAAGATCCATGTAACAATCAGGGATGGGAGTTTTATGACTGTGTCAGACCTTTAGGGCATAACCTCCTGGGAGATTATGTCTCGAGTCGGGGAGCATCTTTATGGATATCTTAGTTTGCTCATATAGTTCTTTCTTGTGATTATTTTGGTTGCTTATTTAGTATTACTCAGGTGAAGTGGCGAAACTTTTACCTTGAATTCCTTTTTCTATTAATGTTTTAATGTATTTATTGAGTGTGTATATATATATATATACACATATATATATATATATATATATATATATATTCAGTGCTAATTGCTAAATATGGAATCTACTTTTGATGGCTATATCTACCTTTGTACTGCTATGAAATATCTGAATATTATTTTATCTTGCATTAAAGCAGAAAGCCTTAGCGCAAGCAAATGATTCGAAATTGCAAGGAAATAAACTGTTTGGAAATGGGCAGTATGAGGAAGCATTATTACAATATGAACTTGCTTTACAATTCGTGCCAGCCATGTCCTCCTCTGTGGAATTATGTTCCATATGCCATGCAAATCGTGCAGTGTGTTTTCTGAAACTGGTATGTTGTTCTTTCTAATGATAGAGTGATATTTATGTAATCCTACATTTTTCTTCTTTAATCTTCACTGAGATTTTTTTTATGAACTTTAAACTTTACCGAGATAAAATTTCAGAAAGCCCATATTTGATATGTTATGAAATAAAAGAAAAAGAATATTATGAGGGATTGAAACATCAATTGACAATTGAGATATCAAGTGCTGGCACCTTTATGTATACTTTGTTCATAGCAATAGTTTTGAGTTTTTATTTTAAAAAAAAAAAAATTGAGTTATATGATTGATTTTGGAAAAATCTATCCACCACCTTGAAAATTGAGTCAAACCCTCCGACTGCCATTAGGAGACCGAAACAAAAAATCATACCCAAAAATCTTACCAAGGCGTTTGAGGTATTGGATGTGGAGTGTACTGTGCATTTTTCTGCTTGTCCATTAGAAATTTGATTATATGACAATGCCAAATAATTTTCTCAATATCTCTTTGAAGTACTTGCCAACATAATCTAATTTTCTCCCATGGAAGCCGTCCTATCTCATCCACTCATCCAAATTGCTGGATTCTCTGACAACAAAGTCGTGTATGGAAGTGTTTGGTAAACCAATCTTGCCATATAATTGATACCCATTTTGGAGACTGAAGTCAGAGTGCTTGGAAAATGAATTAACTGCCATGCTATTTCTTTAGCTCTTCAAAAACTCTTATTTGTACAGCCATAGAATTGCTTGTTGGGGCTGCTGAGCATAACAAACCAAAGCCAAAGACAGATCAAGGTAGCTTTCCTACTAAGTGTCATGAGTCTACATACTTCCATGCTCGCACTTTGAATATTCGAAAGGGGCATTAAGGCTTGGTTTGGATTGAGAGGGGCTCTCAACTCATCTCATCTCATCACTACAACTTTCACAAAGTCCCACACAAAATACAATAAACAATTCAATTTTTTCAAATCACAAGACAATAATAATATTAAAAAATAATATTCTAACAATATTTTATTTAACTTTCAACTTTCATCTCAACTCACTATCCAAATCTAATCTAAATCATTTGATCTGGGTTGGGGTGGCAAGTCACTCCTATAGGTGTGTGATAACAGAGCTGTATTGCTGGCAAGTATGCACTCAATTTTGCATCCCTGAAAATATATTCGTCTGTAGATTTAATTACTTCCATGCCTCCTTTTCACAGAAGGAACAAAGTCATTATGAGACATAGTGATTTCTTTAGGCACACAGTAATTGGTGCCATGATAGAGCTATAATATTTGATAGAGAGCTTATAAGCCATGTAATATATTTTGGGATGCGGATGGATTTACTATGGGATTCTATCAAGCTTGTTGGGAGGGGATTAAGGAAGACCTTATGAAAGTCTTTCATGATTTTCATGCTTATGCTAGATTCGAAAAGAGCCTTAATTCTACCTTTCTAGCTCTAATTCCCAAAAAGACAGGATATGTGGATATTAAAGGCTATCGCCCCATTAGTCTTGTGAATGGGGTGTATAAGATCCTCTCCAAAGTGCTTGCGAATAGATTGAGCTTAGTGGTGGAAAAGCTAATTTCAAAGCCACAAAATGCCTTTGTAAAAGGGCGACAAATTCTTGATTCAGTCCTCATTGCAAATAAAGTTTTGGATGGACGTTTAAAGTCTAGAGAACTTGGGCTGCTTTGTAAGCTAGACATAGAGAAAGCTTACGACCACATCAATTGGCAGTTTTTACTTTATCTACTTGCAAGATGTGGCTTTGGGGGGGAAATGACAGAAATGGATAGAATTTTGCATCTCTTCAGTGCGATTCTCTATTTTGGTGAATGGATCACCGGCGGGTTTCTTCAACTCCTCCCGTGGTTTGAGACAGGGATATCCTCTTTCTCTTCTACTTTTTTTATTCATCATGGAAGCTCTAAGTAAGATGATTGAGGGCTTGGTGGATGGGGGCTTTCTTTATGGTTTTCCGGTGGGGAATGACAATCTTAACATCTCTCACCTGTTATTTGCTGATGACACTCTAATTTTTTGCGGTGCACATCTTGGTCAAATTCAAGCCTTGAGGGCGTTACTCCTTTGCTTTGAAGCTACATCAGGCTTGAGTATTAACCTTTCAAAGCCTGAATTAGTGCCAGTGGGGGCCGTTCATGAAGCAGAATCATTGGCTACACTCTTGGATGCAAGGTATCTTCACTGCCTCTAAAATACCTTGGTTTACCATTGGGTGCCTCTTTTAAATCTAAAAGGATCTAGGATGGAGTCGTCGAAAGGGTGGAGCGCGGTTGGCTTCTTGGAAGAGGTTATATTTGTCGAAAGGTGGTAGGTTGACTTTGATTAAAAGAACTCTTTCAAACTTACCCACGTACTTTTTGTCTTTGTTTCCGCTTCCTACAAAGGGATTTCCTATGGAGTGGTTTGGGAGATGAGTTTAAATTTCATCTGGTCAATTGGTCAACGTTTTGTACCAATGTTTTGAATACCGTACCGGTCAAGGCACTGGAACGAAATATTTCGGTACCAGTACCGTTTCGGGATAGCGTTTCGGGATAATGTTTCGGGATAGTCGATCTATAAATAAACTATATATATAAATATATATAAAAATTATATTCTAAAATAATAGTTTATATATAAATAAATTATATGCAAATACATATATATATAAATTATAAATAGTCTAGTCTGAATTGAGGGTTAAAAAATAAGCTTGTAGTTTGAAAAAACGAAAAAAAAAAAAAAAAAAAACACAGGCCGAAATATCGGCCAGTACCGGCCGAAATATAGGCCGGTACAGGCTAAATTGAGGCCGGTATGACCGGTACCGGCCGGTATTTTGGCCGGTACGGAACAGGTAGAGTACCTGTACCGGCCAGACGGCCGAAACGAAAAATTTCGGCCGTACCGGCCGGTACGGTACGAAATTTAAAACTTTGTTTTGTACACCAATTTGTGGGGGAGGGTTGGGGATTCGTCAATTGATAAAATTTAATCAAGCTCTTTTGGAAAAATGGTTGTGGAGATACCAACTTGAAGGGGAAGCTCTATGGAAGTTGGTTATATACTCTAAATTTGGAGAGGCTTGGGGAGGTTGGTGCTCGAATGAGGTACGAGGCACATATGGAGTGGGGTTATAGAAATATATAAGGGGACATTGGGAGACATTTAGAGGACATGAACATATGGTGGTGGGTGATGGTTCTCACATCAGTTTTTGGTATGATAAATGGTGTGGTGTGGCGACCATAGCCTTTTTGAGCTCGCAAGAGAAAAGGATGCAACGATTGCTGATCTTTTGGTCCTTTCAAGTGGCCCCCCTCAACGGAATATTGATTTCATTAGGGCAACCCAAGATTGGGAGGTGGAAATTATTTTAGAGTTCTTTGCAACATTGTATTCAATAACTATACCAGGGGATACCAGGGACAAGATGCACTGGAGTCTTTCTAAGAAAGGCAACTTCACTATTAGATCATTTTACCAAGCTCTAACGAGTCCTGGTTTGACCATGTTCCCGTGGAAGAGTATATGGCAGACGAAAGCTCCTTCAAAAGCGGTTTTTTTTTTTGTTTGGACAGCAAACACTGGACAAGATCCTGACCACAGATAACCTGGGAAAGCGTCGGGTAATTGTGACTGATTGGTGTTGTATGTGTAAGAAGCAGGCAGAATCAATAGATCATTTGCTTCTACATTCCGAGGTGCCCAGGGTCATGTGGGATGATTTTTTTACGAGAGTCGGTTTGTCTTGGGTCATGCCTCTTAGATTGGTGGACTTCCTTGCAAGTTGGAGAGGCATTCAGGGTAACTCACAGGTGGCAGTCATTTGGTGTATGGTTCCTGTTTGTATGTTGGTGTATCTGGAGGGAAAGAAATGCAAGAAGCTTTGAAGACTGTGAGAGAACAACGGATGAACTTAAACTTTTCTTCTTTAAGTCATTGCTTTTATGGGCAGGAACCATTGTTTGTAATGGAGTAAATGTTCATGACTTGCTTCTTTCGATCATAAACCCTAACTAGGTGTTTCTTATATATACTACTTTTGTACCTGGGCTTTGCCTATTTCTGTTAATAAATTTTCTATTATTACCTATAAAATATATATATATATATATATATATATATATATTTTGGGATGCAATTGTCTTCTAACCGTGACCTAAGTAGTGTATTTCTGAGCTGGACGAGTTCAAAACTTTCTTTTTCAATACACTTCCTCTGGACAGTCGATAGATTTTAATGGAATTTACTTCCATGATTTTCTAGTATCTTTTTTTCCTTCTAGACAGGTGTCTCTCTTATATGCATTATTTGCACTAGGGTTCGGCCTTTTGCACTTTCTAATAAAAATTTTTACTTACAAAAAGAAATTGTGACCTAAGTATGGAAGGGGAGATCTTTTCAAGATGGATGGGTGCCACATAATGCTTTATTATCTTCAGTCAAAAGCAAATTGTTGTAGGGGGCTATGGAATACAAAATGTCAATTTACTTTGAATAGATGTGCTTCATTTCATCTGAACTAATGGGTTTTCTATTGTTCATTTGTCTGTTTTCTGTACTCAAGTTTTGCAGACTTTTGAGTTTTTGATTTTACAGAGCTTTTAAATTTATTTATTTGCATATAGGGAAAATATGATGAAACAATCAAGGAATGCACAAAAGCATTAGAACTAAATCCTACGTATATGAAAGCATTGATTAGGAGAGGAGAGGCTTATGAAAAGCTTGAACGCTTTGAGGAGGCTATTGTTGGTAAGTTTGGATTTACTACAATATTTAAATCCTTGGATTGTTGCTAGATATTATATTTATTAATTGCTTTCCTTTGTTGTCTTTGATTATGTAGCGTAGTTCTGAACAGCTTGCTGACATGATGGAATTTTCTAACTGATTTTGTTCTCAAATTGACTTGTAGATTTGAAAAAAATCTTGGAATTGGATCCTTCAAATGACCAAGCTAGGAAAACCATACACCGCTTGGAGCCATTGGCTGAAGAAAAGCGAGAAAAGATGAAGGAAGAGATGATTGGTAAGCATAGTAAATGTTCTTTGTGATTTCTTCTTTCTTGTCTTTTATCACTTGACTTCTAGCATCTTCTCCTTGGATCTGAAAAAGGTTTTTTTTTTTTTTTTTTGGCAACTATTGTAAGCGATGTCCTTTTGTACCAGGTTTGCCTCTTTCACCAAGGCTAGATATTGGTGAAATGCCCCCACCTATATCTTACGACATAAACACGCACACGCACATGCACAAAAACACACACTGTGCCGAGGGCCTTAAATGTAAAAGAATTGAAAGTAGCATGAGATTTTCGGATGCGCTAGTTTTTGTGAGCATCATACGGTCTTGCCTATGAATATCTGGTGCTTTTTGTTTGCACTTCTTATGTATTTATCTCAGATGTTTTTCTTTGGTTTTATTCTCTGTATATTGACACTTGAATTGTATATGGTTGATTTTACCTTTCAAAAAGAATTTTATATGGTTGATTTATACCGATGCTCATCTAGATATTGGATGCTTCATAGAATTTTATAATCCGAGTATTTTATGCTTTTAACTAAAATTTGCATGCTTCTAATTTGCACACTTCATGGCTTGTGTATTATAAATTGGTCTTGTGAGCAGGGAAGCTGAAAGAAATGGGCAACTCTTTATTGGGTCGATTTGGGATGAGTGTTGACAACTTCAAAGCTGTCAAAGATCCAAACTCCGGTTCCTATTCCATTTCGTTCCAACGTTGAGTCTTAATTGATTTGGTCAACATCAACCGCGTTAGTGTAATGGAAGCAGTCATCTGAATGGGGATGGGGGGCACTACTTCATTTGCAGGTTCCAACCATTATTACAAGTGAAGTGCAGTGCAGTGCAGTGCAGCGCAGCGTTGATTAAAGTTATAGAATATAAGTAGTAGTTTTGTTTCCTCCATAAGAGATTGAAGTGATGTGGTCTTTTTAGTTTACTTTTGGTGTCTATGGGTCGTAAGTTTATACTTATTAGTGATTCTCGTTCAACTTCTTTATTGCTGATGGTCTCTGCATCTCCAGTTTTTTTTTTTTTTTTACTAGTATTTTCATGGGTAATGATATATATATATATATATATATATATATATATATACAATCTTTTTTACAACTCTTTATAATTTTGTTTTAAATGTAGGGTAATTATGTACAAGTTAAAATTTAAATAAAAAAAGTAGTGTTCTTGATGAAGTAACACTTATCACATTTTTTTTTTCCTTTTTTTTTTTTTTTTTTTTTTTTTTTTTTTTTTTTTTTTTTTTTTTTTTTTATAAAATAACACACATTGGTTTCGAAGAGTCAAATCTAAAAATATCCTTTGCAATTACAAAATTTTTTAAGTTCTCTGAAAACATCATCTGAAAATATCAAAAAATATACTGTGTGAGACGGTATCAGTTCAGTTCTCTGAAATTGATCCTCTGCAATTACAAAATTTTTAAGTGTCAAATCTAAAAACTATTAAAAATTACGTACCACATGGAATAATGATAAGCTTTTGCAAAAATACGCACCACTAGTATCAATTGGTATTGTTAAATCTACACCATTGTTTCTAAATTTAATGATATGTTTTACGATGTTAATCTAAATTGATGCAGGAATTCGGGTCTAGATTTTACATTAAATGGTTTGGATTCAGATATGAGTTTAGATGAGTTGAGATGGTTTGTAAATAGTAAAATAAAAATTAAATTATTTTATTATATTTTGTGAGAATTTGGAAAAGTTGTTTGGGATTTAAAAAAGTTGAATTGTTTATTATATTTTGTGTAAAAATTTAAAAAAATTGTAATAATAAGATAAGATGAGTCGAGATGAGTTTTGAATGCAAATGGGGTCTAATTGTGTTGAACTACTTTAAGAAGGTGACTCTACACAAATATAGTAAGAAAAGTTTAGGCTGTGTTTAAATGTTGAACTGAGTTGAGTTAAGTTAAAATGATAAAATATTATTAGAATATTATTTTTTAATATTATTATTATTTTGAGATTTGAAAAAGTTGAATTGTTTATTATATTTTGTATTAGAATTTGAAAAAGTTATAATAATAAGTTGAGATAAGATAAGGTTCCAAACGAAGCAGTCTTCTTTGGATTGAAGCAATATCAACCTTTTTTTTTCTTTTTTCCCAAATCTTCTATTTATATTTATTTTTGCTTTTATAGAAAATATTTCATTTCAAATTTTGGAAGTGATTGTGATTTCAATTTTGGCCAAAGTTTTTACAGGATTCTTGTTTACCTGTTCATTTAATTTCATGCAATAATTTAGATTTTCTATTTTTGAAAATATTTTCATAATTTCGAATTTTGAAGGTATTTAAGCTCAGCCTATGGGCTTTATGAAATAATTTCAAATTTTATTATTAATCAATATTTTCTAGAGTTTTTTTTCTCTGTATTAGATCTTTTTTTAATCTCAATCCCTAATTTCTTATGATTAATTAGCCGTTAGAATATATTTTATTTTGTCCGGCATATTTTACTACTGTAAAAATTAATACCTAAAAGTACATTATTCCCTTTTATTGCCTAAACACACTTACTTCAGTATTAGTTCCATTATTTTAAATTATTCATAAGTTTATGTTCATAAAATATATTTTTCATAAGTAATTTATGCTAAAAAAATATGAAATCTTATTAATTTAATTAGATTAAATATTTGGATGGATCAAGGTTGCAATAATTAATAAGAGATAAATAGATATTTAAAATAGATCATATATTATGTATTAGTATAGTATAGAAAATAGATATAATATTTTAAAGAAAGTAATAAATATCGTAATATTATATATTTATGAATCGGATTATTGGAATCCTATTTTATTTGGCACCACACAAATTATATAAGCACATATAAATTACCACTAGTAAGCTGGTGTGTTTAGGTTCGGTGTATTTTCACAAATTATTTCATCTTGCCTCAATAAATATTTTTTAATTTTTAATTTTTAACTTTTTAATCTAATTATTATAATTTTTTTAAAATTTTAAATAAAATACAAAATATAATTTAACTTTTTGAATCTTAAAATAAAAATTATATTAAAAATTTAATTTTTAATAATGTTTTAACATTTTTATTCAAATTTGATCCCATGTTAGAAAGCAATGTCGAGAGTGGAGAGTCGAGTTGATATACAAGTATTAAGTAAAGTCGCTGGTTTTGGTTTTGGTGATCTTTCGTTGAAAAACAACGTGCCGAGTCAACATCCTGTTTTATCCTCTCCCTTTCCTTATTTTATTTTATTTTTTCGGTGGTCTCTCTGATATTTTATTTTTATGTCTATATAAATTCCATGAGATAAATAGAAATAGAAAAAACATCTTCACGGAGGTTTATTCCTTTCGTTGGAGCCTGCCATCCTGTTAGACTCGACGGGTTTTTTTTGTTTGTTTGGACGGGCCGACTCATTAACTCGTTCGTTTCTTCAGGAGCAGGCTTTTCTACGTTTTCTTCCTGTTGGGTAAGTTCGATTATTTTCTCCTTTTGTTTATTCCCAATTTTTGTATTGTTTCTTTTATTATCCTAAATTTTGATTCATTTGAGTCAGAATATCTCCTCTTTTTTTTTAGGTTTTCCTTATTGAACTGTTGAGGAACCAAAAAAGGGTCCGTTAGTGTAACTGTGCAATTATCACTCTCATGGCTGTTGAGTTTAGTTTCTTTGATGGGGCATTGGACGGGATATCATCGAAAATTATTCTTAACTTCGTATTATTTGTCAATCTTTCTAGTCTGAAATGAAATTGGGATCGGATGTTGGAGCTATTGTTGATTGTGAAATTGGGACTTTTGGGGGTTCAGAAACTAGCATCTTTTATAAGGTTGTGTTTGGTTCCATTGAATTTTGCTTAGAAAGATCCAACATTTCTACCTGGAAATCTTAGGATTTCGGGTGTCAAATCTTATTCTTTGGTAATATTTATTTTTTACATGATATCCATGATTTGTTCTCTTTCTTTTTTATTTTGATTTTTTTGGGGTCAAATTTCGCATGCTAAACCTACCCCTTTCGTGTGAAGGTGAAGTTATGTGTTGCTAAGGATCATGTCACTCTTGTAATGTTGCTGCTTTGGTAGTAACTCTGTCAATAACTCTTCCTTGGAATAGGGATCTGATTGATGTCTTGACGTATCTGATGCTGGTGTTCAAGCTAGACATCCTACAAGGATTGGTGGCTTCTAGTTGCTGCACCTAAATGGGCTTCGAAGTGCATTCTTTCTGAAAGTCAAAAGATTTTTTGCCTCTTTTTTGCCCTTTCCTGAATTGTAATTTTAGAAGCTGCATGTGGGAGGAACCTTGTTCAATGCTGAGCTCGCTTGTAGGTGCTTGATTTGGGGGCCAGGGAGACTAGAGTGGCCACTATTTGTTATTTCGTGTGATGGAAAATATCTTTTCCGTTACATGAGATTCTGAATTATTTTTTGTGATACCTTTACGGACTAAAATGTGGTTGAGATTTAAGCCCATCTTGTTATTCTTTTTGTTCTCCTCTATATTGTGCTTCGGTAATGCAACAGAAGAGGTTGAAAATGAAGTGTCACGAAAGATGAGGGCTGCTCCACACAAGAATGCAGGAAGTAATGTTATAGATGGCACTGCCATAGAGAATTCCTTTAATTTTGCGGATACTAATAATGGACTGGGAGAGCGGAACAGCGGAAGTGGCAAAGTTACGGTGTCAACAGTTGCATTATTTACATTGGCAATGGCTGCTGCCTCAGGTTTAGGTGCTGTCCCATTTTTCTTTGTGGAGCTTGATCCTCAGTGGGCCGGATTATGCAATGGAATTGCTGCTGGTGTGATGTTGGCTGCAAGTTTTGATCTCATAGAGGAAGGGCAGCAAGGGCATGATGCTGGAAATTGGGTTGTGATTGGAATTTTAGCTGGTGGAATATTTGTTTTGCTCTGTAAAAAGGTGACGTCGTTGATCTTTTGCTTTACCAGCATTTATCTGGTTCCCCTTGCATTCAAAATTCAGCATCTGCCTCTTGGCATTCTCATTTATGTTGCATTGTGTTGTGTGAATATATTTGTTTCTTGCTTTTTATCTGCCTCTTGGCATTCTCATAATGAATAGATTTATGCTGAGCTCGCTGGTGTGATGTTGGCTGGGCTCGCTTGTAGGTGCTGAGCTCGCTTGTAGGTGCTTGATTTGGGCAGGGCAACATGCTTTATCTGCCTCTTGGCATTCTCATAATGAATAGATTTATTATGAATATATTTTTTTTGATAAGTAATAAGAAATTTTATTGATATAAAGATAGGCGTAAGCCAGGTACACCGGAAGTATACATGTGAAAACACCGATTTATTACGAATATATGTTAACATGCTTTATTATTTTTCTGAATGTCGGCAAGGCAATATATGTAATTAATTAGAAGCGTAGTTAGTTCTATTGGTCCAATATGGCATTTGAAGAAATCCAAATAGAGATGTACCCAGGCTTGCCAATGTGTATCCAAATAAAGATGCCTCTTTCACTATATATTTGGTAAAAGTGAAACATGTACTTTTGGGAATACTTACAATTATGCATGGGGTTTCCCAATATTTTAACTTTGACTCAACCCACCTCAACTCCACTGATCGATTATGTTTTTGAGCAGTTTTTCTTTAAACTAATGCTTTTCGTGGTACATATGCTTATGTCTTCCTAAAAGAGTTTTCTCCTTTAATAAATAAGGTGAGCTGTATCAAGATAGTACGTCTTACATCACTTTTTGGGTTTTAGTTTCTTGAACAATATGGAGAAGTAAGTATGCTGGACATAAAAGGTGCTGATGCAGCTAAAGTCATTCTTGTTATTGGAATAATGACACTTCATTCATTTGGGGAGGGCTCTGGCGTTGGTGTTTCATTTGCTGGCTCAAAGGGGTTCTCTCAAGGTCTTTTGGTAACTTTGGCTATTGCTGTGCACAACATACCCGAGGGATTAGCTGTGAGTATGGTGCTTGCATCAAGAGGTGTTTCTCCGCAGAATGCCATGTTATGGAGTGTGATTACATCATTACCACAGGTAATATGTTATGCTTTATAATCCATTGCACTTTTTAAATGTATTTACATTGAGCGCAAAATGCATTCTTTGATCAATTTGGTCATATTGGCCGGGTAATCAATTGGTCGGGTTCAATATCAACTCATTCGGGTTCGGCTTCTTTTTGAATCAACACGAACTCGACACAAATATTAAAAGGGTCAATCACCTCGACCCAAACTCAATATGCTTAGTTCACAGGTTGATTCAACATGATCCATTTTAACCCATGAAAACAGAAAACGAAAAATAATCACGAACATGTGATCCCTCTTACTATAGGATAACGAGACAAAAGGCTATACAATATAATTCTAAGAAAATACTTAAACGAGTGCTATATTTTTCAATCTTCAACTCAATTTGTAGCAAAAAATCGTGTGGTGGGTCATAGGTTGGGCCAAGTGATCCGTGACCCAAATGACTTGAGTGATAGTTTTGTCCTGAATCAGGTTATCCTGTCAACCTGCTAGTTGACCCAACAGTGACCTGTAATAACTGGTTCGGATTCGGGTCGGCCAGAATTGACCAAACCCGAGTAAGCCTAACTCTAACACTTATTATGTGTTGTGTTCTGTTGGTGTCGTGTTGATGGGATGTGCCAAAAATCTCCAACCCAAATAATATGCTACTCTTCTCATAAAGGGGGAAAAAAAAAAAAAGAATCAAGGATAGGTGCTAAGTGAAAATTTTTTCCCCATTCTGGCTGCATGCGAGTTGTTGTGTAACCTTAGTGTAGTCATATGGATAAAAAGTGCAGTCTCTGTTGCTTTGAATCTCCATGTTTTCAGAAGTTTGTGAGCATCTTATTGTTTCCATCTGTGGTTTGTTTTGGTCCAGGCGGAGGGGACAAATTTGCTACTCGTCGAGTCTGACCTAAACCCTGTGGGTGATTGGCTGTTTTTTTTTTTTTTGTGTCCTAAGAGTTCAGTCATTTGTTTTTTTATTTGGTCGTCCTTTGAATTTTGATGGACTCAGATTCTTTGCCATTGTATGAGGCCATGAACATTGTGCTTTATGCTAGACCCATAAGCTGATGTTTTGCACCATGCAATGAAGACTGGTGATGGGTTCTTATATCCTCATTTAATCTCAAACTTTGACTACCCAATCAGACTTGTGTTTTTTCTTGGGCTAAGGTGATATTCAGTGTGGTTAGAAAAGTAGGAACCTGTAATATGTTTGTTTTGTCTCTATTGATGCCAGATTAAAGCAAACAGAATTGGATTTTGTTTTAAGTGGTTGAAAGGATGAAATGAAAAAATGTTAAACCTTAAATGGCATTTCTTCCTACAATGATGGATAGAGCTCGTGGTTGTGGGTTCAAGATCCATTAGGCGCTTTTGTAACATATCGATAAAATAATAGTTATATATTAATTTGGTCATCTTCAACTCAATGACTTTTGGCATATTTGTGTTCCAGCCAATTGTAGCGGTGCCTTCGTTCATATGCGCTGATGCATTTAACAAGTTCTTGCCTTTCTGTACTGGCTTTGCTGCTGGATGTATGATCTGGATTGTTGTTGCAGAGGTACTCCCTGATGCCTTAAAGGTAATGTTTCTCCTGTTTGATACTTAAACGTTAATACTGATTTTCAGCAATAGGCTTTCAGAATGTATTGTTTAGTTTTTATGTCAGCCTATCCATTATTGTTAAATAAGCAAGAAAAAGATTTTCACTTTTCTTGAGCCTGTGTATCACTAGAACATTACTAACTCCCAGTTTTATACAACAGGTCTTTAACTCTCAAGTCTAGTGAAAGGGCAGTAACAATAGTTACCCACAGTGGGAGTTGCTATGCACTTTGTAACCACTTTGCCTGATGTAAAAACAAAATTAGGGGGAAAAGAAACTCCTGCATTATTTTAGTTGTCATCAATAGAGCCTTGCTGAGTTTCATGCATGCATATTGCCTTTCGTTTGCTATTCATATCATTTTCACTGGACTCTTGGCTCTTCTTGGTTACATAATCTGATTTGTGCCTATCATACTGCAATGATCACTGGTGTACTAGGGCTACACCTTTTCATTTTCTACTGCAATTATCACTGTTCACTGTCTCCCATATCAACGTGCCTATCATACTGCAATTAATTTGTCTGGCATTGGCTAAATGATTATTACCATATCAACTCCCAGTCCATGTACTTTCATGTGCTTCTTTAGTCATATAACTCTTTAGTTGAGTTGAGTGTCTCAAGTCTTTGTAGTTTACAGTGTAATTATACAAATTGTGCTGGACTTTGAATTTTGGATGCATACTTACGTCCTCTGCTACACTTCCCTTCTTGCCTGCATTCGAAAACTGGAAGTTTGATGACAAAGAGTAGGGGTGAAAATTTTTGGGTCCGGACCAGACCAAAAATATTTTTGGTCGGTTTCAGTCCTTTGTCTGTGAGGAATTCGGTTTTCAGTCCGGTCCCGGAGTGTGGATTTTTTGGACCGGACCGGACCGAAACTTAACCAAATTAGATTGTTATAAATTTTTAATTTTTTTTTAAATATAATATAGTATTTTATATAGTAGTTATATAAGTTAATTATGTAATTTTCATTTAATATATTATCATTGACCATATAAAATGTTAACATAATATATACTATCAATTAACTAATATATTCATATGATAATATATGTTATTATATGTACATACATACTGTACTATTTACACTTAATTAAAGTAATTAGGTCATTTTTTTAAGATACCTAAGTTGCAAGTAAGCATGAATAATCTATGGACAATTAAATTATTTAATATTCATTAATCATATATAAAATGTTAGAATTTTAATATAGGTCATTATAAATACTAAAGTACTAAGTTAGGAACTATTAACATCATTGATATAATTATAATTAATTATTTTTTCAATGAGTTAGTTACATAATCCACATTAAAGAGCTCACTTAATTTTAATTTTACTAATTTAATTAATTTTTTTTATTAATTTATTTTCCAAAAAAAGAAAAGAGGAAAAAAATGTTTCTAACTCAAATGGACTGAATTGGAACGATTGGACCGACCGGACTGATAGCTAACGGTTTGGTCCGGTCCCTAGGGGTAATTGATTCGGTCCGGTGTGGAAAAATCATGGACTGAAATATTCGGTCTGTGACCACCCGTTCCCCCTGGACCAGACCTGACCGATTACACCCCTTTATGTCAAAAAGAGAAAAACTAGCTATAGATTTCTTTGGATTATTACTTATAAAAAAAAGAAAAAAGATTTCTTTGGATTATATTTTCAATTTTCACTTTTGTTTTTGTTTGTTTGTATTTTATTTTTTTATTTTTTTGCTTGTAGTTTCCCATTTATTGGAAGATAACTGTAGTCCCTCCAATCTTTATTGGTTATAGGAAGCCTCTTCATCCCAGGTTGCATCGGCAGCTACACTTTCTGTAGCATTTATGGAAGCTCTTGGCACTTTGTTTCAGAGTTTCAGCCATGACTACAGGTGAGTTTATTCTGGAATAATATCTTGTCAAAGAAGATACGGCCACAGTTGGCCGCCTCCTTTTTTCTTTTGGTAGAATTAGTCTTATAAACTACCGAAAAGAAGTATAACTTAATAACTGCACACTTGCAAACTTAGAAACCAGCATCACCACTAGACTTGAATTAGATTACAGTTCCCATCTTTGAAAAAACTGATGTACAATTATTACACCCTAATCCTACAGATTACAGTTCCTCTCTTTGGCTAATTTAAATTTCTCAATTACAGCTCAGAGGATGCTTCTGGCTTCTTGGTTTCTCTACTTTTTGGGCTTGGGCCATTGCTTGGTGGAATTGTTCTTGTTTCATTTGCTCTTGCTTTCCATCTTCAGCATGCTCTTTTAATGGGTTCAGCTTCTGGCATTGCCTTTGTCCTTGGTGCCTGGCGACCACTGCAGCTTCTCTTGTCGTCAAAAATGGGGTTTATGCCTCTTATATTGCTGCTTGCTACAGGAGCTGCATTCATGCATGTTGCAAGCTCTAGTGTTTTGAAGCAAGCAGATCGTAGAAGAGCGTCTGCTAATAAGTTGCCTACGGTAAGTGGTTTTTCAGTGAGTATTCACACCCTTCAGTCATTCATATCATGTGGAGCGGTTGCCTTTCATGCCTTGGCTGAGGGTCTTGCACTAGGAGTGGCTGCATCAAAAGCTCCTGGACTTGGTCGGCACATGGTCCTTCCCATCTCCCTACACGGGTTCCCTCGGGGTGCAGCTGTGGCCAGCTGTATATTTGGGGCTACTGACAGCTGGCATGGGTCCCTTGCTGCTGCTGCCCTAATCGGAGCTACAGCTCCAATATCTGCAATTGGAGCGATACTAGCGGGAATTGACTACACGGGTCTGGACCATGTGATGGTGTTTGCTTGTGGGGGGTTAATCCCGAGCTTTGGAACAATAATAAAGAGAGCAGTTAGGTTGGATTCACGGAAAAGCAGTTGTGGGCTTGTGATAGGAGTGGTGTTTGCTACATTGTGTTTAACGTTCACCAAGTTGGTTTGCTTGCACACACCTTACTGCAATTCTGCTCCAGAAGCTGTCAGATGAATTGATAATGCTGCAGCTCATGCGTGATGTATAATTATTAGGTCCACCTGCATTTGTTGGCGTGGTTAGCATTGTCATCTTCCAACATGAATGTGGTTGGCACAGTCATCTTCCAACATGTGAGCTTGCGCCCTGCTAGGCAAAGCGTACCCGTAAAAATTCCATTAGAGATTCAATGCGAAAGGTTTTTTTATTTTTTATTCTCTTTCTCGGCAATGCCAAAGGTTTGTTATAAAGGACAAGGTACGCGAGGAGACGAGAGCTGTCTTACAGAATCGAGGTTTATTATCCTTAAGTTTTTGTCCTGTTACAGAAAGAACGAAGAATATGGGGTTTTCCCCCCTTTCTTATTCATTAAAACAAAAGTGACCTCTATGAACGGTTCCCCCTTTGTTGTTGCTGCCTGTCTGAGATGGACATGTGTATACGAGAAAATTAAGAAAGCCACCGTCTCTTCTTACCAAATGGCTGGCGATGCGTAAAATATGTCAAGCCGGTGGACTGTATTTTCTCTGGACTGGCGGTTTTAGATAGTTGCCGTGTCAAAAAAGCATTCTCTGAGGTGGTGGTGCTGTCTCCTTTCAAGCCCTTTAAAACTTAGGAACGCAATGCAAGGAAAGGTTACGTACCACAATTTCGACTCAACTTCTACACGTAATTAGCAAGGCCGACACAAACATTTTGTTCTCACCTCTACAGCTCTACTGACAGCCATCTCCATACAAACAGCCAGAAAATAGGATCGAGATTCTTATTGCAGCTAAAATTATTATGGTGATCAAGATGAGCCCTCACAGCGAAGCTTTAGTTATGAACATATGAAAGAGGACATGAAAATTATAAAAACATGCCTTAAAAAAAGATGACCAATACATCACTTGCATGTCGATGGATTGCTCTGGAAATTCTCAGACCCATCAATAAACTTTTCCTTCTCCGGAACAGACCCAACCTCTCCTCCAATTGGCTTTGCTTCCTCGACGCTCTGCGACCCCGTCAACCTGGCCAGTATCACAAATGTCATCCCTCCAAGAACATTGTTCAAGCATCTGAGAACCACCACCGAGGACTTGAATGCCAAAGGAGGCAGCCCCTTAGCCAGCAAGAACTCCATACCGTTCAAAGTTTGGTACCTGAAGTTGCTGTTAATACCCATGTGAATGGCCCAAGTAAGCGCATTCAAAAGCATCGGAGGCGGCTTGTTGGGGGTCGCGAAATTGGGGTCCATCTTCTTCCTCATACTGATCAACCCATTTGATATGGCAGTCCCCACGAGCCCCGCAGCTAACCCAACAGCAGCAAAGACTGCACCTTTGTACACAAAAGTCCCAAACCGATTGAGAATGGTATAGGCACCCGGTTCAAACATGTGGCTCGTGGGACAATTGGCAAAGATGGAAGGGAGATTAAGGGACGAAGAAGACAGGGTGGGTGCCAAAAGATACATAAGAGTGAAGTTCAGTATGGATCCGACAACGAGTGTGGAGAAAACGAAGTCGAGCTCATTGAGTCCGAAGTTGGGTCGGGATGCCATGTCCCCGAGAACACTAGATGAGACTCCCACCAATTCCTCCATGAGAACCTTGAACGGGAATTGGGGATCGGCCGCAACCCTCGATCTCCATCCGTTTAGAAAAAGACCCAGAATTCCAATTCCAGGCCACCGGAAGATAAAGAATCACCGAAATCGTTCCCATCTCCTTCGCTCCAGCCTCCATTACCTCCGCCACCAGCTCCGTACCCGATCCCATTGTTGCCAACGCCGCCTCCGGAAGATGGAAGTTCAGATTTCACAACAAAGTTGTTGGGTTCGGAGAGCTTTGCGCGGATCAGATTAAGAGAGTAGTATGGAGATGATGAAGAGAAAGGAAATGAACTAGGAGCCGTACCGAAGCGGTAATCGGAAACGTTGCAACGGTATTGGGAGTTCCTGGTAATAGAAGGAGCAGAGTAACCAAGGTGAAGCTGAGCGTGAGCCATGCCCACCAACATACATGTAAAAAAATCCCAGAAAGAGAGGGAAGAAAAAAGCCTCAATTTAAGGAAAAGTCTCAATGCAGTCGTTTTCGCGCCCTTCGCACGAAAATGAGTTGGAAGACTAATCAAATGCACGGGGATGGAATTTCCCAGCCAGGAGCCTGTGTACCAATACGAGAAGAAAGAAGACAGAAGGGGGCGGGTAGGTAGGTACCGGTAGATTAATGATATTATTTTTTAATACTGTTATTATTTTGAGATTTGAAAATTAAATTATTTATTATTATATTTTGTATTGAAACTTACAAAAGTTATAATAATAAATTGAGTTGCGTTTGATAATCAAATGTATCTAATTTGGTTTGGTTATTGAATTTAACTGAGTACAACCTAATTTTAAGCTGAATTTAATATTCAAATACTCAACTTTTAAATTATTAAAGTCATTCCAAATCAAAACGTTCTTACACATGAGATCCATAATTTTTTTTAACTTAAAACATCTTTGAATACTATTACATCTCGAGGGATGTAGCTCGAGAACCCGTCGAAAAGGCAAAAGTAATTTTTTTATTTTTCTTTTCTTTTTTTCATGTATTTTTTAATCATCATAAATATTTTTTTAAAAAAATAAAAAATTCACAACATCAATAAAAAAAATAATGACAGGGTTACTATCCTACTACTATTTATAAAAAAAACATTTTCTTAATCATTAAGTAAAAAAAAAAAAAAAAATCTCATTCGGGACCCAACTTCGGGTCCCAAAGCATTTATGAACATCTTTATATATAGGACCTACAACCATTTTCAATTTCTCATAAAAAGTACTAAACTCATCTCAACATCCAAACACACTTTAAACTCAGTTTAGATGGCTCTCACATAATTTTCTTTACTACTCAACTCATTACTATTCATAAAAAACTCAACTCAGTCGAGTTCAATTCAACATCTAAATGCAGCCTAAGATTGCGTTTAGGTAATGAGATATTTTCAAATATTATGTGAATGATAATAAAAAGTAATAAAAAAATAATAAAAAAATATTAAATAGTAATAAAAAGTATATAAAAAATAATAATAAAATAATAAATAGTAATGACGTAGCCAAACTAAGGAATCGTAGGAAATCTTGGGTTTAAAATTGGACTTGGCGTTTAAAGTTATTTGAGAAATTTATCTATCTTAAGACCCGTTTGGATTAGAGGTGAATTGAGATGATTTTAAATGAGTTGAATAAAATATTGTTAGCATATTATTTTTTAATATTATTATTTTTTTGAGGTTTGAAAAAGTTGAATTATTTATTATATTTTGTGTGAGAATTTGAAAAAATTATAATGATGAGTTGAGATGAGTTTCCACTCCAAACCGGCTAAATGTTTATGAGTCAGGCTACTCTGCCGCTTAGAGTAGCCCGCTCATGTTTACCGCTTTTGTGTTTTGTGTTTTTTTTTTTTCATTTTCTTTTCACAATTTTTTTAATATATTTAAATACTTTAAAAAAAAATTCCAATACTCTTAAAATCACTTCCTTAATCACTAAAAAAAAAAAAAAAAAAAAAAAAAAATTTGCCAAGCAGTCAAATGAGAAGGCAAAGTAGTGTTTTCCAATGTTTATCACCCTTTCATTTTAGGATATGTCTTTGTTGGCTAAATAAATAAATATGGATAGTGGTGACTTCATGAAATGCCATGCCCATTATTAGAGCACTAGCATTAGACTCACTAAGGGTGTGTGTGGATGTTAAAGTGAGTTGAGTTGAGTTGTGATAATAAAATATTGTTAGAATATTATTTTTTAATATTATTATTATTTTAAAATTTGAAAAAGTTGAATTGTTTATTATATTTTGTATTGAGATTTGAAAAAATTGTAATGATGAGTTGAGATGAGTTGAGGTGAGTTTAGTAACCAAACGCACCCTAAATGAGTCCAGTCTCTAAAATTTGATGATTTTAACTTTAAAATCTTGACATTGGATTCACTATATCTTTAAATGTCAAGCTTTTAACTACAGTAAATTTTCCTTCTTCAAATTTGAAGACTTTCTAATCATGATTAAATGCATTATTTTATTAGAAAAATTATATCATTTTGCCCGTGATGTCGTTACTTTTTTCCTTTCTTTTTCTCAGCTTTCTTCCTCTTCCCCCCAAAATCCCCAAATCTCTTTCACTGCCTTTCTTCCTCTCCTCCCAAAAATTCCCAAATCCCTCACTTCCTCTGCCTTTCTTCATCTCCCCTGAAATCCCCAATCCCTTTTCACTCCCTCCCTTTCTTCCCGATTCCCAGAAACCCCCAATCCCTTTCTTCCTCTCTGTTTGAAATTAAACCTCCACTGAAGTTCAAGTTCCTACGAGTACAAGGTCTATTTTCTTCTTTGATTCTCTGCTCTTTTACAAGACCTCCATCACCTCCGCTCTGAACGTGATCTATCTCCGTGAGTTAACTCTCTTTCTGTCTTTATATATTAATCCTATATGCATGTATGAGAAATTTTGATAAGTGATTTATATGCATGTATGATAAATTTTGATAAGAGATTTGTATGCTTATGTATGTATTTTTGCCCGTAAGAAATTTTGCACTGCATCTATGTATTTCAATTCTTCTGTTGTTTGAGTTGTTTGAAACAAAATGTTTTTTTTCAATCCTTTTTTTCAATCATTCTATTGTTTCTTCACGGGTATTTTTAATTAATCTCATTTTCTTAGAGCTTTGTCTTCAGTCGATAGTATTACATTCAACTTTGTTTCTTCATGGGCATTTTCAATTAATTTCATTATGGGTTTTCATTTTGACATTTTTCTTCACGAGTTTTTTTTTTAAAAAATTGATGATTGTATTTTGGAAATGTTAACTTTTTGTGGATTGATTGGTTTCTGAATTGTAACTTGATGTTGGGTATGTTTGGATGCTTGTTATTTTGTGTGATGGCAGCAACTTAAGTTAGATTTATCTAAATGTGTGGTATATTTAGATGCTTGCTATTTTTGTGTGATGACAACATTTTGTGTGACGATAACAGCTTGTTGTTGAGTTAGATTAATCTAAATTTCAATGTCTTTTATTGTGGATGACTGTCTAGAATAAGCCAACCTTTTGTTTCAAGTTGAAATTTTAACTGCAAACTTTCATTTGTCTTTAATGTTATGTACTGAGCTTCCTCACAATATGATCATTACCGTAACTTTTACTAGTAGGATACATACCAATATATATATATATATATATATATAACTGAAATGGAAGGAGGTAGAAACTTCCTGTCATATATATTATATATGACAGAAACTTCCTTCCATTTCAGTCATATATATTTTTGGGGAAACTTCATATTATGAGCGAAAAATTTATTTTTGGGGGTTAATCTCTTCACACTACACTACACTACACTACACACCCATCCAGATGTCTATATGATGGGCTGATTCTTCACTGTTGAAAATAAAATCTCATGGAAAGAATAGGAATTGCAATCAAAGGGATGTATATATATGACTCAATTTGATGAATCCAATACTACTACTTTTAGTACAGCCCATAGCCAAGGGGTAGTCAGGCTACTCCCATGAGCTTGGTTGGTCGGTCACCAAGTCTCTTTTTTTTTTTTTTTAAAGAAAAAGAAAAAGAAAACTATATCTCGTACGGTACGAGTAGACATTCATTTAAACAAACGTAGAACAATTTCTACTTTTTCTAGAATGCTTGCTTTGTTAAGTATATATAGTTGTTTAGTTTTTGCGTAACTGTAGCCACATGATTTATTTGATCTTCTTACAACAAATTCTAATAAGAATTAGCTGATTCATTAACTATATATTATTTTTACCATAAATAAATTCCACTGTCTAACAGTAACAGACTTATTCCCCGAGAGGAGGCCATTAATTTCAACATGCAGCAACCTGCCTCTGCACTGCCAAATGATTCCAGAGGAAGCAGATTACATCATCTCCGCATTTATCCTACAAGGCGCTTTCGGATCTGCACTCCCAATTATCATTATGTAAGTTTCACTTCCCCACCAAAATTCACACATTTCCTTGCACATTTTACTATCTAAAATACATACATGCATACCTCAGGCAATTTCTGTCGGAAAACGACGTCCAACCTTGCATCAAGGGTGTTCTCACAGACTATCTTCCCATCTTGTGAAGCCAAGACAACCCCACCCGAGCTTTTGAGCAATTAACCAAAAAAGGGTCAGCACTTATATCCCTAAAAGACTTGACTTCAGGGCTTATAGTCTCTAGAGATATCAAGAAGATTGTCATAATTAAAAAGCCAAGGATGTTTTGCAGATAAGGTCTAAAATATTACCAATAGGGTTCATGGGAATCCATTGCACTCGGTGTTGGTGGTGGTGGGAGGTACACTTGATTGTTGACGGTAACCTTAGGGGCTTTAACTTTGGCCTTGTCGGCATACTCTTGTTTTGCTTCCTCCAAAACAGACTCAACAAGTCTGCGGTCAACCTCTCTGCACCGCAGCAATACTGCTGGCTCCTTCAGCCGTAGTAAGCTCTAGAAGTCACACAAAAGAAAAAACAAAAAAAACAAAAGATATGAGGCAAAGTAACAAAGACATTCCGATTATAATACAAAATACCATGACAACTTTATTCTTATAAGGATGTTGGATTGTCAAAGATGATCGATGATCATCGCCTAATTATTAATGTATAGGCTAGCTAGTAGTTGGCATATAAGCACAAAACTTCAAATTTTGGACATATTTGGTTATCTGTTCATGATGCAAAAACAATGAACCAGTAAGTTGGTTTAACTGATACCAGCACAATGACCTGATCAACTGCTTTTGCAAGAAATTCCAAATACATGTATGTTGATTACCTGAGCAATCAAAGCTTTGAGAAGGTTTTTGTATGTCTTCTTGTCCTCAGAAACATGCAGAAGTTCCTTGCTGGCAGATTCTTTCATAGAACTCACCACATCATCTTGTGCTTGAAGAACTTCTATACGAGATGCATTCAACTGCATTGAGTATTCACTGCACAGCAATTTTTTTTCCCCACGAATATCAAAGGGAAGACATAGGAAAATATAAGGAACAAATTCATCCAAGACATAGGAAAGATAGATCAGAAATATATATATATATATATATATATATATATATATATATATATATATATATATATATATATATATATATAGCACACAGTCAAGCAAGAGAAGAGGAAAGTAAAAAAGACCACCACTTGAGCATCAGGAACGTAAGTAGAAATAACAAATCGTCTACAATAAAATGTGGAATATATGCTGTAATAAGCTTTCAACCAGATTTTTGTCCAATGCCAAGAAAGAAATATAAAGAAGTTAATTAATTAGATGCTAAGACAAGTTTACGTTTCAGGTAACTAATGAAAAATGAAAATGAAACAGAGGAGATGCATGAAAACTGACATTTTCTTACGAATCTCCACCTGCTTCGACTTCCGCTCATACTCCTGTCGAATCTTTTTCTTTTCAGCCTCCATTAGTTGTAATTTCTCAATGTTGAACTCCTGAAAAGAAAAGGGGCACGGGATCGAAAGAGCTGGAACGTTTAATAGTAGTTGATGGGAAGTGTGTATATATAAAGGTAGCTTAGCTTTGAAACGCACACATTCTATGATCATAAACTGTGGTCGTTTAACGAAGGCTGTAATCATGAGTTGGGGTAATGTGAATCAACCGAATGATAGAACATTATTTAATTAGTTTGAGATCAGTAAACTAAAAAGAGTAAGAAAGTGGAGGTAACCTCCTCGGCAGAGAGAGAGATCTCGTTGGCTTTCTCCTCCGCCTCCTGACGGATGAACCTCACCATCTGCTGAATCTGCCTAGACACATCACCGTCCTCCATCCTTTCTTCTTCTCCAATTCTCTCTGCTTCAAACCAAACTCTATTATTCTATCAATGGCTACGTCTACTCTCATCCAAGGCTTCAAATCGTAGTCAATATTAATTGAACGCATGCAGCCAAAGGAAGCAGCATATCAGTACCACTCCACCACCACCCGTGCTATTTCTTTCTTTCTCCATACGGATCAGTTGATTGGGTTGAAGACGACGTGTCGTCCTATCACTCCCCGTCAGTCACGAAATTTCCTCCTGATTTTTCACCTTTGGACTTCTTCCCGTTGAATAATTCCTATCATTCCCCTTATTTCCCGTTCGTACGTATCTATAAAACATCATTATTCCTTCTATTTGTGAATTGAGAGAGAGAGTGAGGGTCTCGTACAAATTATTCTTGTAAAAAAAGTAGATTTCACTTTAAAAAAATATAAAAAAAAGTTATTTTTTAATAATGAGACTCACTTTTTTATAAAAAATTTGTATAAAGTTTATCTATTTGAAATTTGTACCATTACTCAAAAAAAAAAAAAAAGAAAAAAAATCAACGAATGAATAAATCACGTTCTGAAAATTTGGGACTCGAGCGTGATATTATGAACAAACTAATCCAGTACTAAATATTAACATGTTTTTTTTTTGGTTGAGTGAGCTTGTAGTCTTTTAATTGATATTCGCTCATGTGTGATACATCATTGTTTTGGGCAATTAAATAAATGAGAAATGATATTTATAATCGTAGAATGAACAATCGCCGTGCAATCATTTAAAAAAAATGAATAAATATATGATCCACATAAAAAAATTAAATTTTTAATAGTGGATCTCACTCTTTTTTAAAATAATTGTACGACGCTTGCACACTTCACGACAGTATATAGTATTACTCTAAATAAATATAGTTTTTCTGCTCAAATAAGAAGTAGCAATAGCTCCAGCGTTAGATCTTTAATTGACGTAGCTGCTGCAACACCTTCAAATGTAATAGTCAACCATACATGAGTCAGTTGAGTTATGGGAACTGGTTAGTAATTGTAGCTTACTGTATAAATATGTATGGGTCATTACTGTTATCTTGTTATTTCCTTTTGTTGGGTTATGATCGAAGTTGTATAATTAGGAGGCAGTTGAGTCTGCTACTTGGCTGCTGTGAGCCTTGATGTATAAGAATGGAGGACAAAATATTTTGTAGGTATTGCAGAAATCTAATGATATTATCTTTTTCCCTATCTTTCTTCTTCTTCTTCTCTTAAGGTGCTCACTCTCGAAATGAGATTGTTACAAATTGGTATCTAGAGCCTTGTTCCTTGGTCACATTCTCTCTTCAAATGGCTGACGAGACGTGTTTCTCACTTTCAGGAAGGCCTTACCTCATTGAAGGAGTCCACAAACTCTCAATTCAAGTCCCTGGAGACCGAGGTCCTTGCTTTGAAACGTCAATCTGAAGCAGTCGTCCAACAACTGGTAACCCTCACCTTGGAGCTCCAGAAACAAAATCGATAGTTGCAATCTCTTGGTGCATCATCTTCTAATCATGTAGAGCATATTAACCCCGCCACTAAGCCTATGGGACCTTTCTGACAGGTCAGTATGTCTTGATTTTTCAATTTTCTAAATGGATGATCCAGCGGGTTGGCTATACAGAGCCAATCGCTTCTTTACTTTTTATAATATATTGGGCCAGCAGAGGCTTCAATCAGTCTCTTTTCACATGGAGAGTCAAGCCCTTGTACGGTTTTTAGATTGGAAGACCCAGCGGGTTGGCAATACAGAGCCAATTGCTTCTTTACTTTATATATTATATTGGGCCAGCAGAGGCTTCAATTAGTCTCTTTTCACATGGAGGGTCAAGCCCTTGTGCGGTTTTTAGACTTGGAATAATTTGGCTCCTTGATAGATTGGGATGCCTTTTCGAAGGCTTTATTGAGTTGTTTCGGCCCATGTTCATATGATAACCTGATGGAAGTCATTATCAGGTTACGACAGAGAGTAATGCTAGATATAATCGTGGAGTGCGTAAGCGCCAAACAATTCTTTTGAAAAGAGTGGAATCCACTATAAAAAATTATTATTTTTTCATATAGGTCTCGTATTTACTCACTTTTTTCAAAAAAATTGTGCAGAGTTTGCACACTCCACGACATCAAATATCATTTCTCTATGCCAAATGGGTTTCGTGGAAGATTATAAATAGCAATATAACAGTAATGAGCCGGTACACATTTCTACAGTAAGCTACAGTTACTAACTTGTTCCCATTCCTCAGTTGATTCATGCGTAGTTGACTATCACATCTAAAGGTATTGCAGCAGCCACATCAATTGGAGATCCAACTCTGGAGTTGTTGCCACTTCTTATTCTTATTTTAGCAAAAAGACTATATTTACCTAATTGCCCAAAATGATCGTGTGTCACCACGTCCTCTTCTTCAAAACACATTGCCCACAAGGTGGGAGATAAGATGCCTTTAAATAGTCATAGGATTCCCAAGTTGCATCATCAACAACCTAGCCATGCCAACGGACCAACAATTCAACCAACGCTTGATTTCTTATCTTCATAAGTCTTCGAGCTAATATCTCTTTGAGTTCAGGTTTGAGAATTCCTTCAAAATCAATGGGAGGTAGAATGGGTATGGCGGAAACCTGCTACCCTAATTTCCTTTTAAGCTACGAGATATGGAAGACAAGATGAATTTGAGAGGAGGCCAGAAGTTCAATCGATACGTTACTACTCCAATCCTTTTAGTGATTTGAAATGATCCAAAAAAACTGGGGAGAGCTTGAGATCCCTTCTATGAGCAACTGTAAGTTTTTGGTAGGGTTGGAGGCATAGGTACACCCAACCCCCTTTTTCAAAACTCTACTATTTCCTTCTCAAGTTAGCATATTTTTTCATCATTTTCTATGCCCTTTTGCAGTTGTGTTGCAGTAGTTGCTTAATTTGATCTCATGACTTCAACTATTCTTTATTTTATTATTATTTTTCACCTACTTTAAACTACTATTCAATATTCTATCATTATTTTTCATTACTTTTTTACTACTATTCACAGAATATATGAGATCACCTCACTATCCAGACACAACCTACATCTACCACTTCTACCATAAAAGTCCAAGGAGTGTAGGTGAGTAATTAAGGTGGTTGGCACCCATAAAGGGCTTCAAATGGTGTCATCTTTGTGAAGGTATGGATGGTGGTGTTATACCACCATTCGGCCAATGATACTCATTTGATCCAATCCTTTAGTCTATCTCCAACAATGCATCGAAGATAATTTTCTACGCATTTATTCACTGCCTTATATTGCCCATCAGCCTGTGGATAATAAGCAGTGTTGAAGGCAAGTTGAACTCCTTGTGCTTTAAACAACTCTAGCCAAAAGGTACTAGTAAAGGTATTCTTGATCTAAAATAATGGGGGTTGGCATGCCATGTAGTTTGGGTATGTGTATGAGGAAGAGGTGGGCTACAGTTTTGGCAGAATATGGATGAGATAAAGGGGTGAAATTTCTGTATTTAGTGAATCAGTCAACTACCACACAAATTGTTGAATCTAGGGGTGGGCAGCGGGCCCCACCCCCCGCTACCCCGCCCCGTTCGCCCCACCCCCGCATGGGCGGGCAGGCTACCCCACACCGCCCATGCGGGGGCGGGGGCGGATTGACCCCAGCTGGGCCCCGCCCCGCCCCCCGCTCCGCATTCCTCCCATTTTTAATATAAAAATTTTTAATTTTTAATATTTATATAAGTAATTTATATAAATATATACAATTTGTTAAAAACTTGAATTCAACTTCAAGTTAATGGATTGCCTTGACCTCCTAGGCCAACCATTATATAGGAGGCCAAGGCAATACAATAGTGATAGTTAAGCAATGCGGGATATGAAACCCCTCCACCCGCATGGTGCGGAGCGGGAGGCGGGGAGGGGGTGCCCCCGCCCCTCACTATGCGGGTAGCACCCCTAGTTGAATCCATTCGATGAGGCAAGACGTCTATGAAGTCCATAGTAATGTTGGTCCAAGGTTGATTATTTATGGGAAGAGGTTGTAAGAGACCACTAGGTTTAGTTTGATCTCCCTTGACCTTTTGGCAAACATCACAATCGCTTTATGAATTTCTTCACCCTAGCTTTTAGACTCGGCTAATAGAAGTCCCTCCTCACTCTCTGTATTGTTTTTTCAAGACTCGAGTGATCCCCTAGTGGATTACTATTTAAGAGGTTCAAGAGTTTTTGTTTGAAAGGTTCATTCTCTGGGATGTATAATTGCTTCTTGTAGAAAATAAGTCATTCCTTCTTAGTAAACTTGTGCATTGTTTTCCCTAGCTCCAGCCTATGCAATCTTTTCTGGACCTCCATATCTGTAACATAATTTCTTTTGAGTTCCTCTATCTAGTCCATGGAAGGTAAGGACGTTAGGGACAAAATCACTTCCTCCTATTTTGTCCTTCTTGACAAGGCATTTGTTACTCTATTGTCACTTCATTTCTTGTATTTGATTATAAAGTCATAATCCATAAGTTTTGTAAGCCATTTTTGTTGCATAGGTGTTCCAGTCTTTTAGTTTATTAGATGTTTAAGGCTTTGATGATCTATTCTAATTACAAAAACTCTTCCTAGTAAGTATGGTATCCACCTTTAGTTTGCAGAAGCTCTTCCTATTTCAATTACAAAAGCTCTTTCTCGTAGTTGAAGTTTTCAAAATTCTCCATTTCAATGCTTGGCTGAAAAAAGCTAAGGGTCTCCCTTGTTACATCAGTACAACTCCCACTGCTTCTCCAAATGCATCACATTCTATGACAAAAGGTTGGCTAAAGTCAGAAAGTGCCAACACCGGGGGTTGGGTTACTACTTCTTTAAGTTTATAGAAGGATGCTTCTGCTTCTTCCCCCTACTAAAATCTGTCTTTTCTTATAAGATTGGTTAGAGGGGCAACAATAGCTCTATATCCTTTAATGAACTTCTGATAATATCATGTTAAGCACATAAATCCTCTAAAAGACTTAGATTGTGTAGGCCAATCCACCATGACCTTCAACTTTTTAGGATCTGCTTGCACTGCTTCAGCTGAGATTAGATGTACCAAACAAGTATCTCTTGGCAAGCAGACCTACACTTAGACGGAGAGTTCTAAGAGTGCAGAGAGTTAGTTGCAGGTGCTCTAAGTAATCACCTTCAATCCTGCTATAAATCAAATTATCGTTAAAAAACGTCCAGAATGAGATTTCTTAAATATGGTTTAAAAATTTCATTCATCAAGTTTTGAAATATTGAGGGGGCATTAATTAGCCCGAAGGGCATAATTAAGAATCTGTAATGTCGCTCATGTGTTCTAAAGGTTATTTTTGGTACGTCACTGGGCTTTACTCTAATTTGGTGGTGTCCAGATTTCAAGTCCAGTTTTGAAAACAACTGGGATCCACACAACAGTCTAGAAGTTCTTCCACCACTGGAATATGATACTTATCCTCAAAAGTTACACTATTAAGTGCACTATAATCTACACGCAATCTCTATGATCCATTTGCTTTTCGAACCAACAATTCAGGTGAGGAGTATGGGTTTTGGCTAGGTTGTCTCACATCAAAAGTAAGCAACTCACTTACTAGTCTCGCAATTTCATCGTTCTAAAAGTAAGGATCTCAGTAGGGATGAACTGAAATAGGTTGGGTTCTTGGCAGCAATGTGATGATTTGGTCTTGGACCTGTGGGATGCTGGTAACCCTTTTGATTCTATAAACACATCAACAAACTATTCTATCAAGGCTTGAAACTTTGTATCAGCTACTTCCATTTGCCTCTAGTCAACTTGCTCAATTAAGTGCGGGATCTAGGGCTACAAATAAACAAAGCAGCTTGTGAGCTCGACTCGTGTATATTCAATTCGAACTTTGTTCATTTAATAAATGAGATGTTCGTAAACGCTGATATAGGTTCAAATATTAAACGAGCACAACTCGTATAAACTCAGCTTAAGTCGGTTTAAGCTCGTGAAAAAAACTCGTATAAGCTTGATTTGACTCGTTTGAGCTCGTAATGTGTTTTATATGTATGTGTTATATTTATTACACGTTAGTTATATTTTATATATTTAATTAATTGAGTAATATTAGGTACAAGTTCCAACTGTACAAGCCTTGCACAAGCCTTTTGTACAAATTCACCAAGAAAAATTGAGTTTTTCAAAATTTTTCGTGGTGGAGTCTACTTTTTTATAAAAGGCCTATGTGAGCTTATGCATTTTGGGCTTGTATATATCATTTCTCTAATTATATATTATTAATTTATTTATACTTTACCTGATTTTATATATTTATTATGCTCCTAAAGTGTGTATAGGATAATTTATATAATAATATATCGTACAACTAGAACTTTTAATTTATTATATTATCTATATATATATATATTAAATAGTTTAGTTTATTACATTTATCTTATGTATTATTATTTTTAATTATAATTATAAGTTAATTTATTTTTATCAAAATTTATACCATAAGAATGTTTTTATCAAAAGTATTTGGTTGAATAAATTAAATGGTTAGAGTTTTTTGTTAAATTTAAATTTTTTTATTAATAAAAAAAGATTCAAATTTAAAAAAAAAAAAAAAAAATTGAATTCGAGCTCAAGCTACTCGAACTCGAGTCGTTTGTTTATTTTTAGTTGAGCTCAAGTCGAATTCGAACAACATTAATTGTTAATGAGGTTCAAATAAGGATATTCAAATTTTATTCGAGTTTGAACGAGTAAACATGTTAATCGAGCTCGAGTACCCTTGTTTGAATTCGACTCGACTCAATTCGTTTGCCGCCCTAGCTGGATCACTCCCTTTTGTTCCACACTGCTACATTGGTTTTGTGATCCTTCTTCCACCATCGTAGAAGGAGTTAGGCCCTGTAATTTAACTTGCAAACCATTATGATTAAAATCCATAGATAAATCATCAAAATTCCAAAGAATCGCTCCTAGAGTACATAGCCAATGTACACAAAAAATCATGCCACAACTAGCTAAGACAAAAGCGTAGGCTTCAATGATGAATGAAGTGTTTCATATTACAACCTTCACATTTAGGCACCTTCCTTCACTCAAGATTTGCTCCCCATTAGCCACCCAAACCCTGAATTGTTATGAAGTTATTAAGGGTAATGTCTCCTTATGAGAATAGCAGGGTCTATGAAGTTGTGTATACTTCTGATATCTTCCAGGATGATCACCCCTTACTTACCGATATGACCCCTAACCTTTTATTTCTGGGGTTTATAGTCCTCGTAAGGGCATGAAGGGAGATTGTAGGTTTATCTACTAAGTTATCAACTTTCAATTCTTCTTGCAGTATGTCCCCTTCCATCATGGGTTCAGTCTCTTGTTCATCATCAACTTCCTTCACCTCGATATCCTTTATGAGATAGAGTTTGAGTTTTTGGCAACTATAACCAGGATTACATTTGGAATCACAATAATAACAGAGACCCTTATCCCTCTGATCTTTCATTTATCTTTGATTAATACGTTGGACAGGGAAGGTAGTCTTTGGGGATCCTTTTGGGTTACTGGAATTGGGCAAGGAGGGATGTTTAAGGAGGCTAGGTTCAATTGAGAGTGGATGAGAGGTCTTTTGAATTAATCTATTTACTAAAACACGTTCCTCCTGAATTTTAACTAAGTCAGTCAAGTGGATTAAACATTCCTACGAGAATCTGAATGTCATCCTTCAATCCACTAAGAAAGCAACTAAATTTATATGTATTAGAGAGCCCCTGTAAATGGTTAGAAAAAATATTAAGCTTAAATTTATAACGTTCCATAGAACCCATTTGTAGTAACCTAGTGATGGCCTCTATCAGGTCATCATATGAACCTGGGCCCAAACTACTCATTAAGGCCTTCGAAAAGGCATCTTAATATGTCAAGGAGCTAGATTCTTCCAAATCCTGAAACCACATGAGGGCCTGGACCTCCATGAGAAAAGGGTTAATCAAAGCCTCTATTGGGCAATATATTATAAGAAGTAAAGAAGCGATTGCTCTATATTGGTAAGCAATGGGTTATCATCCTAGTAGATACTGGAAGTATACAAAAATTCATCGACCTGTTATTGTCACAAGGGGATGATTACTCTTAATAACTCCAAAACAAGTCAGGGTTCGGTGGCTAGTGGGGAGCGGATTCTGAATGAAGGAAGGTGAAACACTTCATTCATCATGGAAACCTATATTCTTGTCTTAGCTGGTTGTGACATGATTTTAGGTGTACATTGGCTACGTACTCTAGGAACCATTCTTTGAAATTTTGATATTAGTTCGAAGTCTTTGGAAAATAAGAAATCAAGCATCAATTTAACTGTTGGTCCACTGGAAAGGCCAGGTTACTGATGATGCAACTTGGGAATCCTATCATGACTAGTTAAAGGCATCTTATCCCCACCTTGTGGGCAAGTGCATGTTTTGAAGAAGGGGATAGGTCGTCGTTTTGGAAAATTAAATAAATATAGCCTTTCTGCTGAAATATGAAGCAGTAATAGCTCCAACGTTGGATCTCTAATTGATGTGGCTGTTGCAACTCCTTTATACGTAATAGTCAGCTACACATGAACTGACTGAGTTATGAGAACAAGTTAGTAACTGTAGCTTACTGTAGAAATGTGTAGGGCTCAATATTACTGCTATCTTATTATTCCTTTTGTAGGGTTATGGCCAGAGAGCGTATTATTATAAGGAGATAGTTGAGTCCGTTGCTTGGCTGCTCTGAGCCTTGATGTATAAAACAAAATGACGAAATATTTTGTAGGCATTGCATAACATAATCTAATACTAGTCTTCTTTTCCATTTTTTCTTCTTTCTCTATGAAGGTGGAGTTGGTTACCATATGAACATGGATTGACTTGATCCATATATACCCCGTCGGCCGCTCTTTCTTATAATCATGTCATGTTGGGATGATTGATAAAAGAGAGAGCAGCAAGATTCCTTACAAATTCATGCATCCGTCATTTTAATAAATCTTTCATCATGGGATTTACCAAACATGTTTCCAACAAAATAATAATAATTATTTTAACAATAAAACAGGAATAAGAGGAAGAGAGAGAGAGCTAGATATATAGATGCATTAACATCATTCTTTTAATTTCCTTCTTTGTTTTTTTGGTTCTTATAATAATTGAGGAGACAGATCAGTAGTAATAATAAGCAGCAAAGCTTATTATTATTATTATTATTATTATTATTATTATTATTATTGTTCAGTTTAGGGAACAAAATACATGGGATTAGGAAGCTTGAAAGTCCGATTGCCCAAATACTCCCCTTGAAGATCACTCCACTGGTCTCCAACGTTTCCCCATATTCTGTAACCTTGTTCTACTACCAGCTGCTTCCGGATTTCTGATTTGTATTTCACCGCGCTTTGCCCTTTATAAGCTGCAGTCCTGTTAGAGGATATATTAATTAATCAAACCATGCATGCATTAAACACTACTAACCACTACTACTCTTTTCTTCATCAGTACCCAAAAATAAAATAAAAAAACACTTATATTTTTGTCATCAAAGGGCCTTGGCCCATTCCAAAATCCAATCACGTGGGCTAATCCATTATAAGCTAGCATCCATCACAGACATAAAAGACTTAATTTGGAAAACGTGAGCATGCAAGATCGATCAGATCTGCTCAAATGTTGGATATATAGATACTAGCTAGCTAGCTAGCTAGCTAGGATCGATCAGTAACTTTCTTCTACTTTTCTTGCATGGATATTGACTAGGACGACACAACTACCACCAAATATTGAACGAACATTCACTTTGAATATAGTGAGTAATTGGGCATTAATTCTCATATATATCCGTCATTGAGATATTATATTATGAAAAATTTTATTTGCAATCTCGACTGTGGGACTGCATATGCCGTTTCAATGATAAATGATGGAAAAAAAAATATTATTTTTAAAACAATATTATTATAATTTTAAATTTTTTTAAATATAAATGCATGGACTTATATGAATAATTCCTATTTAACGATTGTATGTAGAATAACTATTCTATTATATATATAATCAAATGGCCGGTACTAGTACTACTCATGAGCGAGCTAGCTAGCATTAATCATCGATATTCTTACCTCATAATGAGACGTTCATAATCCACAAATCCCTGGTCATTCAGGTTTTCTATAGTGGCTGGGCCCATGGTCTCTTCGTCTCTTCCCGTGACTAGGATTATCTTAAATCCACTCTCAATCAATTTGTTATATACTCGGAGCACCGAAGGAATCGCCGTGCAGCCTGCTTTCGTTGCCCACGCCTTGAACCCTACCGGGTCATATGGGTCGCACCTATAGAGTTAAATAATTTAGAGGATGATGTACGTACGTACGTAGGTTTTAATTTGATTAAGTATAAAGCCATGTACATTCGTATATAGTACGTACGTACCCATATCGCTTATCTCTGTAATATAATATGTTGGAGATACAGGTGTCGTCAACGTCGAAAATCCAAGCATCCATCCCGTCGCCAGATGGAACTATCTCGTTGGCATAACTCAAAATCTGGTCTGCAATTAAGCGGAGGTCCCGGAAATATTGTCCGCCAATCATGTATGTTTCAATGTAGCCCAAGCACTGAGTTGGGACTGTTCGCCAGCCGCGCACGTTGTTGGCCTCTACGGCCAACCTCCAGCTCAGGCAATAGCTGGCACTTTCAGGAGGCCAGGTTGCCCACCAATCAGCAGGCGCCCCACCGGTAGCCTTGCAGAATAGAGCTACAAAGGAGAAAATCAATACCTCCCGTATTCGATGTACCATGGCCTTGATCATGTGTGAGTACACGATGATATTGATCTTGAGCTAGCTAGCTTATCAGAGAAATCAAGACAATATTGCAACCACACGTAAGACTAACTTGCGGTCAGATAAAAAAAAAAAAAGGGAGTAAAATTAATATATGGAAACATGAGCAGTAGTACTTTGGGTTTGCACGTGTATATGTAACCAATAAGGTCACGATAAAGCTGTCATTGCTCATTGGTGACAGCAAAGAATAACGTGTACTTGTCGGAAGAGATTTTACGTCTTTGCGTTACTAGTTTTCTTATAAAGTCTACGTAAAGTCTACGTAAGTACGCACCTAAATCTTTACAGAAGAAGTTATCACGCAGCTAGTGTCTCGCTTCTTACCATCTCTGCATGCACTTGATCGATGGAGCTAATTACTGCAGCCGCGCGCTCTCTTAATTACGGCAGTCTTCTTTGGAACACAAACGTTTCTTATGTGCCGTAGCTCTTACTCAGTATGCAGGATCGATGCTTTAATTTTTAGGAAGCATGAGCTTTTTCTGCTTTTCTTTAATTTTGTCTATGATCTTTTAATTTGAAGGTGCTGCAGTTAAAGATCACGGACGAACGGTCATCTTTTGTTTTGTTGTTGTTTTTTAAACTGCAGTCACTTTCTTAAATCCTCGACAGGGAACGGTCATGTTATTCCGTCACTGTGGATAGTTATTCTCAACATGATGTTTGGAATTCCTTGCCATCAAGTCTAATTTCCACAGGATAATCATATTTTAAACAACGCATGCATCCACAGTTTCCACAATTGACTTTAGATCATGTGATCAACATCTTTCAAGAGTTGAAGGAAAGGATAGATGCCGAAGTCGGCCCTGGAAATACGTACGTAGCTTACGGGTTGAAGAAAAGCTATTCTTTGATCATTAGGAAACAAATTTAAACCCAAAAAAAAATATATTAAAGAAGAATAAAGAAAAAACCAGTTAGCTATTTTCTCTGAATTAAGAAATGAGAAAATTCTATATACCACACCACCATCTATATTTTATTCCACTATACAAGATGTGGCATATTGATAACTAAGTATCATCTGATGGTTATAAATATACTACATCTTACATCTTATATAGTAAGATGAAAGTAAGATGATGGTGTGGTCTATTGAGTTGTATATATATATATATAAATATATATATATATATTATGTGTGTATGTATATATTCACTGAATGTAGAATTAATTAAACTCATTGACAAATATTTAAAATTATTTTGCCATGCACGTAAGGGCCGGCCGGGGTTTGCACGAGTCTACCAACAATTAATAGTCCAATCAGATAGATACCCCATATATAATCTATTAAATGGTAGAGATGAATTAGTATTTTAGATCAATTATATATAATTCATAACTTTTATATATATAGTTGTATGGTATATATTTTCAGTCACTTACATTAATTGGACGTTAATGTCCATGCAGTGTCATTATACAGTGATACATCATATATATATATATATACATTTATAATTAAGTTGAAACAGTACTACTAGGTCATTTATGAGATACTATAAAGAAAAGAAAAATAAGAAGAGGAAGAAGATCAAGAAGAAGATCGATCTAAGAAGAAAAGAATGAGTGGTAGGCTACGTAAGTAAATGATGATCACCTACCCAAAACTAATTAAAACGTGGAGCCGTAGCGCTGCTGTAAACACGTTCGGATCGAGATGCAAGCAGAGAACAACACGCTATATATATATATATATATATATATATATATATATATATATATATATATATATATATAATCAAATAGATCTAATTAGAAAGATGGAGATATAATATATATAGACGATGAGACGACGTTACCTATTAATAGAAGTGACAAGCTAGCTTGATTAATGCAACATGCAGATGATCCATCTATGGACGATTGTTTTGCACCATTACTCCCAAGTACGTAGTACTACTGAACCAAATTTGCTCATGATCCATCGATCATGAAAATAATTAGTATTAACAGGACCTGATCAAGTAAATGATCTTAGGCATCCCGTCAGGAAGCAAACTACTAGCTAGCTACCTAGTGCATATATATATATATATATATATATATAGCAAAATATATATAACTTTGAAATTATCTATATATGTGTGTGTGCGCAGATCTAATTAGCGAGACTGCGGCCATATAGGTTCTCATTTGTCGATCGAGTAATTTAATTAAGCAGTAAAATGATGTTTTGGTGGGAGTTGCGTCAGAGAGCAACTCAAGCGCGTGGATAGTGGACATGAGCATGCAATATGCAAGGTCTGCGCGCGCAGAGGCTGGGAGGGGCTGGGTTAATATTAATACGTACAGGTCCAAAAGTGGGAATTGAGTCAGAGGCCACGTCTAATAATTAACACAAAGTGGTACTACTGGCCTGATCAATAGATCTGATCTTGTCTCAAGATCACTACGTAATAGTGGCGCCATATATCCATATTATATATTATATAATATGGTTATTGAGCAGATTGGACCAATAATCATGAGATGATCGTGAACAAATTAATATTAATTTAATATATATGCCATTGGACTAGTATAAAGAGGAAAGTCAACATGACATAGCCATACATACATGGATGCGTGTTCATGAAGTGGAGCACACGTTATCAATGATCATAATTAAGGAAATTATTCGTTATGTATACGATAGAATAGAACGTACTCGAACATATCTATATATATATATATATATAGTCTAAATTAAAGTTGATCAGATAATATTCCAAATGTAAATATGAGTACTGCTACTGCATAGAAGATTAGAGAATATAATATATAATATATTAATATATACTTTCTCTAAGTCGAAAGTTCACGGTACTACCTTTGGTCGATCATGAACATATATATATATATATATATATATATAATGTAATATATAGACTATTAATGAAGCAAGCAAATTCCACAAATTAATGCAGCTAGCAGTCCTACCTGTAAAATGATGACACGTATGTTGCCCATTTTCTTTCTTTCATACCCAATTCTTCCCCACTAAAGCTGAGCACCATCTCCTGACTTTCCCTAGCTATTTTATACGGAAACCTCTTTATTTAATTACTGTCATGGGAGACTAAAACAATAGACTAATTATCTGATTGCCAATAGACTAAAACAATTTCTCCCGAGTATCATCTCTGAATCCCAGATTGCTTTTGTATTTGGGAGATTAATAACAGACATTGTTTTCATTGTTATGACTTATACATTACCTTAGATAGAAGAGAACGAGGAAGAAATGATACACGTCTTTCAAACTAAATATGAGTAAATCCTATGGTAGGGTAGAGTGAGATTTTTTGGAGAAGATTATGCATATAATAGGCCTTGATCCAAAACTAATCCATCTGATCATGACTTGTGTTAAATCAGTTTTCTTTTCAATAAGAATTAATGGAGAACCAAAAGATCACCCTATAATTCCATGTAGAGGATTTAGGTATAAGGGGGACCCACTATCCCCTTACTTATTCCTACTTTGCACTGAGGGCCTCATAAGCTTACTAAAAGAAGCTAATAGTAATAATTTTGTGATCAACTTCAGGACAGTCTTGTTGTTTATAGGAGAAAAAAAGCCCTCCAACCAACATCAAACACGCAAGAAAAAGGAGAATTCACACAATACACTGCTACACAGGTGATTAAATCCGTAAATAGCAAAACACAAGCTTTCCTGAACGGTTTTTCCCTCTATGCATGTGTCTCTCGCGGTACTTGGAATCTGGGAATGCCTTTTTCGAGCACCTCCATTTTTTCCCATTTGTTCTTCTGCACCTGCCTGGCTCTGGGTCTATTTTCCTCCCCAAACCCATCTGCAAGTAGTTCTAGCCAACTGCACCAGAAACACCTCAAATTTCCTTTGTTACCAAAAGCACAAACTTTTATTCAAAAACTCAAATAAAAACACATGGACGCACACTCGCTCAAAAACGTCCATCCCCTTGCAATCTTTTGTGGTGCTCAATGGACATATTGACTGCAATTAGTTCATCCTAAATTGTCATTTGAGCTCATAATGCACCAAAAATATAAAGACAAAAAATGTGTTGTCAATATAAAAAAAATAAAATAAATCAGAAGTCCAGGGTTTATTATTTGGGCAGAGAGATTAGTACTCCTTACCTTTCTCTGGAAATTCAGGCATGCTCTCTAGGTTTGGATGTGAACTTGCTTGTTGAGCGAGAAAGAGAGAGCAGGCTTGAAGCGAAGACAAAAGGAGAATTAATGAGGGCAGAGCAATGTGCAAGGTAAAGGGGGCAAGTGGTCCAATATTTATTTATAAAAGAAAATAGAAATTGACAAAAGAGATTAGGGATATAAAACGAGCTAAACTAAGAAAGGAGGTAAATTTTGTTTGTTTATTGGTGAGTTTATTTTCGTGTTTGTGCTAAATCTTTTCAGAATTATGTGACTCCATGGTAAAGTCAAGTGGAAAGAGAGATGTTTGGACATGTGAAGAGTTTCTATTTCAATACTTTGGAAATAGTCCAGATTCATGGTTTTGCACTCCTTCTCCTCCTCTTGTTCTACAATGGCTTCTCTGTCTTCTACCTTCATCTCCCTTACCCACCCATGATTTTGATTATTTGAAGCTCAGTTGCCCTTGGATACGGAGATGAGAGCTTCAAAACCAAAGGAGAGTGCGTTTGGGTAAAGGATGGAGTGGAAACCGAAACGGAGGCATGGGAGGGCACTGACGTCTATGTTGTTTGGGTGTAGACAAGTGCATGGTTAGTAAAATAACATGCTGACATGGCGGGCTGCTATTGGAGGGCTGGTTATGGGTGAGGACCAGCCAGACTGATCTCCAGGTTTTCTCTTCTATGATTGGAGTTAAGATCAGTCAAGGGGCCCCTAGAATAAATCATTTGCTGTTTGCATATGATAGTGTTAATTTCTGAAGGCAGATGTTGTTACAAATAGGAAAATGCAAATGCTATTGAATAAATATGAATATGCATCAGAACAAATAAATAGAGATAAAACCTCCATGGTGTTTAGTAGAAATGTGACAGTTGAGGTAAAAGAGTAAATAATGTCTCTGTTGGGTGGCAGCAATGTTTAGTAGTATGAAAAGTATCTTGGCCTTCCACTTGTGGTTGGTAAATCAAAATCATAAGCTTTCTCGGAGATCAAACATAGAGTGTGGATGAAATTACAGACATGGAAAGAAAAGTTGTTATCCCAAGGGGAGAGGAAGCTCTGATAAAAGCTATGACACTCTCTATTCTCATTTATGCCATAAGCTATTTTAAATTACCTGGCAGTCTTTGCACTGAATTAGAAAGTATGATGCCGCATTTTTGGTGGGTTAAGAAAGCAATTGAGAGAAGGATACAGTGGATCGACTGGGAAAAAAAATGTGTGAATCTAGTTCAGAGGTGGGTTTTGATGTAAAGACTTAAGGATTTTTAATATAGCCCTCTTAGCTAAACAAAGCTGGAGAATTCTGCAAGAAGAAGGTACTTTGTTGTATAGAATCTACAAATCAAAGTATTTTTCAAAAAAAAAAAAAAGATTCTTTTATTCAACTTTGGGTACTAATCCCTCTTATGCTTGGAGAGGAACATGGGAAGTTAAAAAACTTTTATTCCAAGGATGTCAATGGAGAATAGGAGATGGAAAAATAATGAATATTTGGAAAGATCCATGGATTCCAGGACATCAAGCACTCTAGCAAGAATTGAATTTGGTGGAGGATGAGGGGTGGAAAGATACTATAAATACCCTCATTGATATTAATACTCAGTGGTGGAATACTGGAAAAATAAGAGTTATATTCAATTCAAATATAGCTGCTAATATCTTAAAGATCATTATTTGCCCAAGAGAAAAGGAAGACAAGTGGATATGGACTTAAGAGAAGAATGGAAATATCAATGTAAAAAGTGCATATAGATTATTAGAGAGAAGTTCAAGAAGAATAAAGGGGAGAGTTCCAGTGCAAACAAACATAATTCCTTTGTAAAAGTGATGTGGAAGATGAGAATTTCTAATAAAGTCAAGACTTTTGAATGGAGAGCTTGTAGAGATTGCCTTCCAACCCAATACAATCTAAGAAGAAAACATGTTGAAGTTGAAGATAAGTGCAGCTTCTGCCTAAATAAGCTGGAGAATCTCCCACATGTTGTATTCTACTGCTCTACCATTCGAGAACTGTGGATCAGACATCTTCCTGCATTGATAAAGATTGAAGAACACAAGAGTATATTGGATCTAGCACTGACAATGAAGGAGGAGGGAACAATGGATGAGTTGACAAACTCTTTTCTTAATAGCTTGGGGATTCTAGTTTAGAAGAAATAAGATGGTATATGAAAAAATCTGCATTGAACCTAGATATGTGATTGCATATGCTTTATCTTTGCAAAAGTTCAAAAGGATTTGGAATCTACCCCAAACATAAATTCCAAGGCATCCTGTTCCTGGAAGCCACCACCATAAGGCTACCTCAAACTAAATATAGATGGAGCTATGTTCTTCGATCGACATAAATCGGGTGTTATTCTTAGAGATGGTAAAGGTGATGTTGTCATGGCTCCTAGCAAAGTGGAGAATGAGGTTGCTGACACTGAAACTATTGAGCTTTTAGCTATGTTTCAGGGTTTGCAATTATGTGTACATTGTGGCATTTCAAAGATCATTCTGGGAAGTGATTGTCTAATGACGATTCAAGAGCTAAACTAACTGATAATTCTTTATCACTTCTTGGGAATTTGCTAAAGGAAACACAGAGTTTGATGAAAATTTTCAAAGAATGCTAAATACAACATGTTCATAGGTTGGAAAATGAGGCAACCCATAGGCTTCTCGTTATGCTTGGAATGTTAAGCATATTGAAATGTGGTGGGAAAATGTCCCAATATATGACTAGATTTTATAAAAGTAAGTTAAAAAATTGATGTGGCTTGATATATATATATATATATATATATATATATATATATATCAAATTGTAAAATATTTTTTATTTACGTATCACACTAAATCAAGTCAATTTATAAACTTATTTTTGTAAAATCTCTTTATGGACTTGGTATTTAGATCTAGCCTATAGTTTACTGTCTAATATCATATTTTAAAAATCTGACAATCAATATTCTTCTCGTTATTTATAATTTAGTGTGTTTCTCCCTTGACCACTCTTGACCTATTTAAAAAAAGTGTTTAGAAATCTTATTGCTAAATTATTGGTTACACTTTAAACTTCAAACTATTAAAATTTATTAAAAAATATGTTTGGATCACAAAAGAATTTTATAAAAGTAAACTCACAAACTGATATAGGTCCATGTGGTATGTTAGATTGTAAAACTTTTTTATTGTAAAATAGATTCAACGTATCACATTAGAGCATTTTAGATTTATAAAAAGATATCACAAAAGTAAACTAAAAAATTGGCATGGCTTTATGTGGTATGTTAGATTGTAAAGTTCTTTTATGTTGGAATCAATATGCTTCATTAATCACACAATGAATATGCTATACAAGGTGAACTATATATAGGAGGCCAAAGGCTATACAAGAGACATACTCGGGCAATTTGGGATTCTAATACTTTAATATTCTAATAGCCCCCTCAAACTCAAGGTGGAGCACACGAAACCAACTTGAGTTTGTTAACAAGATCAAGAAACCTCCCCGAAGGATGTGACTTGATAAAGATATATGTGAGCTAATCAAAGGAAGTAATTGAAAGAATTTGTAGCGAGCCTTGAAGAAGATGATCAATTCAGATTCTCGTCGGAGTAGTGCAATCGAGCTCTGTCTCTCATACCCAGCGTGGTCAAGTTCAGACTCCTGTCAGAGCAGTGCGGTCAAGTTCAAACTCCAACTGGAGCAACGCAGTCGAGTACAGACTATCGTCGGAGCAGCGCGGTCTAGCTTCGCCTCCCAGCTCAACAGCGTGATCGAGTTTAGACTCCCGTTAGAGTAGCGTAGTTGAGCTTCGCCTCTTGCACCCAGTGTGGTCGATTCCAGATCCCTCCAGGTCCCCAACAACTGAGTGAAACTTCATCTTCTATCGCAATAGTGCAGTCGAGTTTAGACTCCCATCGAAGCAGCGTAGTCGAGCTCTGCCTCTTGCCGCAGCAATGCAGTTGAGTTCATACTCCAATTGAAGCAGTGTGGTCTAGTTCAAACTCCTGCGGGAGCAGTGCGATCGAGTTCAAACCCTCGTTGGGGTAGTGCGGTCCACTTCAAACTCCCGCAGAAGCAGCAGGGTAGAGCTCCATCTCCCACCGAAGCATCACGGTCGAGCTCTGCCTCCCTCAATAGCAACGCGATCGAGCTCCATCTCCCGCACCCAGCGCAGTCGATTCCAAATCTCGTCTGAGGTCCAGCAACGTAGTCGAGCTCAGTCTCCCACCGAACTCGAGGACCAACGAGGGAACACCACTCCCAAGTGCTCCAGTTCCCCTTCCTAGGCTCCAGCAGCACGGTCGAGCTCAGTGTCCTGTCAAACTCGTTGACCAATAGGGGAACACCTCTCCCAAGTGGCCCAATCCCCCTTTGCCTCAACGCGGTCGAGTCCATCTCTCATCAGAGTCTCGTGCCCACATCTCTCAAGTGTCCCAGTCCCCCATCGCCATAAGCCAAAAACCTACGCCTGAAACCAGCAATCAAAGAAGGGACCACCTCTCCCAAGTGTCTCAGTCCCTCATTGCCATCCAGTGCAGTCGGTTTCAGATCTTGCCTGGTTCTCTAGGTCGATACTCCACGCTCAAACCTTGGCAGTCGAAGGAGGGAACACCTCTCCTAAGTGTCGCAGTATCTCCTCGCCACCCAGCACGATTGATTCAGATCCCTCCTGGTTCTTGAGGCTGATGCTCCACACTCGTGTCTCGGTGTCCAAACGCCACCCAGCACGATCGATTTCAGATCTCGCCTGGTTCTTTAGGGCAATGCTCTGTGCACATGCCTCAACAGCAGCATCCCCTCCGTCAAACGCCGAGTGCTTGCACTTGCGCCACAGCCGTTGTTAGCGGGTTTGCCTCAAAAACGAGTCGACGAGCTCGACAACAACCTAAGATGGATCCAAGGGGTCGACGGGCTCCTTAGCCACTCAAAGTACGGGTTACTACCGATATGCCCTTGCCAACATTTTGTAGGTAGCTTAATTTGGAGATTCTCAAAGTCTTTTTGTGGAGCAAGACAACTTTAAGAATCCCCTGGTAACTGAAATGGGTAAAAATACCATAAGGCATCTAGACCCAACCCAAGAGGGGGTCCCATCAGGAAGGAAGGGGGAGAGAGAGAGACAGAGAGAGGGGGGACAAAAGTCAATGGAGAACAAAGGAGGTCAGGGGGAAAAGGGTGACGTGACATAAAGGAGGGGATAGGACATAAAGCAAGGGGTAGAGAGAAAGAGATAGGGGAATTTTTCTCAGGCTACTCCCGTATGGCTCTTGGGCAATCGAAAGAAGAAAAGTTTCTTCAACCTCCAGACGAGAATCTCAACCTTATCATCTGTACAGTGAGCTAAGAAAGGTTATGATAAATTGTAAAATGCTCTTATTTATAGTGTCAAACCATATAAATCTGCGTCTTATTCTCCATTTATGCTTGTTGTGCTTATTTCTTATTCGTTGCGACATATGTACGAACACCGTATTACCACTCTAGACAACCATCGGGCGCCCAACCAGGCAGAATGACTCATTCTCCCTTTCAGCCTGTTCCTACAAAACAGACCTTAGTAATTATGTTTGAAGCTCCAAGAGTCATTAGCTTTGCCTATTCTCAAGTTACTTAAGTCTAATGCCGTTGTCTTTTCATTCTAGTAAATGAATGTTTTGCATCTGATATTAAATCTTTGTAATTGGAATAGAAAATAGTCATAGTAAGTGTTAAAAGTATACGGAATTATTCCATATGTTAGCGTCTTTTAAAAAAAAAACAAAAGCTAAAAAACACTTCTTTTTCTCCTATGAGGTGCTTGGGCCTCTTTATGTTTTTTAGTTATATTTAGTCTTTGCAAAAATAGTGGTAATCTACCTATTTTTACGTTAAAAAGTGTAGTTTTTAAAAAAAAACAAAAAACAAAAGTGTGTAGATACTCTTAAAGATTTTTCCAGACAAGATAGAGATTTTTTTTCTATTGAAACTTTAGTCCCAACCACTTGTGCAAAGTTTGTTCGAGTTATACGGCAATCAGCTGGGCTATTGTATCCTAGAGAAGACAATTCAAAAGGATGTATGTTGCACCATTTCATTTGAGACTTTCTCTACCGCAGAGGGATTGAATCTCCTTAAATAAAACGAGATTTTCGTGCTCTAGTCCCTACTGGTTTCGTTTCAATTTTAATTTCATTGTAATTTTTATTTTGTTATTGTGTTTTTCATCAACAAATGCTGACACCACTTATCTTCGAGATTTGAAATTAGATCTATGAACAAGTAATACACTTATAAGAGAATTAATCTTCTAACGCAAAGCACTTTCATAAAGAGTAATAAAACCATCAATGCAAATAAGTCCTTCTTAAATTCATTGGTAAAAAATAACAAATCATCCGCGTATAAGATATGAAAAATGGCAACACCATCTCTAGGGATTAATTATGGAAGAGACTGCCCAATTTCTATGCCGCTTAGATCATCTTGACTCAAACCTGTACTAAAAGAAAATAATATAGCATCTGTGCCATTAAGAAAATGTTAGGGTACTGATATGGATGTGTATGTAGCTGAAGATAAATCTGTAATGGAACTTATGAGATAGTGATGAACACAGGAAGGAGATGGAAAATACTAGAATTCATACGAGGAGTGAGTTCGAGGTCACCCAATTCCTCCATGAAAAGAACAATAACAGAATTCAGTGAAATGTTCAGAATGCCAAAAGCCCACCCCTGGCATGGGACTTAACAA